>NC_143067.1:24400909-24703939 GCF_052426305.1 Pelodiscus sinensis | reverse complement strand
GGCTTGTCAGGTAGAGTTAACTGCTTTAATATTCCCAGGCTATTAAGAAAAGCAACTTTTTTTTCCTGAGGATCCAATGTAAAAACACTTTATGTCCAGAGAGCATTTCATGAAGACATTGTATTTTTCCAAACTCCTTCACTTGAATTGAAAGTGAGACAGGCAGACAATGGAAAGGAGTGATCCACAACTGGAAAAGTCAATGGAACCACTACACTTGGTTTTCCACAAGGTCAGGGGTGGGGAGGTTCAGGTCAGCTGAAGAAGAGGTGCTACTCTGCAACTAGAAGGCTGCTTTCTGGCAGGGTGATTTCAGACAGCCAAAGCAGGCAACACTAGTGCAGACAGCTTCCCAGAAGGCTCCGGACAAACAGAGCACTGGGGGGCACAAGAACTTGATAAATGAAAAGAAACAGAAGTCAGAGAAAACTGAGGGCTGAGTAGGCTAATTATCTCCAACTACTACTACACTCATGCTGGAGTGCTTACAGATGGGAAAAAATACCCAGAAGGGTCATCAAGCCAGCTCCCTTAAAGGGCAGCTCTACCCTCTTTTCCTTTACCGCCCCTCCAACTCAACCTATGCACGAGTAAATATACTTCTGTCATCTGGCATGGCACTGAGCTGGGCTGGGCAATGGTTCCCTGGGTGAGTTATCACCTGAGTTCAGAAACCCTCAGTGAATGTCACAAATCAGAGAGCTCATGGGAGGCAGGAAAGGTGAACAACCAGTCAAAGATGCTGTTTGAGGGTGAATCTACACTGCACCTGAAGCTCAAAATTAGCTAAGCAATCTGAGCTACACAAATTGCGTAGCTTATTTCGAATTAATTTCGACATAGCTTATTTCTAAATTTGGAGCTGTTGACACAGCACCAAATTTCAAAATTAAGCACTATTCCGAAACATCCCTTACTCCTCATGGAATGAGGTTTACAGGGATGTCAGAATAGCGAGCCTGTTCTATTTTGAAATAACGGGCTTGCTCAAAAGACATGGAATAGCTATTTCGGGATGCTGGAAGTATCCTGAAATAGCTTTGCAGTGTAGACGTAGCCTGGCTACCATAACAGGTAGTATTAACAGATGGAGATAGGAAGCTGCAAAAAGCACACATTAGGGAGAAACACAACTATCAGAAGGCCAGAGAAAGAGTCCTTTGAATGAAGAACATCAGATGAGATGAGATACATAAGCTTGCAACAGATCTCCCAAAGGGAGAATAGGGAAGACACAAGAGGCTGCCCACCTGTGCTCAAACACAGCAGAATGGGAAGAGAAAGGGGCCGGTAACGGAAAACCCTGAAGATCAGCTGGCTGTAATCACCGAAAGAGAGATGGGCAGCAGGAGAAGTGGGAGCCCAGACAGCATGCAGCTCAGCAATGTAAAAATACAAAGCAGTCAAAGATTCCAAATTGTGAGAATGGCTACTATAAACACACTCCCCTCTCTGCTGGATGCAATACTTGGCTGGACTCCTCTTTCACTTTCTCTCTGCTTTCTAAGAGGGACAAGGTGGGTGAGGTACTCTCTTTTATAGGACCAAGTTCTGCTTGTGAGAGAGACAAGCTTACAAAGACCGAAGAAGCTCTGCATAAGCTCAAAAGTTTGTTTCTCACCAACAGAAGTTGGTCAGACAAAAGAGGTCACCTCACACACCTGGTATCTAATATCATGGGACCAATATGACCACAACACCACCCACATATCAGCTTTCAAAGTCACCTCAGCACGAGCACTCACTTGTGTATTCTCACAAACACTCTCTCCCTCTCCACCCCTTCCCTGTGTTGGGGTCACTTGGCATGATCCTAGGCAACACCTGTGTCAACAGCTCCACTTTCCTTTCCTGTCTTTAGAACCCAACCACATTCATCTCTAAGACACATGCATGCCACCACTTTGTGAAAGCTTATTTTAGTGACAAACCTGCACAGAGGACACTTTGACAATTTGACAGAGAAGAGGAACACAAGGCAAGCTGCTCAGCAGACATTTCCTAACCAAAAGTGTAACTGGAAAGCGGAATTGGCTTAATGCTAAACCACTGGTGCTGACGAAGAACAATATATTTATCTCCACCAGGTATGTAAAAGCCACCCAGAATAGACAACCGGTTAAAAAATTTGTTCAACCACTTAACCACTACTAGCCGCGGAGGCTGCTTTGGCTCACTGTAGGTAGCAGAGCTTGCTCCAGTCCACCCTGCCATGCTGTGGGGGCTGCGCTGGCCTGGCGGGGCCCAGGAGGTTCCCCTCTGGTTAACTGGTTAGCCAGTAAGGCACATGCTAACTGGGTAATCGATTAGCCTTTAAGGGTATGTCTACACTACCCCCCTAGTTCGAACTAGGGGGGGTAATGTAGTCATACGGAGTTGCAAATGAAGCCCGGGATTTGAATTTCCCGGGCTTCATTTGCATAAAGCCAGCCGGCGCCATTTTAAATGCCGGCTAGTTCGGACCCCGTGCCGCGCGGCTACACGCGGCACGGACTAGCTAGTTCGGATTAGGCTTCCTAATCTGAACTAGCTGTACGCCTCATGGAACGAGGCGTACAGCTAGTTCGGATTAGGAAGCCTAATCCGAACTAGTTAGTCCGTGCCACGTGTAGCCGCGCGGCACGGGGTCCGAACTAGCCAGCATTTAAAAATGGCGCCGGCCGGCTTTATGCAAATGAAGCCCGGGAAATTCAAGTCCCGGGCTTCATTTGCAACTCCGTATGACTACATTACCCCCCCTAGTTCGAACTAGGGGGGTAGTGTAGACATACCCTAACATCCCTAATCTCTGCCTTTGATTAAAGTTAATGAAAAATACACTGAAGAGATCCTTGATGGAATGAGACCGTGACTGTTACATAAGCTTCAAAGTGAATCATTCTTATGAAGTTAAACAAACACTAATGCTCACATTTTCAAACTTGGGTGTTTAAAGTTAGGTGCCAAAATCCATATTTATGCTCCCACATAAGTGGTCTTATTTTCAGAGGGGTTGACACCTTTAATTTCCTTTGCCTTCAAAGGGAGTTCTGTGTTTTCAACATCTTTAAAAGTCAGGCCACTTAAATGTGTGTATTTAGATACCTCATTCAGGTGTGTGACTTTAAGTACCCATGCTTGAATAGTCGGGCCTAAAAAATGAACAAAGGTTATTTGGCTACACCTGTCTTCTGACTGAACCCCTGAATTCCATCAATTTTCCAACTATCACACAATGCAAAAGCATGCTGTTTGGTAGAGACAGCATTTAATCAGATAGCAAGAATGGTGCAGGTGCTAAATGAGGAAAGGAAGCGATATGGACTGATTATGAATATCGATAAAACGAAGACAATGGTATTTGGAGATAAGGAAATAGGAAGGAAGATCAGTGTAGATGGGATCGAACTAGAGAACTTCATGTATTTGGGGAGCAACATGACGTATGATCTAGACTGTAAGAAGGAAATAGCGACTAGAATAGTGAAAGCAAAAGCGAGTTTAAAGGCGATAGATAAGATCTGGAAAAGTAAAGCTATTAGCTTAGGAACAAAGCTGAGCACCTTGAAAACATGTGTATTTGGCAACATATTGTATGAATGTGAATCATGGATGATAACAAAAGATCCAAAGAGAAGAATATTGGCGTTCGAGAGGAGCTGTTATAGAAAGATCCTGAGACTAGGATGGATCTTTCGATATATTGTATTCGGTATAATGGATGGTCAGAATAGGCGAGGCAGACCTCACAGAGAATGGGTAGATGATATAGTAGATTGGTGCAGAGCTAGTCTACAGAAACTAAGCCACTCTGCACTGGACAGGGAAAGATGGAAGGAAATAGCGAGGGAGGTATCGGACACCAACGGGTTCTGAGCTCATGGTTGTTGATGATGATGAAGAAAACAATACCCCCTCTAAAATACAAACAGGAAACCAGAATGTAAGGTAACTGATCTGTAAGCGTCTACAATACACTATATATTTTAGCAGCAGAGTAACCAAAAAATGCTCTGACTTAATACCACCATTGGGAAAGTACTGTATCACTGTCTGAGCAGATGGAGGATCAGCATAGTGGCTCAAGACAGCTGCCAACGAAACTGGTGGTGTATTACCTGGATGCATATATAGCTGGCTGTTTAGGCTTTGTCTACACTACACAGCTTTTAGCAACATGGCCGTATCATTAAAAGTCTGGCAATGTGAATGCTGTTTGTTGGTACTGTTTTGGGAACAAAATACTTTCATGCTCTATGAGTGGGGTTCATGTTGTTGACAAAAGAGAGCTCCTACTGACAAGCTGTTCTTGCTGTGGCAAAACTTTTGTCTTTAGGTGAGGTGGGAGGATTTTAGGTCCCTACGCAGGAATTTCATGGAAGGGGGCGCTTTTTTTTTGTAAATGTGGACTGTGAGGGTGTGAATGAACCCCCATGGCTCCCATGTATGCAGGGAAATCAGCCCCAGCCTTCCCCCGGCCAGCCAAAGCATGGGAGAAGGAGGCTCAGGCAGTACACTGCTCCTGCCTTCCCCTGGCCGGCCAGAGTGTACTTACTTGAGGGACCATGGGGGGGTGCTCTCTCACTGTTCGCACCCACCCTGCATACAGGCCTGGATTTTTAAAGCACCTGTGTATGACAAAAGTTTTGCTGTTCAACTGGTAATGCAGACAAAGCCATATGAACAGTCCAGATTTTGACAGTAACATATGACTTAATCAAGCCAGCTGGATGCAATGAATTTTTGAATTTGTACCATGCTAGGCTCTTTATATGCAGTTCTCAGCATACAAATCAGACTGTGCTGGAGCTATGAATCACACTACAGCCTGTAGAGCCACTACAGAAGAACACAAATGCAAAAAACTACAAAACACGCAAAATAATCTCATTTTGCACTTCTGTGGCTTTTTTTGTTGGGGGATTTCATGGTCTGCAGATGGCAATTAGCTCTTACAAGCCCCTTTGGCGGCAAAACAATATTTATATTAAAAAAAAGACACAGCACAATGAAGTGACTTATTAAAAGTTCACAGCAAGTCAGAAGCAGAGCTAATAAGAGACCCTAGGAATCCTGATACCCAATACCAGCTTTACCAATAAAGAAAGAAAAATAGATGTATATAAGGTTGTTGGGATAAGAATGATATGCTACTTACAAATTTATTGGGTAGAAAAAGTTGTACCAGTCGTCCCCCCCAAAAAGAATTAAATTTAAACTCCACCAAAAATCATAACCCAAGCCAAGTTTTTACATTGGAAAAAGGCCAGAGGCTCCGGGACATCCACTAGGCACTTCAATAGCGTTATTGATTTTATATGGAGGCTGATGGGCAGCATAATTAAACAGACAGATGGGTCTGTTCACCCCACCTTTACCCATTAGGCTCCTTCCCTACCAATATTTTAAAAGAAGCTCATGGGGGAAACATGCATTTATTTTTACCTGTTGCAAAAAGGTTAGTTTCCCCCCCTTGTTTTCATTACAGCAAGGATATTTTTTCGCAGAAGACATCCCATCTCTGAATGTGCCAGCAAAGAACCAAGGGGATCGCGTGTTCTCAAGCGATTCCAACGTAAGGTGTAAGAAGTGAGAATACTTAGGGAAGGCAGCGCTCAGCAGCTCCCAGGACTAGGCTGTAATAACAAGATAAAACAAGATAGTGCAAGGAAAGGTGTAGAACAGCGTGGGGATTCTTGGTTGAAAGACAAGAAGTCATTCAAAGAGTATACGCTGATTGGTAGTATTCATAGAGGTGGTGTGTTAAGGGCGGGGCTTGACAAGAAATGAGTGAAGGCATTATATGAATTTGAAGTGTGAAGATGAGGGGCAAGGTTCCTTCTAAGCTGTGCAGCAGCATCGCTCAGTCAGGGGTTCAAAGCTCCACACATGTAGCTGCCTGACTGGGCAGGGCTGATTAAGCCGCTGTGCGGGTGTGATGCTGCACAATTTAGAGTGAACCATGCTGACAGGCATGTGTGTATCCTATACACACAGAAGAGGCCCTGAAGCTGAGGAGAAGATCAGTTCTCCTAGAACAAGCCCCATTCTCTCTCATGTTTACCAAAAACAAATGCCAGCCAGGCTGGATAGTTTTTGCAGTTGTGTTTAAGGCTGGGAAAGCTGCATGGCAATCAAATCCAAGCCGGATTCTTGAAAGGGAGTCTGGTTTCTATGTTAAATACCACTGGCCATATTTGGGGCAGGGTCACCAACTGGGAACCCAATTGGTACATTCTTCACTTGTCC
Organism: Pelodiscus sinensis; assembly: GCF_052426305.1. Taxonomy (NCBI): domain Eukaryota; kingdom Metazoa; phylum Chordata; order Testudines; family Trionychidae; genus Pelodiscus; species Pelodiscus sinensis. The sequence continues at coordinate 24,697,711 of NC_143067.1, read as the reverse complement.
CAGGGTCAGTCACTCTGACTCTGCCTGCTGCGTGCCTGCCCTCCTGCTGGAGCAGCTGCCAGTGCTTCTCTCCGAGGCTCGCTAAGGGCTTTTCTTGCTTCTCTCTGCATGGTAATCATTGCCGCCTTCTGCCACACCCTGATTCAATGAAGAGACTTCTTCAAGTCATGAAGATCCCATTAGTTCTTTTCAATACTCTTTCTCTTAGCCTCTCCACACCTGCCTGATGTCCTCTGCACTCTCACATTCACTGCTCCCTTAGAGCAATGCCACCTACCATCCCTCAGCTCCCTACTAGCCTATTATGAACATGCGGAAACCCAGCACACACACACATATTGTGAGGAAAAATGGCCAGAATTATGTGACAGGCTGAGAGAGAAGTTAATAGCCAGGATGGAGGTAGGGCTAGAGGCACAAGAGAAGAGGTTAGAAAGAGGAACAGTTAGAAACCTTAGTTAGTAACAGGGAAGGAGGAAAGGGTATGGGAAACGTGTGTGGGGCAGGGGAGAGAGTCTGTAGCGCATCCTGGAGATGGAAGAAAGACTGGAATGAGTGTCACCATAAAGGAGGGAGATGACACACAGGAAGAACTGCAGATGGCTTATATAGGTTTTTTTGTTGGTGAACGGAGCAGGAGTAAGAGTGAATAAAAAGGTGAGGCTGGAAGGGAGCAGCAGAGGAGTAGAGTAAATGGAGCAGGGGGACTGAACCTTGGCCCTCCTACACGTAGGTCAATGTTCTCACCACCAGGCTACAGAGTCATGGTCAAAGGAGGACCAACAACAACAGTGGGAGAAGAGGAGAGATGAAGTCAAAGCCAAAGGGGAGCAACGGCACAGATTAGGGAGGTGAAAGCAAAGCAACCAGTGGGGAAAGGTAGGCAATCAGCAAAAACAGACAAGAACAAAATAGTTTAAAAAATACAAGGGGTAATACTACTTACACCACCATTTCAGTATCATAAAATGAGTCCTTGGTTTGCAACAATCCTCAAACAACTTTCACTTGACCATTCAGCTAGCTTTGCAAGTCAGAAGTTTGACTGCAGTACGGCAAACTAGTTTATCATCTACAGGAGAAAGAAAAATGACAGGCTTGAATGAAGTCATTGCTCTTGCTTAGCCATCCAGTCACAAATGATTTTAAACTACGTGCAGCAGGGTGCATATCCAAACATAGGATCCAATACTGAATTCCTCAAGACAGTGCTTCCACTGAAGTCTGAGTAGGCTCAGTAGGTCTGGACCCAGCTATCAGGTTGAAAGGGAGGTGCCGTGTGAGGATTTAAACCCCCAGAGATTTTGTATAGTGGATGTATCTTGCACATCGTGTGTGACACAAAATCAGTATGAACAGATTGCTAAAGAGTTCTGTTGACCCATTAGCAGCTGAGACCAACAACAATATGGAAAGCTTATTTTACTGACAAGTACCATCAAACTGTCATCAAGTTAAGATCAATTTCTGTCACCCAGAATCTTTGTTAAATATATTTGACACATCTCAGCTCTTTTCATGTAATGCCTCTTTAACCATCTCAAATATAGAAACTGGTCATCATTAGTCCTGCTCTATTATTCATTTCAGTACTACCTCATTTAGGAATCTTGCTATTAATTTGACCACAAATCTGTCTCAATCAACTATGTTAACCATCAAAATGCTTGGCAACAGAAGTTAACTTATGCTGCTGATACAAATGTCTTCAGTATCAGTAGGATGCTTCCTTTCTATCATTAAATAAAGATGCTTGAAAAAAGACATAAGGAGGATTAATGTTTCAAGTAGCAATAAGCAGCTGAAGTTCAATCATGTGAATTTATAAATGCAAATGAATGAACAATGCAAAAAAAAGGGGAGATTTCAGTCTGCCTGTCTGCACTGAAGATAAAAATTGCACACATTTATATGTAAATCCAAAACCATTTGATTGTTTGGCTTTTCCATGAGGCAAATGCAAGATCTCTCTTTAGATTTTCTCTGCATCTGATCAGAATGGAAATTGTTTTTCCATCTTCAACTGTTCTTTATGTTGGTTCTTTTTTTAAACAACCACACTGTAGCCTACATTTAGCAAAAAGTTTCAGAGAAGTGTTGGTACTAGGTGAGGTTTTTTTTAATTCCTTCAAATAACTTCCACAGCCTCTGCAGCCGAGGAGAGAGATTCCTCTGAGAGCTATGAGAGGGTGTGGTGTTCATTTTGTCAGGACGCAAAGGAAGAATTTTTCATACATGCAGGAGATGAAAGGCTTAAAGATTTTATATCAGATTTAAGTAATTCTAAGTAGTCATGGCCTTTGTAAACAGGATTTCACTCAATTTTTAACAACTGCCTTGAAACAAAAAACAGAACAAAAACAAAAACAAAAAAATTAACATCTGCTTCTGTCTGGAATGACAGTTTGATATCAAGAACTTGTTGTTACACTACAAACTATGGACCCAATATGGCAAACATTTCTTTTTAATCAATCAATGGAAGTTAGAAACACATTTCTGAGGTTCAGGGCCTTAGTTCCCAGAAAATCAATAAGTAAGTAAAGATTTGCAGAATTCGATCTTAAAATATATATTTTAAGGGAGAAAAAAATTACTTCTTTCATTTTAAATCCATTAGGCAGGACTATGCGACCTGCTTCTTTTAACTTTTACTTAAACAAAAAACAACAGCAGAATTGCAGAAGTGTCACATTTTTAGAATCTTTCAGTACAATTTAAAAAACAAACCCCTCTTTGAGCATTATAAATGTTTTTGCCTTGAATAATTTTGAAAACATTTACACACACAATAGTCCCAAACCAATTGGTATTTTGCAGAAAACCTCAATCTAGAGATACAACATGAAAATAAAGATTAATATGAACAATCATAAAGTGAGGAATTTTACACAGTCTGAAGAAGAAAGAGTTTAAAAAAAAACCCACGAGGAAAAACAAAAGAGTCTTTCATCACCAATTATTGCTCAACAACAGAGAACAACTGACTTCACTATGTACATGTAGTATTAGGTTATGTACATGTAGGCTGCTCAATAAAGACTGTTCTTGCAATAGGCAGAAGTAGCTTTTATAACCCTTAACAATATAAAAGCACGTTTAGCTACATCCCACATTCCAGCAGGGTAAAGAGCTTTTCTCTCCATGAAGTTCCCTCTAACAATTTATTCCTCCCGTTAGTTACACCAAGAACCTTTCTGTGTCTCTGCCCCATGTTTGGGAGCCCTGATGTTACCTCTCTATGTAGAGCCTACTGATTGGATGGATTTATTCCAATGTCAAGATCTCCCTTTGACTCTTTTATTGGTTGATTAATCAGGTATTGCATAAAATTAGCTGCAATATATTTTAGGGTGAGAAAAGGTCATTTCCTATATAGGTGTAATATCTGTGGGAGAGAGATGCAATTACAGATGGAGATAAGATCTATAAACTTTCATCTAAAAAAAATCTGCTCCTGGGTTTATCACTAATCGCAAACAGCCACCCTAACAGCTCTTTTGTGAGTCACACTCTTTTTTCACAGAAAATATAAAGGCGAATCCAAGTGCAAATCTTCTATATTCAAACCTTGGGCTGATTACTGGGAGGCATGTGTGCATTCAATAGGTCCTTCTGTTTCTTTAAACAAGTTTAATAATACCCCTTTTATTTATGGGGTGCCCAAAGTACAAAGGGTGAAATGCAGGATGGCTGCAAAGAAAAGAAAAAAAGCAGCTGAAGATAGCAACTCACAAGGGTTCAGTAATTCAGTACTGTTGATTCTATACAGACTGAAGCTTTTATTATCCCCTGATTCTCTGAGGGGGAAAACTCACAATTATGAGCTTGTAAGAAAAAGAATATCTGCTTCTCTTATACAGGAGAAGCATTCAGTGAAAAGACATTTTAAAACCAAGGCAGTCCACTAAACATTTCAGATCTGCTTTCAGATAATTTCCCTCTTGTGTTGCTGAACAGCTGAAGTTGTGCACAATTATATACAAAGCCCTTTTAAAAAAATGAAATGTGTTTCACTTAAAAGCCAGGGTCTCTCCATTTCAGCTGCAAGAACAGTACCAATTCACCCTCTTTTATTTGAACTCACAGGGTTCAGAATATAGCCCAGCTGCTAAAGGTCCCCGTCCTTACTCCATTGATTCTGGGGTCTCCGGAGAACCCTCAAGTCGTAAAAGCTTATTCTGGTTACAACACAGAAACTGGGATTAAAAGGAAGGAAAACACACAAATCCTAACCTGTCCCTAAATATAGCCATCTCTTCTTCCAGCTCAATGCTTGGATACTGAACAAAAGCCATTAGTTTCAGCATCTGTCGCTTTCACTTCCCACATCTAATCCTGCCCGATGTGTTCATTGGAAAAGAACACTCTCCTCCACACCGCTTCAACCCCAACCTCTCACAACAGCGAACGAGCTAGCCCCTGTCCCACACTCCACCGGGGTTGCTACTCTGAGCTCCCGAAACACGAGAGATGGCTGCACAAAACGGATTTGGATGGTAGATGTCTCGTTGCTAGATAACGCTGCTTTCCTTCTCCGCCAGAGTCTGCAGAGACTTCGGAACCTGCCCCCTCGCCTAAACAGAACGTGCCCTTTTCTGTTAGACTCAGCTCACACCATCCATCCCCTTTGCTCCCCGAGGGATTCTGATTTGTGGCAGCGAGAGAGAAGGGGACTGTTCTACCCCCCCCCATGCGCCCACGTGTTGGCACCCTACACCCCAGCCCAGGGACCCTGCCTCCTGGAGCGCATGTGACAGAAAGCAGCATGTGCTGCAGCCTTTCCGACGGACTCCAAGGCACCACCGGAGCGGCACAGAAACTCCCGCTCACCCCGCCTCAGGCTGCCCACCTGCTCGGACAAAGCCGGCCGCTTTCTGGGGGATGGAGCAATCCCGGGGGGAGGGGGAGGAAGGGATGGGAAAGGTCTCTCCAGCCCTGGCACGCTGGGGGTGTGGGCTCTCTCCAGCCCGGCCGGGGGGAGCAAGGCAGCACGCCCCTCCTCCGAGAGCCCCGGGCTTTCGACGGCAGCAGCCCCCTCCCCTACCTGGCAGACTCTTGTGCGCCGTGTTGCCCATCACTCCGCGCGGCGGGGGGCGGACGGTGCGCGGGCTCCGGGCTGCGCCGCGCTCCGAAGGGCCATTTGCCGGGGGCTGGGAGCGGCTGTACTCAGCGAGGTTCCCCACGCCGCAGCCCGAGCCGCACTGAGCCAGCCTCGCCAGGCAGCTCCCCGCGGCCGGGCCGCCTCCAGGGGGCTGGGCGCGGGCTCAGGGCCCGCCCTGCGGGGCGGAGCCGGCAGCAGCGCGAACCTGGCAGCTGGGTCGGCGGGGCTGAAGCAGCCCGGGAGTGGGGCAGCTGGGCAGCGCCGTCTGGGGGAGGCTGCTGTGCTAGCTGGGCCCGTGCCAGCCCCACAGCGACGTGCCCCTTTGAGCGTGCGTGGGGAGGGCGAGCCCAGCCAACAGCCCCTTGCCCTGCCGATCCTGCTTGTGTGTCCCGATCGGGACCCGCCTGGGAGGAGAGCCGCTAGGGGGGCGCAGAATTGCCAACAGCCCGGGATTTCATGCAAGATCAGGTCGTGAGGAAATCTGTGGCAGAAGCTGGTAGCCCTACCTGTGCGCAAGCCCCTCGGCTACGGCTAGAAATGCACAGGGCTCAAGGAGAAGCCTGGCCTTTTTGCCTCTCTGCTTCAGCATCACTATCATTTCACCCGGCTCAGAACATGCTAGTGCGCCAAGGTTTGCTCTCCATACAGATACTCTTACCCATCTACATTTAAAAAAAAAAGTTTCCTCTGAGGAGTATGGTCCAGAGTTTAAGCTCTGGTCCCAGCCATGCCACTCATTTGCCCTATGACTGCTCTGAGACTCAGTTTCCTCATCTGAGAACCAAGGACAATAACATTCCCCGTGGCACAGAAGTTTTGTTTTGGTAAATTCAATGCTAGTTGTGGAGAACTCAGATATGATGAGAGGAGACAGAGGAACTCAGCTAGAAGTGCAGCATTCACAACACAATCATTGTGATTTTCACTCTTTTCTGTCTGAAGTATAATGGCAAATTTAGAGGAGCAAGGAGACAACCTGTTACAGTAGTACGGAAAACCTTAAAAATGTGAACCAAGTGTAACCTGTGCAGAGATGGCCGAGCCCGTACCACACAAAATCTGGAACAGCTGCTCTCATGTGTTAACTCAGATCACCGGTGATGATACTTTAGATATCGTAACTGTCAGCTATTTCATTCCTTGTGTAAAAAGGGAGAGAAAGCATCACAGATCTGTCCAATCTGCTGTGAGCAATGTCTGGTACTGGTTCCACAAGACAGTTGCAGCTGGGAGATACCGTTTATTCTTGTCCCCTCTCAAGGAGAGAAGCCCAAAGAACCCGGGTTACACAACTTGGGGAACCAAGCTCAAGAGTACTGGAATAATTCTGTACAGTCGGGGTTCTGAGAACCATTGAACCCAACTGTAGACCTTGCATATGATGGAAACCACTTCAAGCCAGGAGTACTGCTGCACTGTCAGCATTCTGAGTTCCAGCACCTATGGCCAAGCTCAAGGAGCCCAGAGAGCATATACAATCATATTTTGAGCATCTATGCCATCTACAGCCAGAGGCATCTAATTTGTGAGTCTCATCAGCATGGAGCTTATGATGGTGGAGATCAGACCAATACTACCACCTCGTTCCCCCACCTCCAACCCATTCAACTCCTGGTGAGATGGGCAAGTTAAATCTATTTTACAGAGATAAAAATCCAGAGCAATTGCAATGAAATGACTCTAGATTTACATAGGCCTGCTATATAGAAGCTTAAATGACAATCCTAAAGACTAAAGGCATGTAGAACTTGCTCAAGGAAGGCTCATGAGAGCAGAGGGGACAAAGATCTAATTCTCAGTATTATGCCATGATTCAGATTTGTTACAAAAGGCCTTATCAAATGAGACACCAGCAGCTGTTCTCAAAAGAGCTTGCACCCATCTGCTGTCTTCTTAGGTTAGCATATGTTGTACCACTGGCTTGGTTGCCCGGAGCTGCAAATATGCAGAAATTGCAAAGGACAAGAGCACACTCATTGAAGCAGTGTGCCCCTTCAGGGCAAAGGAAGAGGAAAGGTACTGTCATGTTATCTACTGAGAGAAAGTCCCCATACCACTAGAGAGCACTGAAGGTGAGGCTTCAGCTAATGCAAATAATTCCCCCTGCAGTACAGGCAGTTATTTTATGACAGCCTCAGATTGCAAGGGGAACTGTAAAGGGGCTGTTCTATGTCTGGGTTTCTTCCACTGCATGTAGGCTATAGCGACACCTCACCTGTGCTTTCAAACATGTCTACTGTGCACTCTCCTCTAGAGGGCCCCAGATAGAGAAAATGCTCCTTGTCCCTCCTTCCCCATCCTTACGCACCTGCACCAGGAGAGGCACAATCCTTCCCACAGAGTCTTCCAAACCACCCAAAAACAGATACAACCAGGACAAAGTAAAATGGAAATCTACATCTTGGTGACACAGCTACAGCTCAGGGAATGCAATCAAGTTTCCTAAATGTAATGTATCATTAAACAGCTTACCCCAATGTGATATAGCTAGCATGAGAAATATTCCCCCTCTCTAATGTACCCAAAAGCCAGCACAGCAGGCAAGGGCAAGAGAACCAGAAATGGACACTGATTGATTTGGAAACAGAAAATTAAATTGAGCAGTTCAGGCTCATTTTCCAAGCTGGGACATGCAAAAAGGAAATCAACTATCTGAGTAGTGCAAAACTAATAAAAAAAGCCCAAGAGAATTTTAAAAATCTTTTAGCCTCAGCTATAGGAGATGTTATTGCGAACACAATTCAAGAATATTTTTGTTAGACTCATGATTACCCTGACAGAGAAGTTTTTTACAGCTTTTTCACACAAACACATTTCCTGACAGTGGAACACAATGAAGGGCTTTATTGCCCTGTAAGCCCAGGCTCCATTTTCATCCACACACAAAACAGGCACATCAGTAAACATTCAGGGCCCTGGTCCTAGGCCCTTGGTCACTGCCAGAGTCCTGCTACGTCTCAGGTCTAAGCCCTGTCATTTTGGTGTGGGGATGCTGCTCAAGGTACAGTGTCATAAGCAGTGTTCCCTCTAAGCTGCGCAGCAGCAGTTTCACAGGTGATTAGTCCAGTCAGAGGCTTAGGGCTCCATGCATAGGGGGCTGACTAATCACCTCTGAAGCTGTGCTGACATGCAGTTTAAAGGGAACACTGGCCCTAGGGTCTCAGTAGTGCAAAGAAACAACTGGGCCATGATGCATAGGCAGGGATGTAACTCAGAGGTGTCTTGTCAACATGTGCGCACACAAGAATTTTTATTTGGGCTGTATTTGGCTTCTAAGCCACAATGTGACGATCATATAAAAATAATCTCTCAGGAGATAGGAATAATTTATCAGGAACATCTAAATTTCCATTGATTGACACCAAACTGATATATGGAATCAAATGACTCATATGCTGTCTGTTAATCCCCTTAGTATGGGGAGTTTTGGGGTGAACACTGCTATGGAAGTAAAGGATCATTGTTACCACTCAGCATTCTTATGTTTCTCACAAGAGGCAGTAAACAATTACAGGCTTTTGATAGCAGCCAGATGAAGTGTTGACAAGTTGTAGGCCGTTTCTGTTTTGAGGACAGAACCTACAGTGCTTGCGGAGAGGAATCATTTCTTCTTGTTATGGATCATGTTATACATTGGCCATCGAATCTTTACTTTCCACAAAACACAACTCTGCAGGGAGATGGATTTTCTGGCTGCTGTGGGGGCAAGCTTCTTGTTTATTCTTGTGCTGCTGCATATGATCAGAATCAATTCCCTTTTACTTGGAGTGTGCTTCTCCTGAACTCCAGTCTCTCTCTCATCTTCTTGCACCTCCTCCTGGCTCTCTGGCCTCCTAAATAACTGTCCTCAGAAATTTCAGGAAGGCCAGATTGCTACCACAGACACCTCTCATGCTGGAATTTAGGGGTGCCTCATGCTCCTGGCCTCATGGGCTTCTTATCTATCTTGAAATCAGATTCAATATTTGCCCTGTTGGCTTTCAAACTGTCCATGAAATCTTTCCAACACACTCCACTCTAACTTTGCTGCCTCCCGCCCCAAGTCCACTCACTCCAGCTTCAGTCTCTTATCCCATTGCTCTAATTTGGGTTGCAGGTATATGAATCAATCCCTCTCTTTTATACTTTGTCCTGCCAACAAGCCACTTCTCTCTCCATAAACCTTCCTTTCCTGCTGATAGCTTCGGAGTGGCAATCTGAGAAGCATCTTCACATGCTGTGCATGAAAGATGTTCTTAAAAAATCAATCTTGTAGAGTCTTCTGGAGCTCTACCAGACATTCAGGAATGGAAATGCTAACTTGGGCACCACACTAGCTGAAAATGGAATAGAAATGGCAGAATAATATTCTCTGAGATATGAAGCAGTAGGGACATATTTCATCTCTGGGAACAAATATACTGAAGTCAGAATACACTATTACAGTATAATAGAACTAATTTCTTTAATACTGTAAACACACACAAAGAGAAGGCTTTCTTCAGCAGTTCTTGATGATAGATGAGTTTACTAATAGAGATCATGCATTTACTGGCAGCCCATGCTTTCTTCCCCATTAGCTGCATAAATTAACTGATTCTGTCTTGGCAGAGGGAGGGTCATTAGAGAAGGGGTTCAACCATTTGATTTAAATATCAAAAGGAAAGATAAAGCAAAAGCATCTTTACTCATCTTGCAACTTTCTAATCTCACTGTCTCCAAGAATGCTGAGAGCATTGAGAATAGCAACTGCTGATCATAGCAGAGCCCACTGTAAAAGCTGTTTCTTCACTTCCCATCATATGCAATTAAGAGATTTCTTTAGGAAGAATTCATGTATATCATGGCCTCAGTTGCTGTACAGAGCTACCCTGCCACCCACACATTCCAAATGCTGAAAGCAATTACCTTCCTCCACTGCTCCTAAGTGCTAGTCACAGGACTCTTACAGTCATGGATGATGCAAAGAAACTTTAACTAAATAAAATAAAATAAATCAAGGGAAGCAGGAACTTCCAGTGCAACAGTGGGAAAATGTACATACCAGTGAAAGAACTTCTTGAACTGGCCTTGACTGCTGAGCACCTGAAGCTGTTTCTTGCCCAGGAACGGTAGATTTGGCGCTGGTGGGGCTTTTTATTGATTTCATGTGCCTGAGAGTGCAGCTCCGTCTGCTGGGTGGTCAGGGCAGGATGCAGGAGTGAGCAAGGTGGCCACACAGCGCTGACACCCTCATCTGAATATGGAAGTGCAGCCCACCATGATGAGTGATCCCTGCCTGCAATGCTTTGATCTGAGCTGAGTGATTCTGATTTGAGGAAGAAGCAATGCCTAGTTGCATACCCCTATGTTACCAAATGAGGGCAAGTGCTTTCTTTGATACAATATAGGGGAGACACCAGGGCCCTTGGCAAGTTGCCTGCAAAACCCTCAATGGGGCAAAGGGCAGGGATGGGTTGACATGAAAGGGGTCAGGGAGATAGCAAAACAATACATCTTAAGAATACATTTGACTGAGCACAGTGCTGCTCATACTAGCCCTATCCCAAAATGCATTTCCATTTTCTCTGCGAGGCAGGTACTGAGCCTCCTAAAAAGGTTCACATTTATAACAAAACTAAACTTGAAATCAAATATATGTGGGTCTTCTCTTTAAATGAGACTTTTGTACTCTTCCCTTCCCCCACCGCTGCCTGTGCTCATCTAGCTGCACCCTCTTCTCTTCCAGTTAGTCTTTCCCCTACTACATTTCAGATGTGAAAGAGAGGTTCTCACAACAACACAGGACCTAACACAGGATTTGAACCCAGGTGCCAAAGGCAATAAGCTGACAAATCATTAGGCCAAAACTTTTATTTATAAATTACAGGTAAATACCTTTTCCTGGGAGAAATTTTCTATACCTTTTGGAAACAAACATGGGCAAGTCCCATTATTTAATGGGATGTCACCATCTATTTGCTCTCAGCACCACTATCAACACACAAATCTGCAAGCACTCTTTAGCATCAGCCCCAGAAAGCATTAAAATAAAGCATATGTATCTCAGCATTCACCAGATGCATAACATGTCCTCCCTTTTTTTTTTTTAAATCAAATGTTGCCTATGTAATTCTAACACAAAGGAATCAGTTGTAGGCTGTGTTATCAAATGAGTCATCATTTTATGTGGCAATACAATATGATTTGAATAGTTCTTAGCACACATGTATGGATTATAAATTATATTCTGCACATACAAAGACTTGGTACTATACTCTGGTGGTGAAGCAGGGAGCTATAAGTCAGATTGTCTGGATCCTCAGCCACTACCTTGTTAGATGACCTTGGAAAGTCACTTATCTGCTATCTGATTCATTTTCCTCCCCTGCAAAATAGCAGTAATACATCCTTACATCTCACAGGAGTGTTGTAAAGCCTCTTTAGTTAATGTTTGTAAAAGGGCTTTGAATATCTTTGAATGAAAGATGTTACATAAGAATAAATTATTCTTTTTAAAAGTGAAAAAAGGCAGACACATACTGTTCCTTCATCTGACTGAACAGTCACCTTCTCTGCAATAGGTTAATACAAGGCTAACAAAAATTCCCAGAACACAGATCTTGCCTACGTCTCATGCCAGACACAATGTAAATGGACAATGGTCAGAAATATTGGGTGTGGCAGTCAATGAGAAGAGAGGTCAGGAGAGCTTCAAAGTATGATTGTTGTGGGTAATTTCTGATTAATACTGACACAAATGGGGATTTGCCATTTGTCATTTTCATATGACATCTGAACAGCCATCAGAGTAGAACAATTTTTTATCACAAGTGAATTCAGACACTCAACCTATAGCTGAACACCTGTAGAACATGGCTGGTGTTAGAACATGGCAGCCTCTGTGCAGACAAGGAAGATGGGGTCATGGGATTCAAACTCCCAGGGAGGAATTTTGGTAGCATAAGAAATCCCCACAGAGGGTGAAACAGGGTCAGAGGAAATTAAGAACCAGGATCTATATTTGCTGGCATGAGGATTTCTTCTAACCCCTTGAAAAACTATGGGTACGTCTAGACTGCAGTATTATTTAGGGATACTGGAAGTATCCCGAAATAGCAACACTGCATCCCAAGGAACGCATCCGCTATTTCAAATTTTTTTTTGAAATAACGGAGGCACTCTTTCGCCATCCCTGTAAACCTCCTTCTACGAGGAATAAGGGATGGCTCGAAAGAGCACTTTATTTTGAAATTGGGCACCATGTGGACCCACCAAATTTCGAAATAGCCTCTTTTGAAATTAAATCGAAAAAAGATATGCAATTTTCATAGCGCAAATTGCGTATCTTTTTTCTATTTTAGTTGCAGTCTAGACGTAGCCTAGTCTACCTGCAAAGAGAAATCTGCTGTAAGTGGAACACAGCTGGGATGGATAATCGATCAACCCTGGAACAGACTACAAATGGGCTTTTCCCCAAACACCAGCAAGGAGAGGAAGGCCACTCCTGTAGAATGTAGTTAGCCAGGCTTCCAGCAGTGATCTCAGAGAGCCCTTTGAGGTACGAGTGGGGACGAAGGTGAGCCAGAAACCAGCAAGATAGCCAAACATCACAAGATTTAAGACTGCCTATGCATTGAGATCTCTTAACTGTTATCTGTTTCTGCACCCAGGCAGGGTTTACAAGAGGAATTTAAAATACACTAATACTTTATATCTTAGGGTACGAGTACGTCACAAAAAAAATTGACCCATGGCAATGATTCTCAGAGAAGCTAGGCCCACTGACTTAGGCTCATACAGCACTAAACATAGCAGCGTAGCTATTGCAGTGTAGCCTGGACTCTGAAATCCCCTTCTGAGTTTCAGAGCTCAGGCCCAAACATCCACATGGCTATTTTCAACTAGGTAGCGCAAGCCCCACAAGCCAGAGTCAGTTGACCTAGGTTCAAATTTGCTGCTATTGGTCTTCTTTATTTTTTGTTGTGTGGACAGACCGCGAGGAGCTGATGGGGAGCTTGGTGTGTTCATATGACACAGAAAGGCATGGTCTCTGTCTCAAGGCCTTGCCATGGCAGAGCGAGTGTGTATAGCTGTTACACTGGCATTACTCTCTGGAAATCACATGAGAATGGCAATATGCCCGTCTGCTCAATTCACTACATATTAAAAGGAAAAATAGGTAGTGGGGAGGCTGAATGAGCTGGAATAGGTATGGGGATATGGAACCTCTAGATCAGTGTTTCTGAAAGTGTGCTACAAAACCACTTTGAGAAACACATTAACTGGCCGCCCCAGTTTGTTTATTTACTGGCGCCATGGTCATGGATCCGCAGGAAGCAGCGTGGGCTGGGCCATCACTTCCTGCTGCTCCACTTGGCTGCAAAGAATGAAACGGAGCCAATGGGAGCCGCAAGGCTCCATGGCCACGGCGCCAGTAAATAAACAAACCGGGGTGGCCAGTTAGTGTGTTTCTCAAAGTGTTTTTGCAGAACACTTTCAGAAATACTACTCTAGATCACAAGTTCAAATCTTTCCTGAGTCAACCATGGTCACAGGTAGTTCTCCTTTGATGACTTTCAGATGATTTACATGCAGAGAGTTCAGTCCCCACGGGATAAACATACACCCTGAGCACAAACTGTCCTTCTTGCTGGTAGTCTGAGCAGATAGCGAGGGACTGGAAGGGCCAAGAGCTGGCCCCTCGAAGTGATCTAGATCAGCAGTGTAGAAAGCTTACATGTTCTCTGGCAGCTGTGCCTATTGTGTAGCTCCACAGGCAATCTGTGAACACAAAACTTTCATAAACCCTAAATTCATGGAGGAAAAATTCATGCAGGGCTGCCAGCACTTGTGTGCAAGCTTAATTTGAAAACCAAATTCTCTGTTCTTACAGCCTTGTGTTCTCCATTAAATGCATCAAACACAAACTGGGTGAGTGATGACTCAAAGCTGCACCACGCATCTCAAGGGCTCTGGATAAACATCTCAAACCATCTGACTGCGGTTCTCGTGGTTACCATGATTTCATAGGACGCCCTAGACACATGCGTCTTTCTGTTGTACCTATGATATATTCACTCCCTTTGTCCCTGCATGCAACTGATTAGGAAAGGAACTGAGAGCTCAAGGCCAGGGTCTCTACTTCACCATCAGCTGTCAGTGGAGAATAGATTAATCATGATGCTTGCTGTGGATTCTCAGAGCAATCCACGCAGATTTGAAAAGAATAAGAATCTGTGCAAGGCCACAGGCAGCTTTTGAGTCTTATTTACCCCATACCAGGTATAATCCTGCATTGAAGTGAGATGGAGCAAGTGGCAGAGCACCTCAAATATAAGCTCCCCAATGCTAGTATTTGTACCCACATAAAATTCCACATGGGGATTTCTCTATCCTGGGTGGAAGGTGATAGTGTCAGTGTTTTCTACAGCTGCCTTCCTTGTCCACGGAGAGGGCCCTTTGGGGGTTGGGATCCAAATGATCTCCCACTGATGTCTTGCAAATGCGCTTCCATGTGGGAGAGTCAGAGAAAACCCTCCAGTCTCCAGTGGAGAGATTCCCATCTCAGGGGAGTTCTGAAGTTTTTGCCCCCTTCCACTGATTTGAGCCAGAGAGAGGGCAATCCAGACTGTGGTTTTTTGATCATTAGGAAGCAATTATGGACAGTGGAGCCCTTCTGTGTACACAGAAGTCAGTTGTGCCATTAGAGTGTTGTAAGGACTTTCATCTGATCTATAGCCTTTGTACAGCTGGAAGCAATTTCCTTTTGACGATGGTGGAAGGGAGAAATGGGTGGTGTGTTACTGTGAATTCAGGTAGTCAAAACTGCAAACGTTACATTGCCATCCTTAGAACCAGCCAAAACAAAATGGAGCTAACACAATATAAGTCCTGCCTAAATCAGCACCCTTAACTCTTCGTTTTATGCAAACCTCCCTCTCAGCTTTGCTGAGCTAATGGCATCTGACTGTGTCACACCATACCTAGCCGAGGGCTGGAGCCTTCCAACCTTTACTTGTGTGCGTAACCCTTACCTAAAGAGTCCAATTGACTTTAGGGAGGACTAGGGTGAATAAGAATTTCCAGAATGAGAATTTTGGACACATATTGTGCCTATTCTCCTTGTAAAGCACCAGGTATAGCCCTAGTACTAGATATAAACAGATAGTTTGTTTCATAAACTGTTAAATAATTTCTTCCAGAGATTGTCCTTTTAGAATTTTAACATCCAGCCCTACCTGTGTGTGTGGCATGCTACCATCATTACTACAGACCAGACAAATCCAAGTGATAAAGGGTCCAATCTGCCCTGTTCCACTCAGAAACCATAGCATAAGATATCATTTACAGATTTATTTATACATACATGGCCATTTATTCAGCCTCATAGTAAACAGTCCGTGAAAGCATGGCTTAAACATTTTTGAATTGTGCAATTCTCTGCTCAGACAATCAATCTCTAGCTAAGAGCCTTCAAGGAACGACATCATGTTGCAGGAATGCTGCAGAAGCTGTCGCAAATACTGTTCTCTTTGTTGAGAAGAGCATCTTTGCCTTGGATTTTTTTCCCTTCCCCTTTTAATTTCATGAAACAGGGCCCAGTTCCAGAAAGCAAGGAGAACGTAGTTAGATTCTGCTTGTACTTGACTGGAAGGCTGAGAAACCAGATTTTAAAAATGTGCTCAGTGGGTGTTTGGTGGGACGAATTCTATCTTACAGCTCAATATTTTTGAGAGAGAGAGCGAGAGAGAACTAGCTCTGTTACATACAGTGGATACTTTTTTTCTTTTTAAGCATGTACCGTACCTACTTCCAGCTTTCCTTGCAGTTAAAGGACGGTAGCAGTTTTTAATTAAACTATTTGTGCAAGAGGCTGCACATTTAGCCTTTTCCAGAGGGGTTTGCATAGAAATTCACAGGCATTTATCCAAAATGCATGTTGAAGAAGAAATAAACAAGTTTGCTGCTTTAAAGGAATGCTTATGTAAACTCTTTGGGGCAGGGGCTGTTTTTTGTTCTGCACTTATGCAACGCCTAGCACAATGGGGCCGTGGTCAGCGAGGGGTGCTCCTAGGTGCTATCCCAATACAGATAAATAAATAGTAATAAGAATGCCTTCTACATAACATGGCTATTACTGGCCCATTCTATTTAAAGGCATTGCGCAAGTGCTCGTCCTGATTCATCTTCATGCTATTTTAAAAGAGATTTGTTCCAGGGGAGTGATCCTGGATTTACATGGGTGTGAGAGAATGAGAACAGCATCAAGGCTAGGGTCTCCGCTCCTTACAAATGCTCGTACAACTTTCAGGGCCCCATTCAGTGTTGCCTTTCATGACCATTGTGCTTGCTAGTCTGGGCCACAGGACATATCTAAGCCAGCCTCACCCCAGGAATAATTCCCAGTATAGCTCTGATCCCCTGCTAGGTGCAGAAGCAGCTCCTCCCCTGCAATCGTAGGTGGGTGTGTTCCAGGCTGAGGTGAAGGTGGAACCAGGCTGATCCACACCCTGGTGATTTAGCACTGTTGCAAAGCCCAATAAGGGCCACTGCAAGAGAGGAGCAAGTGGAGCAGTCCTAGAATGTACAAAGTGTGTGTGTGTGGGGGGGGTCAATCCCACCTCTGGCAGTTTCTTAATGTGGTCAGTTCAAACTGCCTCCCCTCTGGCTTTACGCTGGCACCTGTAATAACAGAGATAAACCTGGCTCTCAGGGCTGGCCTACACTGCAAAGTAACATCAGTGTAGCTACATCCCTCAGGCTATGTCTACTCTCCAGTTATTTTTCGGAAAAAGGTACACAAATTGCGAATTGCAATTTACGTACTTTTTTCCGGAACAGGCTTTCTTGACATTTGGCCCATCTATATGGGGACAAATGTGGAAAAAACCTCCTCTTTTGGAAGAGCCCTTATTCCTCATAAAATGAGGAATGCAGGAATTCCAAAAGAGCACACCTGCTTTTTCGGAAATTGATCTGAAAAAACGGACGCGTTCCCTAGCCGTAGCAGAGTTTTTCTGGAATACTTCTGGTATCCCGGAAAAACTCTGTAGTGTAGACATAGCTTCGGGGGGGCTGAAAAACCCACACCCCTCAGAGATGTAGCTATGCCAGCCTAACCCCAATGTAGACCTGGGAATTCTGCCAGCGACTTTGACTGCCTCTTGGGGAGCGGATTACCTCCAATGATGGGAGAACCCTGTACTCTGACTCCGCTCTCAGAGTTACTCCAGGGAAAATCAGGAGTGCTTCAAGTGAAGTTAAGGGGTTATACCAGTGTAACTATTTGGCCTATAGAGGCTTCATCTAAAGTCCTAAATCTCTCCTTGGGGTAGCACAATAGTTCCTTTTTGCATCAGAGGCAGAGGGTTATGACTTCCGGTAAGAAAGCAGTAGATAGGGAGCAGGCCTGCCTACCAGGCTGGGGTGGGGGGGAAGGGGGACTGAGTGATTCTAAAGGACCCGGAGTTCTTAGCTCCCACTGTCACTACTGTGGCAGCAGCATCAGCATCAGCACCAGCACCCAGAGTCTCAGGTCCTTTAAATTACTGCCCGAGCACCAAGGCTGTAAGGGCTGGGAGGCCAGCATGGTGCACTCCTGAGGGCTGGCTGCCTCAAACCCCATCCCTTCCACCTGAGACGCTGACCCTTCTGGGAGCGCAAGGGCAGCTTCTCTCCCCACTTTGTCCAGGGGCCCTGTGAGGCTGTTGGCTCCCCTGGTAGGGAGCAATAAGAAAACATGAGCAAAGATCCTGTTTTCTTCCATATGATCTAATTAACAGAACAAAGGGGGGAAGAAGTGACAAAACAATTAACTAAATCTACTGCCCTGTGAGAATTATCTCTACATTAATATTGTCCATTTTCCATAAACCTATTGTGTCAAGTTTGTTTTTAGCAGCTAATATTAACATTTTCCCCAGGGAGACATGGCCCTAACCTGCTATCTCAGCTGTTAAATACAGACAAAACCACACCCTCTTCAAGACTCAGCAGCTTAAGGATGGAGACCAGAGCTTTGAATCTGTGGAAGATGGTCTTAAAGAGCCTCGGTCCAATAGCTTAGGCTTCTGAAGTTTCCTGAAAACTGCTTATGTCCGGCAAAATGTCCTTGCCAGTCCACGTTGCTGCACTCGTACCCACACAGGTATGTACTGTGGATATGTCTACACTGCAGCTGGGAGCATGCCTTCCAGCCCAGGCAAACAGATTCATGCTAGCTCTCACTAAACTAGCATGCTAAAGATAGCAGCACAGCCATGGTGGCAGCACAAGATAAGTGCCCAACCTCCAGGGAGTGCACTCAAGTGGGTAGCTTGAGTTACTGCCCATGCCACCTGGCTGGACACACTGCTATTTTTTGTGCAGTAGCTCAGTCAGAGCTAATGCATCTGACTACCTGGGCTGGTAGTTATGGACATACCCTGGGTCATATTCTTCACTGGAATCAGTGGGGTGCTCTGGTTAAAAATCGATGGCATGATGTCACCCTTTCCCTTGGTGACACAAGCTTTTATTCTGCTCGAATAACCCCACCTACTAGCATAGAGCTCCTAAGTAAATTGAGTTGTAAATTCCTGCCACTGGTAACCCTTCTGCCAGATGTTGTCAGCAGCAATAAAGGCCAGAGACAATATGCAGGGGGTTACTCTTCATAACTGCAAAACAAAACAAGCTCCAGAAACCTTGGAAAACTAGATACCTCTCCTGGGTTCTCAATAGTAGGCAATACTTCCCACTCGTAAGTACTACATTTGTGTAGAAAGTAAGAATAATAAAGAAAAGCAGATGGGCTATGGGGCTGCGAATGGGGGAAAGGAGAGAATGCTAGTAATTGTATCGGGGTGGGGAACCTGCAGGCCAGACTACCGCTTCCCATAGCTCCCATTGTCTGGAAATGTTGAACCTCACCAACTGGGAGCTGTGGGGCTCTGTACCTATGGACGCTCAGTAAACAAACCATCCTGCAGCCCACCAGCAGCTAGCACTGATGAAGTGCATGGAGCTATGGGCTAGATAGAGGTTCTCCACCTCTGTGTATTTATTTAACTCAATTACCTTCCTCATCATTATTTACCCGCCTTTTGGTTTTTAACAGGTGGTTCTGGAAATGCCTTCCGATTCTGCCACTGACTCACTCTCTGACTGTAGGCAAGTCCTTTTGGGCCAGATTCTGATCTCATCTCATCAATCCAGGCAGAGGTGAGCAGTTGTCAGCCAGATCATTTATGAAGGTTGATGCATTGTAAGATAGCACTGAAAGGACTATTTGCACAGATTACATTCTACCTGTAGCTAGTTATATCCACATGGACAATCAGTCCATTAGGCTTGTACCAACTGAGTCCTACCCTACAAAATACAAGGGTAATTTCCATTCATTGTTGCCCAATTGGCAATCAGTTCATTGCAGGGGTCACTTTCACCAATTCAGGGAGATCAATCAGTGCTTACCCTGGGAAACTTTCCGTAATGTAGACAATAGCTCAGATAAGAATCTGGCACCTTATTCCTCTGTAAAATGGGGACAGTGAACCATGTCCTACTTTGAGAAGCAATTTGTTCAGCTGAAAACATTGATACAGGTGCCACATATTGTTAGGATGTTGAGATGTTTAGAAAACTGTCAGATAAACAAACCGTGTCAAATATTCTCTCCAAATTAGGCCTGGCTTTGAAGGGGTTTTTTTAAAGGAGAGGCTGTTACAAAACATAAAGGGTCATTTTGTTCTTTATTTTGTAATTTCAGTGAGTACAGCTTTTGGGTTTGGAATTTAACTCTTGACTTGCAGTGCAGTGAACCCAACCTCAGGATCATTGTGCTTGTGCAAGCGAACGAGATGTGAAATGAATCAGAAACTGAGCAATTTAGCTACACTGTCCAAGCCCTGTGAAGTACAAATTATAAACAAACATCATACAAGGTAAGAACAAAGTTAAGAAGCCAAGATTTTTCACTGACTAGTGATTCTGGATGCCTCATTTTTAAAAGTGTTTTTATATTGACATGCAGTAAAGGGGTTGATTTTCAGAGGATGGATGCTCAGCACTTTCTGAAGATCAGGCCCCTTTAAAAGTGTCTCAGTTTGACCTCCTAAAAGCAACCAGCACACCTAGTTACTTTTGAAAACGTGGGTCAATTTTGACAAATTTTTCAATTTTAATAGAGGATTATTCATACCAGGAATGGTTTTAAAACATGTAAGATGAAATCTTGGTCCTTGTGCAGTACTTGGGATCTTTCCCTCCAACTTTAGTAAAGTTGGAATTTCACAGATAAGGCTCAGTTCAGTCTCAAAACTGAGTGAGCATAACCCACATTGGGGAAATTCAGGTCAGTGCAAGGTACCTGATCAAGTGCTTTTCTCATGCAGTGTCAGCTAGCCAGGTCCTCTCCAAAGATCTCCTGGAATTTGATGGTGACTCTCTCCCCATTTCCACCCCAGTGAATCCCCACCATGATACACCTACTTCTCCAAGCACTGGGGATACACGTTCCCTACCGAGCTGAATCCAGTCCAATCCAATCCAATCCATTGTTCTTTGCAGAGTCCCAACAATACTGGACAAATGAGGGTGTCTGTGTATACGGTAATATTTGAACAGGTGAAACAGGTCTGTCCTAAGTCCCATCTCTGATTGTCCCTTGGCAGCCCCATGGCTGGAAGGTACAAGGGACAGGGAGGCACTGGAATGACAAGCAGTCAAAAATGAAAGTCAATGTGCTATGACAATGTTGCCTTGCCCCTTTTCAATGTATGCCAAATTCACTGCAATAGATCTCCTCCCCTTCCCTCTCTCTCCCAGAAGTGTGTGGCAGCTTTAATATTGGGAGCTAGCAAGAGATAATGGTAACTCTCACTGCTAAGCAGCTAGAGGTGAATGTGATTGCACTAGCTTTGGAGGCCGAGAAGACATGCAGAATTAGGTGGTTGCAATTGAATTTCATAGCAGAGCATTTAAAGTAGATGCAGTGGGAACACTTAGCATGATTAGAGATGTGCTATATGTAAACCTCATAGCTCGGGTCAGGATTACAATTGCTGCACACTATATTCAGAGAGACATTCAGGTTTAGCTGCAGCATATTAAGAAGGTCAGATCTGCTAGACTGGCTGGCTCAGGGGTTTGCCAAAGGATTATACTAAAGCCTTTCACCTTCAAGACACCCATTAAAATCTACTCTGAGCTAGCAGTGATTTAAACATCCTTGACACTCTGCTCAACAGGACCTAGAGGACGCTACTAGGTGCTTTTGGTGCAGGTCCTAGCAAGTAGGTGCTGGTATTACAATTTACAGTGGTCAGACCTTTCAGCAGAGAGAATAAGGGCTCGATGACTCTGGAAATGCAGCTTCCCTTTTGTCCCAGGTGGGAGCTTTCCTGGAGCACTCTGGTGGAAGGGAGGCCTCCCTGGATTTCTTTCAGAATTTCCATCTGAATTAAGATATGGTCTTTTATCTGGCAGGCTGAAGAGAAGCGGGATCAAAGTGCTCCCAGTCCTCTCCAAGAACATCTGTAAGCCCCCACCCTCGGGATACAGGGAGCAAACCATTGCTGAGGTGTCCACGCTATATGCACGGTTTCTGCACACCACCACCTGGCCAGAGCTGAGCCTGCTGCTTTCCCAGCACTTCTGCTCCAGCTGCTTCATCCATCAGCTGCCATTTTAGCTGATAATGATCAAGGGAATTACACTGACGGGATCACGTGCACTGCAGTGTATAAGTCCTAACAATGGGGGAAATGTCTCCTGGTGACTGGTAACTGTTCTAGTCTTTCATGCAGCCTTTTATTAACAACCCATCTGGATAGCTCCCCCTCACTGCACCCACTGAGTTAGCCATCTATTAGGTGTCATGCACATTTGCTTTGGGAGAGTCTGAAGAGGATTCTGGGGTAACAGACCAGCCTGAGTGCATACTGCAATCACACAGCTAGCTTGGCACTTGGAGACGCAACAGGGTAGCCAAAAAAAGGAGTAGATCACACCAGCAATTTGGCTCTGCCATGAACCCTCAGACTCAGAAGATTGTGGTTATGCTGCAGCAGCCAACACAGAATGGAACCACTAGTCATAGCAATGTCTAAAATAGGAAACTAGATGGAGTTCAGACAGACTTACCTAGTGAGCGACAGAGCTAGCAAAATATATATATATATATATATATATATATATATATATATATATATATATATATATATCCCTCCCACTGACAAACTACCATGGTTCAAGTCCTTCACCTACAGCATCTTTTCAATGTAAAATATGGATAGTGGTCTCCCCCTCATCCCATCCAGAATCACAAAGTCTGAGAACAGCCTCTAATTCTCTGTGATTACGAAAACAACCCCAAACAAAAAACTGACTACAGCAAGTAATACTGTAACTCTTGCATTATTGGTATTTAATCCTGTGTCTGTAGCCAGCTGATTTTAAAAAAATGTCCTTTCCTAAAACCTCTAAATTCCAGCAGGACTTCAAGAGAAAACGCTCAGAACTGGGCATTTAGAGAGTAAATCTTAATTTCTATAGTATTTTTCATTCAAAGTTCTCAAAGCACCCATAGCATAGAAAAGTTAAGGATTTGTTTTAAAACCCATTAATGTCAGTGAACAAGTCTTCCATTGACTTCTATGGGGTTTGGGACAGGACTTATGAGTGAGGAGAAATGGACTGCATAGCTATTCCAGAATAAATTATTCTACAATGTCTATTAAAATAACTCCCTATGAGGATACTCGTTGTCACTTTTATTTCAGAATAATTACTCCATTTTGGCTGTTTATAGAGGCTGGGAACCCATCTACCCAGATCAGAATGTTTTGTTTCTAAGTGCTAGAATCGCTGTTGCATTGTAGTGTAGACAATGACTGCAGCAATGGAAGATGATTTTCAACCACCGTACTTAATCCACTTTTCCAAGAGGTGAAAGCTAGAGTTTCTAAAGTGGGGTTAGGTCAATATAACTATGTAGGTCAGGACATGAAATTTTTCACAGCCCTGAGCAATGCAGCTAGGTCCAGCCACTCTTAGGTGTAGACTAGGCCTATGGTATCCTCTGGTACCTCAGGGCTGCGTCTAGATTGGCATGATTTTCTGGAAATGCTTTGAACGGAAAAGTTTTCCGTTAAAAGCATTTTCAGAACAGAGCGTCTAGATTGGCACAGACGCTTTTTCGCAAAAGCACTTTTTGCGGAAAAAGCGTCCGTGCCAATCTAGACGCGCTTTTCCGCAAAAAAGCCCCGATCGCCATTTTCGCGATTGGGGCTTTTTTGCGGAAAACAAATCTGAGCTGTCTACACCTGAACAGGAGCAGAATAGTATTTCCGCAAGAAGCACTGATTTCTTACAGTAGGAAGTCAGTGCTTTTGCGGAAATTCAATGGCCAGTGTAGACAGCTGGCAAGTTTTTCTGGAAAAGCGGCTGATTTTCCGGAAAAACCGACCAGTCTAGACACAGCCCAGAAGTCCCTAACTTTCATTCCCTCAGGGACTATTATTCTCAAATTGTGTCATTTCTCTGGGACACCCATTCTCAGTCATGGCCAGGTCACACATTTTAAAAAAGGCATTAAACCCCATATAAAATAGAGTTTAAGGCATGCTAATTAAAATATATTATTGGCACACTTAAAACAGAACCTATTTTCCTAGGAACACTTGGGCTATGTCTACACTCCAGACCTTACAGAGGCACAGCCTCACTGTTGTAAGGTCTCCCATGTAGATGCTCTATGCTGACAGGAGAGCATTCATGCCAGCATAATAAATCAGCCCCAATGAGTGGCTATGTTGGTGACAGATGCTCTCCCGTTGACACAGTGCTGTCCACTTGGCATTTTTGTCAGTGAAACTTAAGTAGCTCAGGGTATATTTTTTCACACCCTTGACTGACAAAAGTTTTACCAACAAAAGTGCTAGTGTAAGTTTATGGCAAACAAGGATGCAAATGTACCCTGCTGTACATCCACTAAGGGTATGTTGACGCTGCAAAAAAAAATCTTCTGTGCCAAGTCTCAGAGCCCAGGTCAGCTAGCTCAGGATTGTGAGGCTAAAAATACCCATGTAGATGTTCAGACTAGGGCTGGAGCCCGGCTCTGAAACCCAACAAAGGAGGCAGGTCTGAGCCAAACATCTACACTCCTACTGTTAGTCTGAGCCCCACAAGCTCAATTCAATTGACCTTGATCTGAAACTCAGTGCCTTGGGTTTTTCTTTGCAGTGTAGACAAACCTAATTGTTCTTAAACAACAAATGGTCTGGTAGCATTTTATAGACTAACAAAACATGTAGATGGTATTATGAGCTTTCGTGGGCACAGCCCACTTCTTCAGATGACCATGAGCTGTTCCCACAAAAGCTCATGATATCATCTACATGTTTTGTTAGTCTATAAAGTGCTACCAGACCATTTGTTGCTTTTTATGTTTATCCTGTACAGACTAACTTGGCTATCCCCTGAAGCTTCTAATTGTTCTCGGGGCTCCTGCTGCTAGCGTTGCCAGGTGTCCGGTATTGACCCAGACAACCCGGTATTTTCGCCTCCTGTCGGGTAAAAAAATTCAGAAAATACAGGACACCTAACATGTCCTGTATTTTCTGATTTTTTTTCCTGGCCAGGAGGCGAAAATCCTGGGCACTTACCTGGTTCTGCAGGGGAGCTGTCTGGCCTGGAGCAGGGAGACACGGTGGCTGCTGGCAGTGTTTTAGGGCAAAAAAGCCTCAAAGGCATTTATTAAAGGATCCATGCTGTTTAATTTTATTTATTTATTTATTTATTTAGCTAGGAAGCCAGGATGCAAGGAAAAGGAAATGTGAAGGCAGGACAGCCAAGTCCTTGGCTCTCGGGGTCTTTTTTTTTTTTTGCCAAATAACTTTGGTCCCCCCCCCTTTTTTTTCCTCAACAGAATTGTTTCCCTGGTGTTTTTGTTTTTT
The DNA here is from genome assembly GCF_052426305.1 of Pelodiscus sinensis. NCBI lineage: Eukaryota > Metazoa > Chordata > Testudines > Trionychidae > Pelodiscus > Pelodiscus sinensis. Next base: position 24,672,709 of record NC_143067.1, on the reverse strand, counting down.
GTTTTTTGGTGGTGGTGGGGTGTTTGGTAATTTTGGTTAATCCATCTGGCAACCCTACCTCCTGCTGCTAGCTAAAAGTTCCTTAGTCTACTCACGTTTCAAAGCTGATTAGTGAGAATCATTTATAATGCTGGAGAGTAAATGTAATGTCCATGGATCATGAGCAATCTTATCTGCAGTGTACAAAACTCAGTGTATAGCACCCTCCTGGCTATTTCTGGCAATGCACAGCTCTGCCAAAGCAATGAACTGCAGCTCCCAGGGCTATTCCAGTCCTGCGAACCACTCAGGGCTGTGTAGAATACTGTGGTGCCTGAGTTGTGGCTAAGTGTCCAGTGAAGCATTAGATGAGACCATCCAATTTATTCTCACTTGTGGTCACATCAGAATTGGAAGCCAAGTCTCCAGAGGCAACAGGCCAGACCATGAACCCTGTCACTCATTATGCAGTTCAATAACAAATCGTAACTATGTATTTGTAGCCATTTAAAGATCTCATCAGTTACAATGACAAAGTCTTGAATAGCTGTCAGTAACCAGGCAAATATGCTGATTAATGGAAATGGAACATGGAAAACGGGACATTACCTTCCTTATTTCTTTAGCTGTAATTGTTCCAGATCTGTGCCCGGGAAGAATCCCTCAGGGCTTATCAGAGCAACCACCACAAAAGGAGAACAAAAGAAACACCAATCATTTCAAGTAAATTACAAAGATGACAAGCTGTAACCTTCAAGGAGTGAGTAGATTCCTGCAAAGGACTTGGCTGCTCTGCCTTCACATTTCCTTTTCCTTGCATCCTGGCTTCCTAGCAAATGTTCCCTCAAACAATAGAAAGTGTCATCAAAGAAACTAAACCTTTCCCTTCCTCCCACTGCTCTAGCAAAAAGGCTTGCAAGAGAACTTGGTTCCAGGACACTGCTGCATCTCCCTTACAGGTACATAAGTCACTGTACCTTATTCTTTGTATAGCAACAGTGCCTAGGAGCCAATTATGGACCGGACTCCACAGTGCTAGGTGCTGTGCAAACACAAACCCCAAAAAGGTTACAGTCTAATAAAAGGGCTACAAGTTGACCTTAACCGACATCTAGGGAATCCTCTATATCAGGACTATTCAACACGCATGCGGCTCGCGGCCTGTTTGTTTGTGACCCACAGTGCAATTTGGGTTTACATGGGGCTCAACACGCAGCCTGTGGGTAGGATCCTTTGAACATGGCCTCTGCTGGAAACACGGTCCACAACGGCAAGTCAATATAATGGTCTTCTGTTGATATGCATTTTAGTAGTTAAATTCTTGGACTGTCATTGCTCATTAAAAGTGCTGTCATATGGGTGGAAAATCGGGTAAATATTGCATTTTATTAATATCAGCAGAACTGAGTTAAATGGGGCTTGTGTGTTGGGTAGTCTTGCCTTAATCTTTGTATTCATGCCTATCAGTGTGAAAGAATCTATTTGCATATATATTTGCATGTACAGGCAGTCCCCGGGTTACGCAGATCCAACTTATGTCGGATCCGTACTTACGAACGGGGCTTTTCTCGCCCTGGAGGACGCGGGCGGTGGGACCGCCCAGATGCGCTGCGGTCCTGCCGCCAGCGTCCTCCGGGTCGAGAAAAGCTGCTCCGCGTCTCCCTGGTCTGCTGGAGGGTACCCCCCCCCCAGCAGACCAGGGAGATGCGGAGCAAAGCCGCGGAGGACACGGGCTGCGGGACCGCCCAGACGCACCGCGGTCACGCCGCCCGGGTCCTCCGTGGCTTTGCTCCACGTCTCCCCGGTCTGCTATGGGGGCCCCCAGCAGACCAGGGAGACGTGGAGCAAAGCTGTGAAGGACGCGGGTGGCAGGACTGCCCAGACGCGCCACGGACCCGCCGCCCGGGTCCTCTGCAGCTTTGCTCCGCGTCTCCCTGGTCTGCTGTGGGGCCCCCCAGCAGACCGGGGAGACGCGGAGCAAAGCCGCAGAGGATGCGGGCAGCGGGATCACGGCGCGTCTCGGTCCCGACACCCGCGTCTCCCTGGTCTGCTGGGGGGGGGGGGGGGGAGGGGTGCAGCTAGTGCAACCCCCATCCCCCGCAGCAGACCAGGCTTTTCTTGCGGATGCCTGTGGTAGAGCAGCTGCTCTGCACCAGGCGTCCCCAAGTCAGCCGCTGCTGAAACTGACCAGCGGCTGACTACAGGAAGCCCGAGGCAGAGTTACTCTGCCCCGGGCTTCCTGGAATCAGCCGCTGATCAGTTTCAGCAGCAGCTGACTTGGGGACACCTGGGGTAGAGCAGCTGGGGTGCTGCGGGGTTGGTCCCTGCAGCGCCGAGGTGCGGCGCTGCGGGGACCTACCCAGCAGCGCCCCAGCTGCTCTGTCCCAGGCGTCCAGATTCAGCCGCCGTTGAAACTGATCAGCGGCTGATTCCAGGAAGCCCGGGGCAGAGAAACCCTGCCTCGGGCTTCCTGTAGTCAGCCGCTGGTCAGTTTCAGCAGCGGCTGAATCTGGACGCCAGTTCTGACTTACGTACAAATTCAACTTAAGAACAAACCTACAGTCCCTATCTTGTACGTAACCCGGGGACTGCCTGTATATGCAACCACACTTAAGTTGCGGTCCTCGTCATGTGCTGTGAGTATCATTGTGGCCCCCAGGGTTTGCAAAATTGAGTAGCCCTGATCTATAGACGATTCCCCAGAGCAGGTGTATGCTAGGGGAATGGCTAGAATGCTATCCACTCTGGCTCTTCCTGGATGCAACAGTAGGATGGGAACCTACCGTAAGTTAAAACAGGCTCCAGATGAGGCCAGATTCCCAGAGGTTCAAAAATTGCCTGATATGTGCCCTGTGGGCTAGGCCCAAAGAGAGTTCATTACATTCTGCAAGAAAACAGCTCCTTTGAAATCAGACCCTTACATTTTAGTAACATTTTTCATCCCATGGCACATTATAAAATATTGAAATACAGCCCCATCTTTCGGGTGGACTATGGCTGTAGTTTAACAATACATGGGGAAATGAAACTGGATGTGAAATCTACACAGGTTACAAGAAGGGAAAGAAAATAATGTATTCAATTCTCAACATTCAAGGAAATTTTAGGCAGGCAGAATGTAATGATCTTAATTGGGGTTTAATGGGGAACCAGGGTTAACCCTCCTCCCCTTACAGAAAGGGTCATGGGATCTAGAATGACCAGAAGTGATCAGGACATACTGCTCCTCCAAATAAGTATTAATAGAAATTAGAGATGTCCTAAGGATCTCCTGTTTTAATAAGATAACTTCACACAATGCAGGAGAAGTAAAATCCCCACACATCATCCCAGAGAAAAACCCCTAAGGTCAAGAATGAAGAGATTTATTATTGATCACAGAAGATGGATGGTCATAAACCATATCATTGGCCAGGCTTCTGTATTTTTCATGTCTGCCATTGCCTCTCTTTATTGCACCTGTCATGGGAACAAGATACTCTGTCCCAAACCCTCCTCCGTCCTCTGTCCTTCCCCCACAGTGAGTCACCAAGAGCAGCTCATGAGTGCGGGTATACATACACAAGTTTACCTGGGAAACTTTGGTTCAGATGTATCATCTCTGTTTCCCTGAGACTACTGCTTCATTGTCCTGATGGCTAGCTACTTAATCTGCTGTCTCAGCAGCCCTGGTCAACGGATGCAGGTTACCAAGGACCTCCAGTGATTCAATGTGTCACTCCATGGAGTGACTATTGTTCTGGCTCAGCAAACCTGTGAAATTCCTCCTTGCCCATCAAACCAAGTCAGGTATGGCCCCGCCTTTTTCCTGCTAAAGTCTGAACTAAAAACTCGTTTGTTTTCACCTGCCAGGCAGTAGTTCTGAACAAAGGACTCATTTTTTATTTGATCCTTACCGGGAACATGCCTTGGGAGGCTGCAAGTCAGGGTGCTATAAAAGACTAATTTGCTGTTACTAAGAATGTGCACCAACCTGACTAACGGGATATTTGTAAACCTCTTTTGAGACACTCACCAGAGCCAGATTTCAAACTGCTCAGATGTCTTCAGCACTGCAGAGACACACTCAAGAGTTCTTACAGATAGAACAGCCTGGTATGCTGAACGGAGAGAGTCGGCAGTGGAGGGAAAGGTTCAGGTCATCAGACAGACTCCAACACTTCATCCTCCCCCCCCCCCCTCTTCCTCAACACTGCTTAGAACTCCCTTCTTTCTTCTTAAGTTTCCATCTGGGGAGACTACAGCTCAGGGAAGTCAGGTGACGTTCCTAAGTTTCCAGTGTTCCAATGACTCAGGCAGGCGCCAAAAAGCTCCCCAGACTTTGTCTGCCCCACACTCAAAAATCCAGCCAAGGAAGGAATATAATTGCTCTAAAGTTTATGTTCACATAAACACACTCTTGTTCCCCTTAGTTCCTAGCAGTGTTGGCTCTAAGATTTCCCAGCTGTGAGCGGAGTGAGTTTTGTCTTGTGCACTAACATTGTCATCATGTGCACTTGTTCAGATGTGCGCCACCAGGGCCCCAGTTTCTTTCTCTCTCTCTCTCTCTCTCTCTCACACACACACACACACACACACAAAATACCAAATCGAGAAAACTAACGAGGTGCATGACTCTGTGGTACAGGAATCAGGGGTGCAGGGGGTGGGAGATATGGGGTGGCTCAGGGGGTGCAGGATTCAGGGTGGGGGAAACGCAGGATCAAGGGCTGAGAGGTCAGGGAAGTGACATCTCCTCACTGGGGGGGAGGCTGGAGCTAGGCTGCCCATTCTTGCGGGGGTGGGCCCAGGACTGGGCTGCCCAGGAAGCTGTTCCCTGGGGGGGAAGCGGGGCTGGGGTGCCCAGCTCCCTCAACAGGTAGGCAAGGGGTGAGCTGGGACTGCGCTTCCCAGCAGTCCCAACCAGCTGGCCAGCAGCTCCTGGGGTAAGAGTTCCAGGGCTACTGGCTGGCGGCTGCTCACCTGGCTGGTGCTGCTGCTGAGAGCCAGGGGGTATGGTTTGGGGGCCACGTAGTGGCTCTGGCCCCAGCCCAGAGCAGGTGCTGCCGCCACCCACCACTTGGCAACTCCAGTTCCGGCTGGAGCCGCCCAACCAGCCGCTGCCCACAACTGCCTGACCAGCCTCCTGCCATCACGTGGCAGCTCTGGTTCTGGCTGGGGCCACCTGAACAGCCGCCGCTCACTACGAGGCAGCTCCAGTCCCAGCTGGGACTGCCCAACCAGCCACCCCCTGCCACATGGTGTCTCCAGTCCTGGCCAGGGCCACTCAACCATCTGCCTCCTACCAGGCAGCAGCTCCAGTCCCAGCTGGAGCTGCCTGACCAAGCTGCCCCTGCCATGTGTCTGCTCCGCTGCCTGCGGTTGCCCCACTAACCACCTCTTGCCCTGTCGTGGCTCCAATCCCAGCTGGGACCACCTGCCGCTTGACACATGGCTCCAATCCTGGCTGGGCTGTGGCGTCCTGCCCGCCGTAGCGGGAACTGTGGCTGGTGAGGCTGCCCCAGCAGGGACAATCTTACTGTGCACCGACACCAGCCAGAGCAAATGGAGGCAGGGCAGGCCAGCCGCTCACACAAAGCGGCCCCACCAGAACCCACCAGGCCACCAGTCACCTTCCTGTCCAGCAGAAAGTGAGAGGTTGTGAGTGCTGCTGCGTGGCTCTGAAGGCAAGTTAGGCAGGCCTACACATTTTTGTGCATGGCTGTGCAGGCATGCAGCTTCGAGGGAACCCTGGTCCCTTGATAACATGTACAGCTGATGAGCCATAAAGACAATATCTTCAGCAGCGTGGAGGGCTGAAGATTCATTTTGTTAGCACTCTGTTTTAAAAAAATGACTCACTAACATACTATCATCTAATTACACTGTGGCCTCTGCTTCGCTAAAGCGTCTCAAACATATTCTGGTATGAAATGTGCCTTCTTGTTCATGACCTGTCTCTCTGATATGTGCAGAACTATTTGTTTTTTACTGGTTTTTTATTTACTAGCATGAACTGTGCACATGCAGTTAAAGATGCCATCCTGACATCTCTGGAGACTGATATTCTCTCTCTCATTATCCCCTGAATAGGCGCAGTTTTGATTTTCCCAACACTGCCCTGCACCTAACATGGAGGCACTTCTAAGGGCAAAAAGATCATTCAACCTTGGTCTATTCCATCATGGCATCTCTGCCAATTCTGTTAGCAGAGTTATTGCACTAATCCAGGTAAACTGTGGGGTTGGATTTTGTGATCTGGACAGCTGTACATTGGTGACTGGAGTGATACCAACTGAACTGACTACAAGCAAGTCACCAAACAGCTCTCAGATGGTAACAACCTGAAGATGAGCTCTGTGTAAGCACTGAAACTTGCTCTCAAACAGAAGTTGATCCAATAAAAGACATTACCTCATCCACCTTGTCTTGGTAACACCCTTGATGTTACCAAACTTGGGCTGCATTACAATGCGTGCTGAGATGTGTGCATTTCATCAACTCAAACTTATGTGAGCAATTCCAAAGCCTAAACTCCTCAGACCAAAGGTTACTTCCAGCAATACAGAAGATACACCAGTTGACCTTGTCTGCAGCAAGGCAGAAATTCACAAGAAAAGGGGCTTGCTTTTCTTCTGGAGTTGTTATCCTAACACATCGTTTGAATCCTGCAGAATATATGGGTGGTGCTTCCAACTCTGCACTACGGATGTAAAGGACTAGCTGACTATCTGATAAGCAAATGCTTATTGGATAGTCGACAGGATAATTGACTAGTTGCTCCCTCCCCCCTTGCTGCCTCTATCAGATACCAGCTGACCCTGGGCTCAGTGCGGCGCTGCCACTTTGAACCCCCCAGCAGGAGCTCTTGTGCATTTCAAAGTGGAAGTACCCGGGGGAGGAGCCTAGAGTCAGCGGGACTTCCCGCTGGCCCTGGACTCCACGCAGCGTTCCAACTTTGAAATGCACAAGAGCCCCTGCTGGGACTCTTGTACATTTCTAAGTGGAACGCAGAAATTTCCACTGACTACTCAACTAGTAAATTAATCGCTAGTTAACATCCCTACTCCACACTACTTGAACCAGATTTACAGGAACAATATTTCTTTCACAAGAACAGAATCTTTTATATTATTTATAAGACAGCAAATCCTAGCCTCACAACTTTCAATATTTAGCAGTCTAAAAAACATCCAAGGGGGTTTCTAACAATTTAGGGCTAAATCCTGGCAACCCAAATTCAAGAATCTAGAGATTCTGCAACCTTGATTTCTGCTTCTACGAATAGTCCCATTGATATCAATGAGGCTGCTTGCATGAGTCAGTCCTACTCAGTAGAATAAAGGCTGCAGAATTAAGCCCTCAATTTTTACACCATCTGATTCCTTACTCAGGCAGACCTGTTGGAGGTGTCTATGCACTGAAGTCAATGGGGAGTTTTGTCTGATTAAAATTAAGTAAAAACTGAATAAAGTCCTTGGGATTTGACCTGTAAGTAATTAGCTAAAAATAGCAAAGTAGAGAGGGACCATTCTGTCTGCTATCTTCATTCCTTTAACCATTGGTGCACAACTCACCTCCCTCCTCTCGACCCTCTTTCTTTGCTCTCCCTTGATTTTTCAATCAGAGATAGGTTTAAGATGTCTCTGCCTCCATCCTGAACATTACAGTGAAAATGAAGGAAGTCCTATTTGCTGACATTTTCCTGTAAAAATTTTTACTTTTCACTTTTCTTTAAAATAATGAAAATTTTGGTCTGAAAGGTTGACATTTTCAGGTTTTGGCCAAAAAATTTTCACTTTTGACAAAAAATATTCTCTATGGAAGGCAATTGATCAAAAACCAAATTTGCTGTTGACAATCACCAGAAAAAATTTCAACCAGCTCTAATTTTAATTCACTCAGAGCACAGTTAATTGTATTAATGAGGAACCAATGTTAATGAAGGGTTTCCTTAAGCCAATCCATTTTTAAGTTCATGGAGTTTTTAGTCACAGGAATTTCTGTAATTTTTCTGCATAAATGCTGTAATTTCCCCCCAAAAACAGAACAAACCTCCCAGTCCCTCATTAGCATATTTTCTGCCGCAAAAACTTGTAGTGTAGACGTAGCCTCTGTGAATAGCTCCATTGAAATAGCATGTCTTATAGACAAAGGTATTCTGTGTAAATAAGTGTGGCAGAATCTGGCGCTACCCAGGGGCACACTCTTGCTGTTTCAAACAGTGTCCTCCTTTCACTGTCTCCTCTCTTTTTCTTGTATTCATTTCTTACGCCATGTCTGTATTTAGATGGTCTAGTAAGTCCTTCCAGACAGAAATCTTCTCTGTGTATTGTGTGTGATGCCTAGTACAAATTTGGGTGCTATAAAGCAAATAGGGTTGCCAGATGGTTTAACCAAAAATGCTGAACACTCTTCCAAAAAAACAAAACAAAACAAAACAAAAAAAACCAACACCGTTGAGAAAAAAAAGGGGGGGGGGGGGCAGATCAAAGTTGTTGAGGGAAAAAAAAAAAAGGACCCCGACAGTTATTAAGCAAAAAAATACAAAAAAAATCAGCATGGCCGCTTTAAGGCTTTGGGTTTTTGTTTTTTTTTTTGCCGGTGGCCATCTTGTTTTCTTACTCTGTGCGGGAAGAGAGCTCCCCTGCGGAACCAGGTAAGTGGGGAGGAGGGGAGATCAGGAGGCTGAGGAGGGGTCCAGGAAGAGTCCGGGGGCTGGGCCTGGTTGGGTTGCCAGGTGTCTGGTATTTTCGCCTCCTGGCAGGGAAGGGAAAAAGAATCAGAAAATACTGGACATTTTAGGTGTCCAATATTTTCTGATTTCTTTCCCTGCCAGGAGGCAAAAATGTCGGACTGTCCGAGTTAATACCGGACACCTGGCAACCCTAAAAGCAAATAACAGTATTTTCAAACTAAGGAAAACAGGTCTAGTTCTGCTGTAAATCTAGAGCAGGGGTTCTTACACTTTATTGCATGGCAACCCTCTTTCAACAACAAAAATTACTATATGACTCCAGGAGAAGGGACCAAAACCTGAGTCCACCTGAGCTCCACCACCAGGGTGGAGGTTGGGAAACAAAGCCCAAGAGCTTCAATCCCCTGTAACATAGCCCCGCCAACCAGGAATAATGCCATGGATCCTCAGCTTCAGCACCACATACTGGGGGCTCTGGCTTTGGCCCCAGCCAGTCTAAGCCAGTCCAAGTGACACCATTAAAACATGGTTGGGACCCACAGTTTGAGAACTGCTGATCCAGAGCATTTCCCTTGAAATTCTGGGCCTGATTTTCCATTGCCTTGTGTAGTCATTTACACCAAATCAGAATTGTAGCAGGTTACACTGATGTCATACTGTTCTGCAAGTGACGGAACAAGGTACAGGTCCATAAATAATCAGGCCCATGGGATTCCCTTCAGATTTACAACAGTATGACAGAGCAAAACTGTCAAACTAATTTTAGCCAGTATTAACCCAAGGATATGCATTATTACCTAAAGGCCTAACTATGTGCGTACTTTTGTGCCTTTGTTTATAAGTTTAAATATTCTCCTTTTGTGCGCCATTCTGTCCCTGTCTCTCTCATTTAGATTTCATCTGATGATCTTTGGAGAACAACGAGAAGTCCTGTGGCACCTTATAGACTAACAGATTTATTGGAGCATAAGCTTTCGTGGGCAAAATCCCACTTCGTCAGATGCATGTAGTGGAAATTCCAGAGGCAGGTATAAATATACAGGCACCTGAAAAGAAAGGAGTACCAATCAAGAGGAAGGCCAGAGATAACGAGGTCAATTCAGTCAGGAAGGATGTGGCCCACTTCTAGCAGCTGATGTGGAGGTGTGAAAACCAAGAGAGGAGAAACTGTTTTTGTAGTTGGCTACCCATTCACCGTCTTTGTTTAATTCTAAATTGATAGTGAATCATATGATTTCTAGGATGAGGATGGCTTGTTCTCATTTCATTTGCAAATTTGACACTATTATAAACCTATTTCTGAGACACTGAAAACTGCTCACCAGACTTGTCTGAAAGATCTGAGCATGATGTATAATACTTGCCTTTCCAACCTTTGTGGCCAGTCTGGCAGAAATTTCACAAAGATAGCTCCAGGCAGGAAAGAGTATGGTTTTGGCACAGCAATGTGCAGCTAATAAGTTAGCAAACAAATAACACCTTTTTCTCACTCTCACTCTCTCACACACACACACACACACACACACACACACACACACACACACACCAGTAGATTTCAAAGTGCTTTACAGTTTTTAATGTAATTAGCATCACAATACCACTGCAGGGTAGGAGACTCAGAAAGGCTAAGTAACTTGCCCAAGGTCACAAAGGAAATCCATGGCAAAGCAGGGAACTAAACCAGGTCTCCCATGGTCTAGGCCAGTACCCTAATCACTGGACCCTCCTTGCTACTTCTACTAAGACCACCCTGTGACGGGGCAGCACCCGCGCCCCACACTAACCCAGCGCCGTCCCCGGTGTGCTGGGGCGAACCGGCGGCCTTGCGCCGGTTCCTGCCCTGCACAGCTTATTCCAGCCAGGCAGGAAGGATGGGGAGCTGACAAAGCCCCGCGGCACCGGATGGCGCAGGCGCCCTGGCGGGGCAGCGCCACCCGGCGTAGGAGGCGGCCCCGCCCAGCCACGGGAGAGGTCATCGCGGCGGGACACTCAAAAGGAGCACCGCCGCCAGCCAGGAGAGGGTAATGAGCAGCAGGACACCGGGTGGCCGGACAGAGGCACCTCAGGCCCCGTCTGCAGAGACCCTCAGAACCAAGCAGTCATGGCGACGCGGTGAGGAAGGTAGGAAGCGACCCAGGGCAGGGTGCTGGAACCCAGGGGGTTGGTGTGTTTAGGGGACTCCCTCCCCCACCAATCAGGACTGGGGGCAGAATCTCCCAGACCTTAGGGCCCTGGGTCGGGGCTCGGAGTGAGGGTGGGCCCGAGCCTCCCTACCTCTCCCTGCCGATGCAGATGCCACTAAGTCCCTACTAACGATGGACTGACCCTGCCGGACTCGGGGCAGGGCATCGGGATGACCGGGGAGCACGAGGGGTAGAGACCTTGGGTGAGGGAAGACGGAGGGGAGGGGCAGAGGCCCTGCGCGGCCCTGAGTGGGGGTCGCACTGATGCAACGCCCCTCCACGCACCCCTTATTCTCTTTCCACACTCAAGTTTCTTTCAAACACCCTTCCAGACATGAGAGGAGGGGCAGATACCTACCCTTAGGGTTTTGCATGCATGTGTCTAAATGATCAGTTCCTAAAGCCTAACATTTTCAGTGGAAAGACCCAGCTTGAGGTCAGAATGTTTGATCACTGACTGCTCCCAAAATGTTGGGAGTGAAGGCCATTTCCCACTGCTTGGAGTATCCAGGAAGAGCTTGTATTGGGGAAGGAAAGCAGAATTCCTGAGTTCTCAGGGGGTTCTTTGGAAATGTCTATAGTTCTTGCTTCTCTAAAGGTTCTCTGGCAAGTACTGTCTCTTGAGGTGAAAACCTGACAGCAGGTGATATTCTGCAGGGATGGGATGAAGCATGTCACCCATCTTGCCAGCCTCACTTCATTCTTAAATTTTTAAAAGGGACAACTATGAAGAAAGATCCTCATTAAGAAAATGTTAACAAGGATAAAGCAAAAACATTGTTCTTTAACAGGGAGAGGGGAAAAGGCTCTAATTTATGTAGTTGGAGCTTCAAATTACAGGAGGTTTTGAAATGTCACCCACAGTATTATTAGCTCTGGTCTATTATCTCTCTGGTCTATTAACTCTGTGGTCTTTTTTCTTGTCCATATTATTCATGTCGTAAGGTTGTTCCCTATGATTTATTCCAGTCTGACTTTTTCTTCAAATATTCCCTTTTAAAGGCACAAGATTTTTGGCAGATTCTAGGTCAGAGAGAGGCTGCATTTGTAGTAAAAAAGCAAACGCAGTTCTGCAGAAAGTAGCAGCTCAAAGTGTGAGGACAGGACACTTGTGCCCTTTATAGACAGCAGACCCCTGGAGCATGTGATGGCTACTTTTATGTCCCCTGAACATTTAAGATAGGGTCAAGTCCAAGAGAGGAAGGCATGGGCAGCTGCCAGGTTTATGATTTCTAGGATGAGGATGGCATCCAAGAACAATCCACTTGTTCTCCAAAGATCATCAGATGAAATCTAAATGAGAGAGAGGAATGGAGCGCAAAGAGGAAGAATATTTAAATTTATAATCAAAGGCACAAAAGTATGCACACAGGCCTTTGCACAAACCCAGGGAAGGGCAGAAGATTTAACATCTTACTGTTTGCTCAGGGCCTGTGTTGCAACTGTCTTTACTCAGTTAAGATTCACTATTCGTGTAAAGACACTGGCTTAAGAAAGGAAAGGCTGCAAACTGCCCAGTTCCCTCCCCCACTAGTGTAGGACTTTCTGCCCTTCACTGTGTTTGTGCTTCTTACCCAGGAGAGAAAAATCAGATGACACCTAGCAGTGCAACTGCTAATTAGCAATGACCAGGTTACATGGACACATTCCTTAAGGCCACTAATTATGACGTGGGAACCTAAAATCTACTTGCACTCTTCCTTATTCTGGGAGGGCACATCTAGGCAGCACCCTTATCTCAGAATAAGCTACACAAAATGCGCACCTTATTTCGAGCTTATTTTGAGATAATCTATTTTGAAATTTGGCGCTGTATACACAGCACCAAATTTCAAAAAAGAGCACCATTCTGACAAGTCCCTTCATCCTCGTGGAAGAAAGAGTTACTCACCTTGTGCAGTAATGGTAGTTCTTCGAGATGTGTCCCCATGGGTGCTCCACTCTGGGTGCTGGTGCGTCCTTGCGCCAGCGACTGGAGACTTTTATAGCTGTTTCTGCCGCGGCGCGCAGGCGCCGTGGCGCCCTCTAGTGTCATTGGAACTGAAGGGGCGCCTGCGTGCACGCGGCTCCTCCGTTGCTTCTCTACCTGCCAGAGTATAGGCTCCAAGCAGGGGAAGGAGGGAGGGTAGTGGAGCACCCACGGGGACACATCTCGAAAAACTACCGTTACTGCACAAGGTAAGTAACTCTTTCTTCTCCTTCAAGTGGTCCCCGTGGATGCTCCACACTGGGTGACTACACAGCAGTTGTCGGCTCACGGAGGTGGGTTTGGAGCCGTGTGGTAGTAACTGTGGATAACACAGCTTGTCCAACCGCCATAGAGGATGCTATCGAGGTGGAAAGAGCATAGTGTTGCGCAAACGAGTGATCAGATGACCAGGTAGCAGCATTGCAAATGTCCTGCAGTGGAATGTTATGAAGAAAAGCGGTCGTGGAAGCTACCGCTCTAGTGGAATGAGCTGTGATAGCTCCAGGTAAGTCCTTGTCATATAGGGTATAGCAAGTTTTAATGCAGGATGTAATTCATTTAGAGATTATCTGAGATGAGACTGCTTGTCCTTTAGATCTTTCAGCGTAAGAGATGAAAAGTCTAGGCGAGACTCGCCAGGGTCTCGTGCGATCTATGTAAAACGCCAATGCTCGTTGGATGTCGAGGGTGTGCCACGCAGTCTGGATCGGGTCCGTGTGTGGTTTCAGAAAGAAGGCAGGTAAGTGTATGGGTTCATTCACGTGGAAGGGGGAGGGTACTTTAGGGAGGAACTTAGGGTGGGGTCGGAGTATCACCCTGTCCTTTTAAAATACGGTGTATGGAGGGTCAGCCATTAAGGCTGCAAGTTCACTCACTCTCCTACTGGAGGTAATGGCGACAAGGAAGGCTACTTTCATAGACAAGTGAGACCAGGAGCAGGTAGCTATTGGTTCAAACGGAGGTTTTGTAAGGCTCTTAAGGACATGGTTCAAGTCCCAAATGGGGACTGGTGGCTGGACCGGAGGGAAGGTATTCTGAAGACCTTTAAAGAAACGCTTGGTCAGTGGGTCAGCGAGAAAGGAAGCGCCTTGCGGAGAATGGTGAAAAGCCGCTATGGCCGCGGCATGTACCTTGATAGTACTAAGAGCTAGGCCGGACTGTTTCAGAGAGAGCAGATAGTCCAATAAGGTATGTATAGGAGCAAGGTGTGGTGGACTCGCATGGGTTTGAGCGTACCATTGGGAGAAACACGTCCACTTATACAGGTAGGTTTTCCTGGTGGAACGTCTTCTACTATTAATTAGTATGTGTTCACATGTTCTGAGCAGGCAGTTTCGGCATCCTGGAGCCATGAAGGAGCCAGGCCTGGAGCTTGAGCTTGAGGACGAGGACGTTTGGGTGAAGGGTCCGACCGTGATTCTGTGAGAGGAGGTCGTGATGTGAAGGGAAGGGATATGGGTCCGTCACCATCATCTTGAGGAGGTAAGGGTACCACGTTTGTCTGGGCCACGCGGGTGCCACTAGAATAACCAGCGCTCGGTCCGTTCTGATCTTGTTGAGGACTCTGTGTAGGAGTGGGAAGGGGGGGAAGGCGTACAGGAGGGAGGCGTTCCATGTGATGGAAAAGGCGTCTCCGAGGGAACTTCTCCCTAGGGCTCCTCTGGAGCAGTAGAGGTGGTACTTTCGGTTGTTCTTTGTGGCGAAGAGGTCCACTTCCGGTTGGCCCCAGTGAAGGAAGATCGGAGTGAGGGCGCGTCTGTCGATCTCCCACTCGTGCTGGTCCATGAATGTACGGCTTAGCATGTCTGCTGTGACGTTGAGTATTCCGGGAAGATATAGAGCCGAAGGGGTGACTCCGTGTGAGAGGCACCAGGTCCAGAGTTCGGTGGCTTCTGAGCACAGGGAAGGGGATTGAGCGCCACCCTGACGGTTGATGTAGTACACGCAGGTGGTATTGTCCGTCATAATGGTGATGGTCTTGTGAGCTATATGCTGAGTGAAGTATTGGCATGCATATCTGACTGCCCGTAAGTCGAGGAGATTGATGTGGAGTGTTTGCTCCATAAAATGACCATTTGCCTTGGGCTGTGATGTTCCCCAGATGAGCTCCCCATCCAATGAGTAAGGCATCTGTTATAAGTGGAAGGTGGACGTTGAAAGGGAACACTGTGCAGCATATTTTGAGGAATTGTCCACCAGAGCAGGGAATTGATAATGCGTGGTGGGATGGTGACGGACTTGGAGAGTTGGTCTCTGAAGGGTCTGTAAACCGTTGCGAGCCAGGACTGAAGAGGTCTCGTGAAGTCTGGCTAAACTGATGACGTAGGTCATAGAGGCCATATGCCCGAGGATTCTGAGGCAGTGGTGGACCGTGACAGTAGGTACTGCTTGTGTTGTTCGGACAAGGTCGCAGATTGTCGCAAACCTGTGATCGGGAAGGGTGGCCCTTGCTGCGACTGTGTCGAAGAGGGCGCCTATGAACTCCAGTCTCTGTGTTGGGCGTAGAGTGGATTTTGCGTAATTTACGTGAAACCCGAGACTGAGTAAAAGGGCTATTGTGGTGTCTGTCATGGCCTTCGTTTCATCGAAAGACGCACCTTTTATGAGGCAATTGTCCAGGTACGGGAATATTATGACGCCTTGGTGTCGAAGAGAGGCCATTATGACTGACAGGGTTTTGGAGAATACCCTGGGGGCTGTGGACAGACCAAACGGGAGCACCCTGTATTGGTAGTGTTGGGTACCCACTGTAAATCGGAGGAAGCGTCTGTGAGCAGGATGAATTGTAATATGGAAATATGCATCCTGGAGGTCAAGAGCCAAAAGCCAATCGTGTTGATCGAATGCAGGAATGATAGTTGAGAGGGTAACCATCTTGAAGCGGTGGTATGTGATGTATTTGTTGAGGCGCCTGAGGTCTAGGATGGGGCGCCAACCTCCTGTCTTCTTCTGGATTAGGAAGTACATTGAGTAAAAGCCCCGGCCTCAGAATTGTGTTGGTACGTGTTCTACTGCGCCCAATTGAATAAGGTGTGAAACCTCTTGTAGGAGGACGGCTTCATGAGAGGGGTCCCTGAGAAGGGATGGGGTAGGAGGGTGGTTGGGCGGAATAGAGGTAAAGGGGATGATGTAGCCGGACTGGACCAAGTTCAAGACCCATTTGTCCGAGGTAATGAGGGACCATTGGTGGAAAAACGCTCGGAGGGGGTGGTGGAACTGAAGCGTAGTAGTTGGACATGACGGTGGATTGGCTTCCTGGCTCTCGACCTGACCTTCAAACCTGCTGCTTGCCGGATGGGGGATGGGGTGTGGCGTGTTGTTGCTGTTGTCGCTGTGGTCTACGACGCTGGGGTCTCTGCTTGCAGAAATCATACCTGGGTTGTTGGCGGACCGGTTCTCTCGATCGTTGATAAGGTTGGTATCTGGTTCTCCTAAATGGAGGAGTGTACATTCCTAGGGTCCTAAGGGTTGTACGGGAGTCCTTCATAGAATGCAACACCTCATCGGTCTTAGGTGCAAAGAGGTTGGTCCAATCGAAGGGTAAGTCCTCGACCTTTTGTTGGAGATCCCTAGGTACCCCGGATGCTTGTAGCCATGACATTCGGCGGAGCACTATAGCCGAGGCCGTAATTCGAGCCACAGTGTCTGCCACGTCCATAGCGGACTGCAAAGCTGTGTGGGAAATGGTGTGGCCTTCCTGCATAATACTGAGCAGGGTTGACCGTTTATGCTCCGGGAGGTGCAGGAGGAGGTCCTGGAGCTTTGAATAGTTGGCATGATCATAATCCGCAAGCATAGCAGTGTAGTTGGCCGCCCTAAGGAGCAATGTGGACGAGGAATAAACCTTTCAGCCCATAATGTCCACCTTTTTGTGGTCTCTGTCCTGTGGGGTTGTTCTTAAGTTAGGCTGTTTACCCTTGTGACGTACTGAATCCACTACTAGGGAGTTAGGGGGTGGGTGGGTGAAAAGAAAGTCCATATTCTTTGGAGCGATGAAGTATTTGTGGTCTGCTCTCTTATTTGTTGGAGTGACAGATGCCGGGGTCTGCCAAATATTGTCGGCCGGGTCCATAATGGCCTCATCCATAGGGATGGCAATTTTGGAGGCAGTTGGGGGTTGAAGCGTACGAAGGAGCTGGTATTGTTTGACCTGCACCTCTTGGAGATCTCTTTCCTGGGCTACAGCAACTCTTTTGAACAATTCCTGAAACTTTTTTATATCGTCTCCCGAGGGTGGGGCATCGGTGATGACCGCTTCGTCTGGGGAGGAGGAGGAGTAGTGTAGCAGAGATCTGGTCTCACCCTCAGAGAGGGATTCATGACCGCCTGAGGGAGCTGGAGAATTCAGCTCTGTGGCCGATGTTGTAGCAGGAGGGGTGGCCTGGAAGTGGTAGAAGAGGGTCGATGGTGACTCTTCTTTGGATGTGAATCCCAGGGTTGCCATTGGGTGGCATATGGCGGGGGTGGATAGGCATAATGCTGTGCATACCATGGATGCAGAGGGGGAGGGTATGCATATTGAACCGCAGGCATTTGCCAGGATGGAGGTCTGTGAGCCGGGCTAGAGTGTTGCGATGAGAACCTGCTCCTGGGTTCAGTGCTGATGTAACTAGCTGAACGAAAGCGGCCGAGGAGGGCTGAGATCTCACTGAGTGGATAGAGGAACCCGGGGACGGCGGTGCCGAAGAGGCGTGGCTCTGCACCGGGGATCGGTACCGGTACTGGCTTTGAGACGGTGCCGAGCGGTGTGGTCTCGGTGGTAACGGCGTCGTTATCGAGGAGGTTGTAGGTGCCGAGGTTCGTTCTGGCACCGAAATGCTAGAAGGTGGATTATCGGTACGGGCCTTTTTCGGTGCCGAGCCCGGTGCCGTTTTGGCCTGCTTCGGTGCCGAGTGCTCTCTCGACGGCGCCGTCGGTGCCGAGGACGGCTTAGGTGCCGTAGCGGTCAGAGCTGCTGATTTTTGTTTTGGCTCAGAATGAGCTCTCTTGTGCGGTGCCTACGTCTTAGATCGCGACACACCGGAGGTTCCCGGCGTGTCCTCCGTGTTAACCTGCGATGCTGACGGTGCCGAGGATATGGACGGTGTCGGAGAGAGCCCGGTCTTTGACACCGCAGAAGAGGAGTGGGTAGGGGGTTGGTTTTTCTCCATACCCTTAGTTGGTTGTGGCGGCCTAGAGAGCGAAGGCGAGTCCTCTGAGGAGGGATGGAGCGACTTCTCATATAAGAGAGTCCTCAGTCTATTGGCTCGGTCACGGCGGGCCCTTGCTGTCAATTTAGAGCAGTGCAGGCACTTTTGCGTCTGGTGCGCCTCCCCGAGGCACTTAATACAGGTGGAGTGTCCGTCGGACGCCGGCATGGCATCCCGACATGTCTCGCAACGTTTGAAGCCCAGCAAGCCGGGCATGAAGGGTTGGGGGAAAAGCGGCAAGCCGTGATGAGAACAATAGTAAACAAAAAAAATTTTTTTTTTTAAATAACTAGCCGAGGGGTGGGGGGGGGGGGGGGAGTAGGGTTCAAAAACTTGGTTGATGAGGTAACTAGGGGTAAAACGAAGAATTTAACTGTTTTTTTCCGCAGAAAGTAAGGCGAACAGAGGGCTCCGTCTGCTGCTGAGGACGGTAGAGAAGGAACTGAGGAGCCGCGTGTGCGCAGGTGCCCCTTCAGTTCCAACGACACTAGAGGGCGCCACGGCACCTGCGCGCCGCGGCAGAAACAGCTAGAAAAGTCTCCGGTCACCGGCGCGAGGACACACCAGCACCCAGAGTGGAGCACCCATGGGGACCACTCGAAGGAGAATGAGGTTTACCAGGACATCGGAATAGTGCGCCTGTTATTTTGATTACATTTCGAAATAACGGGCATGCTGTCAAGACGCTGAAAACACTATTTCAGGACACCAGACGTCTCCTGAAATAGTGCCGCAGAGTAGACGTACCTGAAGAGTTGGAGGCAATTCAAACACTCCCAGCTGTGGGGGAAGCAGTGCTAGGGTTGCCAGGTGTCTGGTTTTGAACCGGACAGTCCAGTATTTGAGCTTTCTTTCCAGGAAACAAATTGAGAAAATACCGGACATATAAATGTCCAGTATTTTCTAATTAAGTTAGTTTTATTATTATGAGCAGGGCTTGACAAGCGAGGCAAGCCCCGCTCACCAGCCGCGTGGTTTGGCACACTGCACATGCGCAGACCGCGCTGCAGCGCTGTGCTGGGCTAAAATCTACACCCCATGGGCGAGTAGATTGCTGTAATTGTCGAGCCCTGATTATGAGTATCAGTACGTAGTTGCATACTGCCTGGCTGGTAGATACACACTCAACACACTCACGCAGTGTGAGTATCTAGCAGCCAGGCAGTACGCAACTACGCAGTCGAGAGGAGTGGGGTGGGGCCGGGGAGGGAGGGAAGGGCCGGGGCTGGACTTGCCCGTGCGCTCTGCCAGGACCATGCGCGGGATGGGCAGCACCCTGGGATTTGCGTGCGCCCGGGCCAGCCCCGCTCCCCGCTGGCTGATTCTCTCCTCCCGCTCCTCCCCCCCAGCCAGCCCCGCTCCCCCTGACCTGCTACTCCCCCACCCCCAGCCAGCCCTGACCCCCTCCCGACCAACCCTGCTCCCCCCCACTCCCAATCTCCCTTTTCCAGGCCCCCCCCCCCCACTCCCTGGATCTGAGATCAAGTGTGTCTGGTATTTTTTTTGAAGCCATCTGGTAACCCTAAGCAGCACTGTGGCCTGCGCAGCACTAAGGACTGACTGCCCTTGGTCCCCTTGGTCCTGGGGGTGTGGAGCCATCCCTCTCCCCACATTACCCTGGGGCCTGAGGTGGAGGTGGGGGGGGGTTGGCCCATGGACCACATGCAGCCCAGTGGGGCTCCACCTGTGGTCCACGGACCCTGTGCCTGACCCTCTCTCCCCCATATCCCTCACACACGCGGGGATACCGGAATTCCATACTTCCTCCTCTCCCCCTTCCTCCCAGCATTTTCAGAGCACCCTGAATATGCTGATTCACACTCCATCCCCACACCTTCGCCTCCCTCCCAGACTTTGAATGCCAGGAATCCACTGTTTGTGGCTGTTCAAGGTCTAGGAAAGAGGGGGAGGAGCAGGGGCAGAGCATGACTCATCGGATTCATGGCTCTCCAAAAGTGCTGAGAGGAAAGAGGAGAAGTAGGAGGCTCTGGTGCCCCAGGGTATGTCTACACCACGACCCTAGTTCGAACTAGGGTGGTTAATGTAGGCAACCGGAGTTGCAAATGAAGCCCGGGATTTGAATTTCCCAGGCTTCATTTGCATATTGCCGGGCGCTGCCATTTTTAAATGTCCGCTAGTTTGGACTCCGTGCCCACGGCTACACGCGGCACGAACTAGGTAGTTCAGATTAGGCTTCCTATTCCAAACTACTGGTACACCTCGTTCCATGAAATTCAAATCCCGGGCTTCATTTGCAACTCCGGTTGCCTACATTAACCACCCTAGTTTGAACTAGGGTGGTGGTGTAGACATACCCCCAGTGTGCAAGAGGGGACAGACAGGCCAGCCATGGGGCCTCAGGTGAGACCCCCATGGGTTGCAGGCTGCTGTGGCCTACTCAGGTGAAAGAGAACTACAGGCAGTCCCCGGGTTACATGGATCCGACTTACATCGTATCCCTACTTACAAACGGGGTGAGGCAACCCCGCACTAGCTGCTTCCCCCCAGCAGACCAGGGAGACGCGAAGCTAGCGCTCCCCCCCTCCAGCTGACCAGGGAGACGCGGAGCGGCTTTTCTCAGCAGACACCTCAGCTTGAGAATAAAGGACTGAGGGAAGTGAGGTGTGGGAGAATAAAACTGAGCTCTGGAGAAATGTTTGGCTAGAGTTTCCCCTACAATATGTACCAGTTCCGACTTACATACAAATTCAACTTAAGAACAAACCTACAGTCCCTATCTTGTACGTAACCCGGGGACTGCCTGTACTCATGTGGCCCAGCCCACTCCCTATAATATGGAGATATGCCTATCTCATAGAGCTGGAAGGGATCTTGACAGGTCATCAAGTCTAGTCCCCTGCCCTCACAGCAGGACCTGACAGATTTGCCCCAGATCCCTAAATGGCCCTCACCAGAATTGAACTCACTTTCCTGGGTTTAGCAAGCCAATGCTCAAACCACTGAGCTATCCCTCTCCCCTAGTCTTGGTTACTTATCGCTGTCTTAGCCCCATGCACACGTCTCCTTCCAACTCAGCATCCCCATACATGCAGCACTCTCACACTCTCACACTCACAAAAGCCAAAGCACAAATATATGTATGAAGAGTTACTGGTTATAATGGGTGTCTATGGCCACTCACTGGGTTCAGTTCATCAGTTCATAAGCTACTTGTGAACATCCTGGGCACAGAACTCTGACTCATTCAGACATATTTGCCCCTCTGCGTATTGAGAGGGTGGGCACAAAGGGACTTAAGCCAGGCTGCAACATTCATCGTATTCATCATCCAGGCTGTGCTTCCAACTCCCACCTCTCCCCTGGCCAGGCAGGCGTCTGAGCTCTTCGATTAGTCTGGTCTCTGCTTGCACGCACACCTCATTCTTTGTGTGTTTTGCAAAGTGCAATCTTGGAAAGCTTTTCTCTTCTTGATCTTGACTAAGGACAGCGAAAATATGATGAGTGTTTTGATGACTCAACAAAAGATTCCTAACAGTCCAGAAGGCAGAATTCATCATTATTCAGCCTCAGTTTATGCTAAAAAACAAGTGAGGCTAGCTCTCTGGTACGTGTTTGTTCGGGTAGGTATGTTTGCTGTTAGTTACGCCACACCGACAAGGACCCCATCACTGATGTGCTAGATGTTCTTAGACTATCCTGTAGGTCAGGAGTGGGCCGGATCCAGCCTGCTTGGCAATTCCTGGCCCCGCCCCCTAGCACGTTGCCTAAGGGCTGGAGACATGCGAGCTCTTTTAAGTGCTTCTATTTAAAGGGCTCGTGCGTTCCCTGAGCCCGTCAGGCAACACCTTGCCTGCCAGCCATGAGGAAGGCACGAGCCCTTTAAATAGAAGCACTTAAAAGGGCTCACAAGTCCGGGCCCGCTGCTAGCCCGCTGCCTGGGAGCCACCCAGGAGGCATGAGCCCTTTCAACTGCTTCTATTCAAAGGGCTTGCACCTGCTGGACGGCTGCCAGGCAACAGGTTAGCAGTGGGGCCAGGAGCTGCGAGCCCTCTCATGTGAATTTTAAGCCTCCACCCCAGACAGCTCTGGGAGGAGGCTAACCCCCAACACCCTCCCATGTGCTCCAGGTCCCTTCCATTGGCCAGACATCAGGGGGCAGGGACCCCAGGGGAGGGGCCTGAAAAGAGCTAATGGGGGCGGGCAACGGGGCTTGCCAGGAGAGATGGGGGGGCCAACAGGAAGCAGGGCTGGTTGGGGGGGGGGGGGGTCGGGAGGAACAAGGCTGGGGCTGGCCGTGGGATATCGGGGGGGGGGGGAAGGGCTGGGGCCGTCCAGAAGAGGGCGGGGCTGTCTGGGAGTAAGGGGGGGGGGGTGGGAAGCACTGCTGGAGGGGATTGGGGACCGCAAGGGTGAGCGGGAGAGAAGGGAGAGCAGGAAGCAGACCTGGTTGGGGTGGTTCAGCAAGGGGGAGTGGGAAGCACAGCTGGCGGGGTGTGTGCAATGGCGCTGGCCAGAAGGAAGGGGGAGCGGGAAGCAGAGCTGGCGGGGGCAGGGAGAGGTACAGTGGCGCTGGCTGGGGGAGACAAGGAAGAGGAATGGGCAGAGCTGGGGGGCGGTGCAGGGGGGCTGGCCAGGGAAGATCAGGAAGGAAGTAGGGGAGAACTGGCCAACCGGGAAAGGGGGGAAGGGTGAGCAAATTGGCCGGCGGGGAGTGGGACTGACCTGGGCACTTGCTGCCTGTCCCGCGCAGGCTCCTGGCGACGCATGAGCAAGGAAGAGGCTTCCCCTCCTCCTCACACTCAACCAATTGAGGGCTCCCGGCAGCAATCGCAGCCCCACCTCCCAGCTGGGACTCCCAGCCACTCCCCCGCCCGCCTGGCTTCCATCCGGCGCACAGCCGGAAAAATCAGAAAATACCAGACATTGCATATGTCCAGTATTTTCTGTTTTTTTTACCGACAGAGCGTGCACATACCGGACTGTCCGGTACAATACCAGACACCTGGCAACCCTAGTGCTGGCAATGGAGTAAAATTCTCATTTCAGTCTTCCCACCTGATTACTTGAAAAGCCTCCTACCTGCTACAGTAAGCTCCAAACAACAGTCTTTGTATACTACTGTCCTACTAGTTCACACCTGCAACTATTTGCCCTTTTCTCGACTGTTAACAAAATCCAATACATTAGCCATTCAGAGGCATAATAAGAGCCAATACCAATGTCTACAATTATATTCTTTCTTTATACCAATTATGCCTCTCCATGTACATCAAGTTATTTTATGAATAACTGGATCACCTGTATCTTTTGGGAGATCCATTAGCACAACTCTTAGGGTATGTCTACACTACCCCGCTAGTTAGAACTAGCGGGGGTAATATAGTCATCCGCAGTTGCAAATGAAGCCCGGGATTTGAATTTCCCGGGCTTCATTTGCATGAAGCCGGCTGGCGCCATTTTTAAATGCCAGATAGTTCGGACCCCGTGCCGCGCAGCTACACACGGCACGGACTAGCTAGTTCGGATTAGGTTTCTAATCCGAACTAGCTGTACACCTCATTCCACACCTCTGTGGCACGGGGTCTGAACTAGCCGGCATTTAAAAATGGCGCCGGCCGGCTTCATGGAAATGAAGCCCGGGAAATTCAAATCCCGGGCTTCATTTGCAACTGCGGATGACTACATTACCCCCGCTAGTTTGAACTAGCGGGTTAGTGTATGCCTTAGAGACATATTAAGGATATTTCTGCATAACTATTAGAAGCTGCTATTGAGATTGCAGACCTAGGGGGACCCAATAGACTCTGCTATGACTAGGAAGCCAGAAGTGCTTAGATATAAGCTCCAGCAAGGTTATTAACTCTAATCATATAGTGGCAAGTAATGGCTGTGTGATATTGAAAACCTAGTTAGGTTTTCAACAGGAAATCTATTTTGGGATCTGGAAGGATGACTCCTTAACTTCAACTCTTGTAAAGAATTACTTTTGATTATTTGTGTGGCTCTCGGTGTCTTGTGCTAGGTACGTTACACTGGTGAACTTCTGATCAGCTAACAAAGCAGATGCATGAACTAATTAAAGAAGCAGTATCTGTGTTTTCTCCCTTTTACAGGTCTATATTCAGGAGCTGGTACATGACACCTTGTGAGCTGATGTTTGTCCACTATGATCTAAGAGAAAAGAAACATTTATAACATAATCCAGTGGGGAAAAGAGATTTCGCACTTTTTAAGGCAGTTTCAACACAAGGAAAAAAAAATAAGACACTCCCAGAGCTACAGTTGCAGGAGATATTACAAAAATGAGCAGATTCTTTTTTGGCTAAGACCAAGTGTTGAAGCCATTTAGTACCTGAGATGTCACCTTCCAGGGACTTGTAGGAGGACAGACTCAATGACCTAGTTCAATAATCTAAGAGGGGTAGCCGTGTTAGTCTGAAATGAGGAGTAAAATGAGGAGTAACGGTAGTTCGAACTAGGAAGCCTAGTTCGAACTACCTAGTTCGTGCCCCGTGTAGCCGCGCTGCACGGGGTTCGAACCAGCGGGGTTTTAAAAATGGCGGCTCCCCGCTTATGCAAATGAAGCCCGGGAAATTCAAATCCCGGGCTTCATTTGCAAGTGCGGTATGCCTACATTACCCTGCTAGTTCGAACTAGCGGGGTAGTGTAGACATACCCTTATAGAGTATGTCTACACTACAGCACTAATTCGAACTAACTTAATTCGAATTAGTTAATTCGAACTAAGCTAATTTGAATTAGTTAATTCGAACTAAGCTAATTTGAATTAGTTCATCTAGACCTAAAAACTAGTTCGAATTAGCATTTTGCTAATTCGAACTAGCATGTCCACATTGAGTGGACCCTGAACTGAGGTTAAGGATGGACAGAAGCAGTGCCGGCAGGACATCAGGTTAGGACTTAGAGTGTGGAGCTGCTGTCTCAGGCTAGCTGAGGGCTGTGCTTAAAGGGACCCGACCCCCACCCCGGACAGACAGTTCTCAGGGGTTCCCCGCTTGAAAATCAGTCCTGGCTTAGAGTGCCCTGAGTGCCCACACTCGGCACATCACAGCACTCGGCCATCAGCCTGGCTGCACTTGCCGCAGGCTGCCATCCGGGGGGGGTCAATCAGGGGGCTGCAGGAGAGCTTTCATCCCGAGGAGCCCGCAGAGCCACCCCAGTCCTCCCCATTGGGGGCTCGTACCCCATTCCGTCCTCACCTCCTTCCACTTACCCCTCCCTAGCCCCCCTTCCTGATGTACAAAATAAAGGACACGTGTGTTCAAAAATAGAAACTCTCTTTATTGAACAAAACTCGGGGAGACTGGGAAAAGGAGGTGGGAGAGGGGAAGAGAGAGGGTGGGAGGGGGGAGGGCAACTAAAATGATCAGGGATTTGGAACAGGTCCCATATGAAGAGAGGCTAAAGAGACTGGGACTTTTCAGCTTAGAAAAGAGGAGACTGAGGGGGGATATGATAGAGGTCTATAAAAGCACGAGTGGTGTGGAGAGGGTGCATTAAGACAAGTTCTTCATTAGTTTCCATAATAGAAGGACTAGAGGACACCAAATGAAATGAATGGGTAGCAGGCTTCAAACTAATAACAGAAAGTTCTTCTTCACAAAGCAAATAGTCAACCTGTGGAACTCCTTGCTGCAGGATGCTGTGAAGGCTAGAACTAGAACAGAGTTTAAAGAGAAGTTAGATAAATTCATGGAGGTTGTGTCCATGGAGTGCTATTAGCCAGGGGGTAGAAATGGTGTCCCTGGCCTCTGTTTGTGGAAGGCTGGAGATGGATGGCACGAGACAAATAGCTTGGTCATTGTCTTCGGTCCATCCCCTCTAGGGTACCTAGTGTTGGCCACTGTCGGCAGACAGGCTACTGGGCTAGATGGACCTTTGGTCTGATCAAGTATGGCCGTTCTGGGCTCAGGGCTCAGGGTCGGGGGTCTCAGTGGACCACCTTGATTTTCATGCAAACCTGCTCCTCGGTGGCCAGGCTGGCAGCTATCCTGCCCTAGACTGCCACTTTCCTGTGCCTAGTGCGGAGGTCGTGGATGAGGTCCACGATCTCCGCACTATACCAGGCGGGCGCCCGCCTCTTGCGTCCCCGGGCAGGCTCCTGGGAGCCGCCAGCCTGGTCCCGGGAAGAGGCAGAGGGCTGGGTGGCAGCGGGTGGCTGGTTCGTGCCGTGCCAGGTGCAGGGTCTGCTGGCTGGGTGCTGGCAGGCTTGCACCTGGCACAGGCACCGTAGCCAGCCCGTGCCCCTTTAAGGGCTCCGGGGCTGGGAGGGTGGCAGAAGAGTTTCCCTGGTGGTGCCCAGAGTGGCCACCAGGGAAAGCTGGGGAGGGCTAGCCTCCCACTAGTTCGAATTAAGTGGCTACACAGCCCTTAATTCGAACTACTTAATTCAAACTAGGCGTTAGTCCTCGTAGAATGAGGTTTACCTAGTTCGAATTAAGCGTTCCGCTAGGTCGAATTAAGTTCGAACTAGCGGTTTGTATGTGTAGCGCCTATCAAAGTTAATTCGAACTAACGTCTGTTAGTTCGCATTAACTTTGTAGTGTAGACATACCCATAGTATCATAGAGCTGGAAGAGACCTCAGAAGGTCATCAAGTCCAGCCCTCTGCTCTAGGCAGGACCAATCCCAACTAAATCAACCCGGCCAGGGCTTTGTCAAGCCGAGACTTAAACACCTCTAGGGATGGAGACTCCACTACTTCCCTAGGTAACCCATTTCAGTGCTTCACCACTCTCCTAGTGAAATAGTTTTTCCTAATATCCAATCTGGACCTCTCCCACCACAACTTGAGACCATTGCTCCTTGTGCTGCCATCTGTCACTACTGAGAACAGCCTTTCTCCATCCTTTTTGGAACCTCCCTTCAGGAAGTTGAAGGCTGCTATCAAATCCCCCCTCACTCTTCGCTTCTGCAGACTAAACAGACCCAATTCCCTCAGCCTCTCCTCATAGGTCATATGCTCCAGCCCCCTAATCATTTTGGTTGCCCTCCACTGGACCCTCTCCAATACATCCACATCCTTTTTGTAGTGAGGGGCCCAGAACTGGACACAATACTCCAGATGTGGCCTCACCAGAGCTGAATAAAGAGGAATAATCTTTATTCCACAGAAGACTAGATACAAAAGCAGGTAGCACACACCAGAGATGAAAAGGGAGTACAGTTTGTATCCCAGTGTTATCAGATGGCAGCTGTTAATCTGAAATGTCAAGAGTTCCAGTGTAAGTAATAAACACTATTTAAAAAATACAGCAGACTTTCCTATGAATCTGAAAACTCTCCACCTACTCTCTTTCCTCAGTTAAGTATTAACAAGCTACGCATCCAGTGAGGCCATCTTCACTAATAACAAACCTTTCCAGTGATCAAGACAGAATTGCAGACCAATCCGTGAGACATACACGACAGGCGCTTTGGCACTTTCTTACCATGCTAATGCAAATCCTGATCTTCAGTGCAACACAATCTCCTAACTCCTGCCTTTTTCAAAGGCAGACCCTGGATTTGTGTTCTTTACAGACACTATTTCAGGCAGTGTTTATGCTTGGTTGACTCAGTAACAAGCATTCTATCCAAGCCAGAGATAGACAGGTAGATTAAAGAATATCATCCAATTTAAGACTATGTCTAATACCCACAATTGGAAAATTTACTGACCTAGAAAAATGTGTGCTATTCCTTTTTCTTATCACTAAAAGGCATTTATATAGTAGAGCGGGAAGGGAGGAGAGGATCAACATTAGCAATAGTCACAATAACACAAATGATAGAAAGAACAGTGACCAGAAAATGGTACAACCACAGTCCTGTCCCCTTACCACAATTCTGGAGCTATTAAATACCACTCTTAAAATTCACATATCAGGCTACATTTAGCCTCACTCTGCCCCCTCCACTCTTCTGGTAGTGTTAGAGGCCTTCTAGCCCAAATCTATCAACCTGGGCTGGTAGATGTACACCAAAATGCTGTGTAGACATACTCAAAAGAGTTACATGATTTGCCCCAAGCCACAAATAGACCTCTTGGTAGAGCCTGGAGTAGAACCCAGACTCCTAGATTCCTAGCTGTGTGTTGTAATCACAGAACCATCTTTCTTCCACATTAAATATTCTCCACTGGGCTAACAGGCTAAAACTCACCCAGATTCTCTTCCCCATCCTGTAACCCCTATCTCACTGACAACATAAATGTAGCACAATGGCGCCCAGCCCAGAACATGCCTGCATATTGGGATTTCCTAGTGGCTTAGAGCTGGTGAAGTGTTTCTATGCTATCCTGTGTCACAGTTTCCAGTGGAAGGGGCCAGGCTAGAGTAAGGTGGCTGGAGAACACAGCACTCTGGCTAATCAAGGCCAGCAGCGCAGCCTGTCTGTATTTGTGCCTGGAATCCAGAATGCATAAAAGCACTTTCAAGGTACTTTAATACCTGGCTTGTGCCTCCATGATGAACTCAGAATCAGGATTCACTTCTAAGTTTAAATGGCTCTGAAGACAGCACTGCTTCCTGGAATGCATTAGGTTTGCTTATATTTTTAAGCTAAATGGGGAGTTTTAAATATTAAGGGGCATACATGTCTAAACAGAGAGCATTGGAAACACCAGTAAAAATGTAGGGCTAGCCACCTGGGCCAACAACAACCTGTGTTTGTATACACATGTGTGTTTTGGAACGCACAAGTCAGGGAAAGAGGGTTGACTAGCCATGATGCAGGCACATTTTTACCCAGCTGCCGATGCAAGCTGCAGGGTTGTGTGTGCACAACAACAGGTCGCACAAACACTTCTTCAGACATTCCCTTCAACCTCCCACACACCTTGGTTTGGAAATGCAAGGAGTTCAATACCATGCACAGTTGCAGACATTTGGTACTTGCAGCTAGAAGACCTAGCTGGGAATGCCTTGCTGGGATTACCAAAGCTTATTAAATGGGGGACAGTGGCCCCAACCTTCCAGTTCCTTCTGTGTTAGGAGCTTTAGTCAGGCTGATATAGTCAGGCTGCTGGCACCCTTTTGATTAGCTCTCATCTGAGCAGGACTTCATGACAAGCTGCCGAAAGCACAGCAGTAACCAGCCATTCATCTAACTCAGGGTTGGGGAACCTCAGGCCCAGGGCCCAGACACAGCCCTTGGCTTGTCTGGATCCGGCCTCCAGGCTCAGAGCCCACCACCTGCATTGGGGAGCCCACGCTGGCATTCCAGACTCCCTGCTGCCCCACCGCAGTGCTGGAGCACACAAAATCTACCAGGCTGGGCCCCCCTAAGCTCATAAGAACATAAGAACGGCCGTACTGGGTCAGACCAAAGGTCCATCTAGCCCAGTATCCTGTCTACAGACAGTGGCCAGCACCAGGTGCCCCAGAGAGGGTGGACCGAAGACAACGATCAAGCGATTTGTCTCCTGCCATCCCTCTCCAGCCTCTGACAGACAGAGGCCAAGGACACCATTTTATCCCCTGGCTAATAGCCTTTTATGGACCTAACCTCCATGAAATTATCTAGCTTCTCTTTAAACTCTATTATAGTCCTAGCCTTCACAGCCTCCTCTGGCAAGGAGTTCCACAGGTTGACTACACGCTGTGTGAAGAAGAACTTTCTTTTATAAGTTTTAAACCTGCTCCCCATTAATTTCATTTGGTGTCCTCTAGTTCTTCTATTTAGGGAACTAATAAATAACTTTTCTTTATCGGCCCTCTCCACACCACTCATGATTTTATATACCTCTATCATATCCCCCCCCAGTCTCCTCTTTTCTAAACTGAAAAGTCCCAGTCGCTTTAACCTCTCCTCATATGGGACCCGTTCCAAACCCCTAATCATTTTAGTTGCCCTTTTCCGAACCCTTTCCAGGCCAAAATATCTTTTTTGAGGTGAGGAGACCACATCTGTACACAGTACTCAAGATGTGGGTATACCATAGTTTTATACAGGGGCAGTCAGCTATCCTGGGTCTTATTTTCTATCCCTTTCCTAATAATTCCTAGCATCCTATTTGCCTTTTTGACCGCCGCTGCACACTGTGTGGAAGTTTTCAGAGAACTGTCCACGATAACTCCAAGATCTCTTTCCTGATTTGTCATAGCCAAATTAGCACCCATCATACTGTATGTATAGTTGGGGTTATTTTTCCCGATGTGCATTACTTTACACTTATCCACATTAAATTTCATTTTCCATTTTGTTGCCCAATCACTCAGTTTGGTGAGATCTTTTTGGAGTCCCTCACAGTCTGCTTCTGTCTTGACTATCCTAAACAGTTTGGTATCATCCGCAAACTTTACTACCTCACTGCTTACCCCTTTCTCCAGATCATTTATGAATAAGTTGAAAAGGATCGGTCCCAGGACTGACCCTTGGGGTACACCACTAGTTACCCCTCTCCAATCTGAAAATTTACCATTTATTCCTACCCTTTGTTTCCTGTCTTTTAACCAGTTCTCAAGCCAAGAAAGGACCTTCCCTCTCATCCTATGGCCATGTAATTTACACAAGAACCTTTGGTGAGCTCTGATGTGCAAGGGGAATGTGGGGAGTGTCTCATCAGTTGGGGTCTGGGGGCCATGTCAGTGAGAGTTGGGTTGTTTTTTTTTTTGCTTCTCACTTGTGTGCAGCCCCTGGCTCATTTTACTGTGGGTCAGCAGCCTCCAACCCCAAAAAGGTTCCCCACCCCCGATCTAACTGGACTGTACATGCTACATTACAATGGTGAGATCAGCAGTGATGGGGAAATTTCCCTAGTGAAGGCAAATCTTTCTCTCCTTTTGCAGTCTCCTAAATGCCTCCTTCTCTCTCCCAAGAACTGTCCCCCTTTCTCCACCGAACTCTTCCTTAGTCTTCCCCTCTTCCAGGAGCACTCAGCTGGTAAACGGCATAACACAGATGGCACCACCCATGTGCACTTTTCCAAGTGCAGTCAGGCCCCTACTGATTCATTTTCTTTTGCACTAACCTCTCCTCACCCTCCCATGCTGACAAATAGGGTTGCCAGATGGTTGAAACAAAAATACCGAACCCTCCCTTCCCCCCCCCAAAAAAAAACACCGGGAAAAATTCTGTTGAAGGAAAAAGAAGGGGGGCGGGGACCAAAGTTGTTGAGCAAAAAAAAAAAAAAAACCAGCATTAAAATAACATGTCCCCATTAAGAGTTAGAAGAGTGAGTGCAGGGATAGGAATAGGGAAGCAGTTGAGCACTAAGACCCAATGCTTCCCCTTGGTCGGCAGCCATTTTGTGCCAGCAGTCTTGCAGAACCAGGTAAGCATCGGGTCTGGGGTCAAGGGGCTGGGGGTGTTCGGGGGGGGGGGAGGCCGGGCACTGAGTGTTTGTAGGGTTGTCAGGTGCCCAGCATTTTAGATGTCTGGTATTCTCTGAATTTTTTTTTTTAACCAGACAGGAGGCAAAAATACCAGAGTGTCCAGGTGAATACCGGACACCTGGCAACCCTACTGACAAATTGTTACTAGCTAAAATTATAAATTGCTGCCCCCCCCCCTTTTTTTTTAAGGCATGTGTCTATCTTACTGAGCCGACACTGCAATCACTTGGAGGCACAAATCATGGCTTATTTTAGTGTTTGCAAAGCTCTGTGTACATTCAAGACATATAAAGTTATAATCTGCAACTTCTTTTATGTGTACTGGCAAAGACTTGAAGGATGGAAGAGTTAAATTCTCTCCTCCCAAAGCCTCCTCTCTATTTCTCTGGAGATGACTATCCCAATCTAGGGACAGTTTACCTACAGGCAGGATATGTGAAGAATGAATCACACTGAACCTGACATGTAACCAATTGTCCTTGTAGCTTCATGTTGTATACAGGAGCGGCCCTGGATGAACTGCCGGCAAGTGGCGCCCTAGGCGAAACGCGCGATCGGCGCCCCCCTCAGCGCTGTTTAAATTTGGCTCCCTAGGCGACCGCCTAGTTCGCCTCTATGGACAGGCTGTGAATACTGTAATCTATTAAATGAGTGGGGCAGAATGGGGAAACAGTGCAATTTGCTTATTATGTGGCACGTATCGCTATAAAACAAAGGCACAATTAGATTGACAGTTCCTCAGGGTGATGACGTGTCTAAAAGGATTCTGCCTCCAATAAAAAAATTAAGAATAAGTGTGTAAGTTGGGGTTACTAAGTCAGGAGCACTGTCTGCTGCTCTAGAAAAGAGCCATCACTGTGCAGACTGATGGAAAGCCACTTTCTGGTATTCTCCCTCCCCCTCAATCAGGCCTATATGGTCTGGTCCTAAATTATATTTTAAATAAGCTCTCCCAGTCTTTGCTACTTGCCTTTCCAACCTCAGCTGGTCCATAAATATATGTTCCCAACTCCTCAGTGGGGCAGAAATTACCGTTGATGTGCTGTCAGCTAATGATCTATCATCTTCAAAAGACTGTGTGAAAGCAAATATTACCTAGCAGGCAAAAATCTGGGTTTTGTTTCTTCCCCCAAAAATTTAAGCAATTCTGAATTTTGGTCAGCCACAGCAGATTTGTGTAGCAGAAAAGCTGAATTCACACAGGACTGGTTGTGGCTGAAACTGCAG
Source organism: Pelodiscus sinensis (assembly GCF_052426305.1). Taxonomy (NCBI): domain Eukaryota; kingdom Metazoa; phylum Chordata; order Testudines; family Trionychidae; genus Pelodiscus; species Pelodiscus sinensis. The sequence continues at coordinate 24,640,187 of NC_143067.1, read as the reverse complement.
CAATCTGGAAGGAAATCTGAAAGAAGCACTGCTATAAAGGGCCATCAGCTTTCCCAGGAAAACCATCAAAACTCAGACTGGCAGTGAAACTAGGCTAGACCTTAGCTGGAGGAGGTGATTAGGCTGGGACAAAGGTGTTTGGGAGGAGGAAGCCTTTATACCACATAGAGTCTTTCAGTCAACCTGAGAGTACTTAGCCAGAGTACTGTGAAGGCCAAGACTATAACAGGGTTCAAAAAAGAGCTAGATAAATTCATGGAGGATAGGTCCATCAATAGCTATTAGCCAGGATGGACAGGAATGGTGTTCCTCGCCTCTGTTTGCCTGAAGCTAGAAATGGGCGACGGAGAATGCATCACTTGAGGATTACCTGTTCTGCTCATTCCCTCTGGGGCATCTGGCATTGGCTGTTGTCAGAAGACAGAATACTGCGCTAGATGGTCCTTTGGTCTGACCCACTATGGCCATTCTTAGTAACCTGATTCCACAATTCACAGAGTTCAAATAAGTCTTTTTTCAGGATGGAACACTTCCTCCAGGGGAAGGCAAGTGAAAATATCTAGGTGACAAAAATTGTAGATGACATATATAAGGAACAGTCCCAGAATGAAGTGTCATTAGAGAAGGTTTTGGAACAAATTGATATACTAAACAGTAATAAGTCACCAGGACCAGATGACACTCAAGAGTTCTTCAATTTCACATTTGAGTTCTTTCAGAACTACTAATTGTGGTTTGTAATCTATTCTTTAAATCATCTTCCATACTTAATGACTGGAGGATAGCTAATGTGATGCCAATTTTTAAAAAGGGCTCTAGACGTGATCCTAACAACTACAGGCTGGTAAGTCTAACTTCAGTACCAGGGAAATTAGTTGAAACTATAGTAAAGAATAGAATTGTTAGACACATAGATGAACGTAATTTGTTGAGAAAATATCAACATAGTTTCTGTAAAGGGAAATTGTGTCTCACCAATCTATTAGAATTCTTTGAGAGGGTCCACAACCATGTGGAGAAGAGGAATTCAGTATATATAGCAGGGTGGCCAACCTGTTACAGGCAAAATATAACACAAAGAGCTGGGGGAAAAGTTGTCAAGCGCGTGTGTGCACACACACACACACACACACACACACACACACACACACACACACACACACACACAAAAGGACTGTCCCTTCAAAGGGAGCCCCCAGCCTCAGTTGGTCAAGCAATAAAAAGAGACTGCCCCTTTAAGAAACATGTTTAGAGGCTTTTTGGCCACATCAGGCTCCTGCCAGCTGATGCCATCTTGAAGATGCCATTTTTAATGGCCGTCCCAGATGGTTCCCCTGCCTGGGAGAGTACAGGGGGCCTGGAGGTGGGAGCTGTTTTCAGGGGCGCAGGGGTGGCTTCACAAGCCGCACCTGGGGGGACAGGAGGGGGGGCGAGCCTTATGCAACTCATGAGCTGCAGGTTGGCCACAGCTGGTATATAGTGTAATTAGACTTCTAGAAAGCCTTTGACATGATCCCTCACCAATGTAAAGTAAGATGTCATATGATAAGAGGGAAGGTCCTCTCGTGGACTGATAATTGGTTGAAAGACAGGAAACAAAGAGTAGGAATAAATGGTCAGTTTTCAGAATGGGGAGAGGTAACTGGTGTCCTGCAAGGATCTGTACCAGGACCAATCCTATTCAACATATTCATAAATGATCTGGAGAAAGGGGTAAACAGTGAGGTGGCAACATTTGCAGATGATACTGCTCAAGATAGTTAAGTCCAAAGCAGACTGTTAAGAGTTTCAAAAGGATCCCACAAAACTAGGTGACTGGGCAAAAAAATGGCAGATGAATGTTAATGTTGATAAATGCAAAGTAATGCACATTGGAAAACATAATCCCTATTGTAGACACAAAACGATGGGCACTAAATTAGCTTTTAGCAGTCAAGAGACAGATCTTGGAGTAACTGTGGATAGTTCTCTGAAAACATTCTCTCAATATGCATCAGCAGTTAAAAAAGCAAACAAAATGTTAGGAATCATTAAAAAGGGGATCCCCAATATAAATCCACCATATGCCCACATCTTGAATACTGTGTGCAGATGTGGCCGCCTCATCTAAAAACAAAGTTCAGGAAAAGTTCAGAAAAGAGCAACACAAATTATTAGGGGTTTGGAATGGAATGGACAGATTAATAAAACCTGAACTTTTCACCTTAGAAAAGAGGAGACTATGTGTGTGTGTGGCGGGGGGAGGATATGATAGAGGTCTATAAAATCATGACTAGTGTGGAGAAAGTGAATAAGGAAAAGTTGTTTACTTGTTCCCATAATACAAGAACAAAGGGTCACCAAGTGAAATTAATAGGTAGCAGGTTTAAAATAAACAAAAGGAAGCATTTCTTCACACAACACACAGTTAACTTGTGGAACTCCTTGCCATAGGATATTGTGAAGACCAGGACTTTTAACAGGGTTAAATAAACTAGATACATTCATGGAGGAAAGGTCCATCAATGGCTGTTAGCCAGAATGAGCAGGAATGGTGTCCCTAGCCTCTGCTTGCCAGAAGCTGGGAATGGACAACAGGGGATGGATTACTTGATGGTTACCTGTTCTGTTCATTCCCTAGGCACTAGGCATTGGCCACCGAAGAAATACTGGGCTAGATGGACCTTTGGTATGACCCAGTATGGCCATTCTTAGGTTCTAAAAAAGCACAGCTACAATCACTTTCCATAACAATGTGTGAAAATGGACTTTACTCTTGATTGTCTGCAACACCTTCTTAAGAACTTAAAGCTACCAGTCCTTTTTTTTTTTTTTGAGAAAAAAGCCCAACAACTTAAAAAACAACAAATAGTCTAGTAGCACTTTAAAGACTAACAAAACATTCAATCTTTTTCCACTAGGAAAATATTGGATTCTTCCACCTCTTGTCTTTCTGATAAATAGGATAGGTCATAAACCAAAATGGCTTTATTTCCTTCTTTTTCAGAAGCATCATTAATAATTTCATCAAAGATTCCAGCACAGCTCTGGGAGTCGGTTACTTAATTAGTTTATACACCCTCTGCTGGCCAGCTGGCTTTACAGATGCAGAGCAAAACTACTGCAGGGTCAAAAAAAACACATGGCTGAGTTTGTTTGTTTTCTCTCAATGCCACCCAGTTACATTTTCTGTTTCCAAGCCAAAAGACAATCGTTCTAATTGCAGACACTGCAAAGTTCTAAGCTCCAGCTGCACTCTTCCTGCCTCTGACATAATCCCCTATAATAAAGATTTTGCAATCAGAATTTAGCTGACAACATTGTTGTGGGTCCACGAGACAGAATGAAACCCAGCTCACCAGTTCCATTTGAAGACAGTGTGTGCTGACACACAGGAAGGGAGTAGAGCTGTTGAGAAAGAAGATGCCATCTTTACAGGGTCACTCTTCTCACAAATGGACAGATTTTCCATGTTGTGTCCCCTCTATGTTATTGTATTATGTTCTAAATTGCTCTGTCTCTTCTGCATGTTGTTCTGTCCAGGCCTCTGAAAGGCGGTGGAGAAGGTGGGAATTTCCCCAGGGCCCAGTGTTTCTAAAGGGCCCAGGGCTCCTGGCTCTCACGCATTTGCACACATCACAAATGTTTATGCTGTGCTTCCAGGTCTCAATGGGACACATTCATGCCTGATTTTAGTGAGTTTGTATCTGAATTAGGGCTAAATAGGTCTAAAGAATGCACTTCATGAATACATGGTGAGGACACTAACAGCTGAATATCCTGAAGTCCATAACAAACAGTAATGCCCCAAGGATCTTCAGTTTGTTGCAAAGAACCTGAGAGATGGCAGAGAATGTTCAAGCCCATGCATGAGAACACAACATCTTGCCATATCACAACAGTCCAATGGTCTGTTCAATAGGTGCACTACATCTTCAACAATGGACCTCATCAAACACTTCAGAGGAGAGTGCATACCTACCCACCTTCATATTGCCTCATGGAAGACAAATACCTGCTTGACCACAGCTGATGCCCTGAAGTATCAATCCATGTTAAATAATTTTAGCTAGTGTAACTGTGATGGCTATTCCTAGGGCAAATTCTGCTCGGAGTCATACCTGTGCAATCCCATTGACAAAACTGCCTGTTTGTGTGCAGCTAGGATTGGAATTTGAATATCAACATTTTAAAAATGATTCTTTTAAAGCTCTTGTCATTAATATCTTTCAATAGCAAGTCCCACAGGATAATTATATGCTACGTAAAGCACAATTTCCTTTTATCCTTTTTAAATTTCTTGCTTTTTAATCTCATCAAATGCCCTCTTGTTCTTATATTATGGGAGGAGCATCTATCTCATTCTAAGTCCTCTTCTTTAGCCCATTCATTATTCTATTTCATTCCATTTTTACAGGGTAACCAATAGTCTTTTCCCCCACCAGAAAACACAGTATCTTTCAGTTCTCCATTGTATAAAATTGAACTGTCCTGAATGATCTTTCAGTTGAAACATTCTTCCTCAAAAATGTATCTAGCATTACATTTACTCCACTAAATTCTGTCATTCAGTTCAGTGGCATTAAATTAGGCATGAATCTGACCAACGACTGTTATCAAGGCACAGAGGCAGAGGAGGGAAAGACACATGGGCTACGTCTACATTGGCCCCTTTTCCGGAAGGGGCATGGTAATTTTTGAAATCACAATAGGGAAATGCGCGGGGGATTTAAATATCCCCCGGGGGATTTAAATATCCCCCGCGGCATTTAAATAAATAAAAATGTCCGCCGCTTTTTTCCGGCTTTTAGAAAAGCCGGAAAAGAGCGTCTACACTGGCCCCGATCCTCCGGAAAAAAAGCCCTTTTCCGGAGGATCTTATTCCTACTTCAAAGGTAGGAATAAGATCCTCCGGAAAAGGGCGCTTTTTCCGGAGGATCGGGGCCAGTGTAGACGCTCTTTTCCGGCTTTTCTAAAAGCCGGAAAAAAGCGGCGGACATTTTTATTTAAATGCCGCGGGGGATATTTAAATCCCCCGCGCATTTCCCTATTGTGATTTCAAAAATTACCATGCCCCTTCCGGAAAAGGGGCCAATGTAGACGAGCCCATGGGCTATGTCTACACTACGAGTTTTCTCATTTGCATATTTTCTGCGCTAGGGATTTTTGCGCAAAAACAAGCAGTATTGACATTTTCTGTGTGTGCAAAAACCCCTTTTTCCACAAGATTTTTTGGGGCATAAGGATCTTGCACAAAACAGGGTTTTTGCACACACACAAAAAGAGTCCACACTGCTTCTTTTTGCGCAAAAACCCCTTGTGCAAAAAGAAACAGCAGAAAATATATGAATGAGATCACGATTTATGCTAATGAGTCCCTCATTAGCATATTTTCTGCTGGAAGAACTCGCAGTGAAGACGTAGCCATGTACATACCATAAGTTAACTGCAGATATCCACTTTGGTAGATCCCTCTCCATTGCTGGCTCTTGCTCATTCAAGTTTATGGTGAAACCAGACCTGTCCATATCCCCAACATTTTCATCCTCCTCCTGTTCATTTGTGATACTATAGAGCAGTTACTTTTCACTGCTGTCCAATGAGAAAACTATTGGGGTTTAAATAAAGGATGGCTCTATAAGGTACAAGGAACTTGAATTTTGAGACAGGGGGTGCTGGGCAACAGGAGGAGGGAGAGCTGTGAGTGTGTTTAGTGCAAAAGACAGCAGCAGGTGTTTTCCATGACCTCTGAAGCCTCACAGCTCCTTAAGAGAGTCCAGCAAACAAGAACCGAGAAACCTCACGTGACCAGATTTTGCTCCCAGTTCAACTAGTGAAAATATGAAATTTTGTTCCTATAATCAGTAGAATTATTCTGAATTTACATCAGTACAAAAGAGAGCACAATCTGGACCTCTCTCAATGAATTTCCAGTTTTTCTCCTGAAGACTGTTCAGGGTTCACTCCTAGATGTGCATTTAAAAAGAAAAAACCAAATAGGAGACAATCTGGAAGACACAGACAGGGGAAGGGATGTGTGACCAATCCATCCGTCTAGCTAGGTTTTCATACTACATTCATAGTCATGGGATCAGACGTCCTATTTGGACCACACCTCAGCTGAATTTGAGAGTATAAGATCCACCATGAAAAAGATGACTAGGCCCTTACTGGGGCTGACAATAAAGTCAGCATTAAGGAGCTGAGAACAGACAACTGTTGTGACAGAGAAGGCAAAATCTGAGGAAGCAAGAGATACTTTTCTTCTTTCATGCAGAGACAGTTTGCTGCACTAGGGAACATTCTGCTCACAGATCAAATGTTTGAGATGGGGAGGACATCTCACTCAACATGCTAATCTATACGTTGCCTTGGCATATAAACCATAACAAAATTCACTTGGCAATGAGATTAAGCAAGAGAAAATCTCCAGGCTCTACAGCTGGAAGGTTTCTGAACTATCCTGATTTTTTTATGAGGAGGAGAGTCCACCTGGTAATTGATTCAACTCAGCTGTATGTGTGAGAATGCTCAAGAATTCTGTAGCCCAGTTTATGGGTAAAACCTTCTTTTTAAAAAATTATTTACTTATGACCAACTTTGTCACTCCCAGACAGTGAGCTGTTGAAATGACAAGAGGTTAGGTTTATGGTTCTTTATGGAAGGAATTGTGCAAGGTTTCAAATGATGTTTTGGGAACAGTGACTGGGCTTTGTTTGCACTACTGTAAGTAAATAATACCACATAACAAGAAATGGCATTTGATATTTACCTCCACAAGCAGACAGCCATCAAGCCACATAGTAAAATAAAGCAGATAATAAACACCTGTCCCTTGGTATCTAAGACAACTGGCTGCTCCCTTAACAGTGCATTTATTATCTAGGCTGAAAATATCTCTGGAGATACCATGAGGATGATGCACAAAGATTCCACCAAACACCAGAGTGAGAGGTTATTGATTCAGATGACAGGTGCATCCTGGTCATTCCCAGTAAGGATGCAAATCTTACCACTTCACCCGAGTCAAACTAAGATCTTCTAGAGATACATTTTATTTCCTGCAAAATTTAGCCAGGTGGCAGGTAGCTCTCCTTATGAAGAAGTGGTTAGTTAGAGAGTCTAGGTGCTCATATTCAAGATGTTAAAACATTTGAAATGACAGCACGAAGGAAACATGCCACGAGGTTGTAGCTGGGATCTGGGCATGAAAACACCAGAGCTCAGTTCCCATTTCAGCCATTCAGATGCTGTGATACCCTGGATAAATCACTTATTCTCTTTGTCTTAGTCTACACATTTCAAAATACTTTAGCTATGCTAAGTATCAGAGGGGTAGCCATGTTAGTCTGAATCTGCAAAAGCGGCAAGGAGTCCTGTGGCACCTTATAGACTAACTGAAGTGTAGGAGCATAAGCTTTCATGGGCAAAGACCCACTGCTATACTAGGTACCCCTTTTAGCTATGTTAGGTACCCCTTTCTCTGTCTTTGCTCCACTCCTGAGTCCCTGCCCCAAGAACCATTACTGTAACACTGCTGAAAGGAACTAAGAAAATATCCCGACAGACCAATCTAACTTTCCGGTGGAGAGGAGGGAATATTTTGCAGCATATGTCCCGTTACCAACTCTCAAAAGCCCCAGGACAGCCCCCAGTTAAGCAACACTGGGTGCAGCCTCACAAAATTGCCCCAGGTTGGCTGGGCAAAGGAAAAGCAGGCTGTGGTTGGCGCGCACAACATGTGTGGATAATATAATTAATTATTTGTATGATTGCAGGAGTGCCTAGGGATCCCAATTGTGCAAAAGGAGGGTACCGTAGAAACCACAGAACAAAAGAGAAAGTCCCATCCCTAAGACTTGACAATCCAAAGTTACAGCAGAGAATGTTTGAATTGATAATCATGTGGGTAGTGTGTACCAGTCCATAGTATAGCTTGGGGGAGGGAATAAAAAAAAACAGAATTATTCACAGTATATTCTGTTACACTCTTGCGGCTAGATGCCTTTGCTAAGCCTCTCCATGCCATAAAGTTGTGACTGGCGAGAATGAGTTCAGCCCAGCAGAATGAAATATACAGAACAGGTACAGCATGAACAGCAGCAGGGCAATCTTTCTGTTTATTGTTACCTGAGCCCTGAGCTACAGGAACCACCTCCAGGGGGTCTCTCTATGACCCATTCAGTCCTTGTCCTTCCGCTAAGACTGCCACAAGGGGGCCAGCTAGTGCCAGCTGTGATGCAGATATCCATTCCCACCAGCAACTAAAGTGAGACTCACATTCCATTCACACAGGCCACCTACCAGCTACCAAAAGGCACAATCTTTTGGCCACTCTTCAACTAATGACCAGAGTTGGATTTGGACCAGTGGGTGACCAAACAGTGAAGCTTCTGGCACAGAAAATCGGATTCCAATATTTCCTAACTTATGAACAGACTCATAGAAAACTATGTGCTCTAAAAAGCAACCGACATAAGTGACTGAGAAACCAGTACAGCCAGATCCAGGCACATTTTCATATTAGTTTACCAAAACTTCACACACATACTGCCCATTCGACATCCAGCTGAACTTCCTGTGCCCAACTGTGGCAACTGCATGCACAGTTCTGAGAATCTGGGACAAAATTCAAAGGCCAGTTGCAGATGTATCATATTTTCTGTATTTCTTTTTACTCTGCTTTTTCCTAACAGTGACAGTCACATGCAAAGAGGCATGGAGTTTCTCAACAGTTCATTACAATATTGGAATTCACTGCATCATACCCAGACAGGACTTCATAGTCCGCTGCTGTGGAGACAGATGTGGCAATGTGCCCCATCACTGTAAGAGAAAGGAACTAACAGTATTATGACCTTTGCTATAGTGTCCAGCCTCTCCCCATAGCCAACAGGCTATAACACTTGTCTGGGCAGGAAGGTTAGAGAGAAAAACTCATGGCCGTGGTAAAGCACCTGGGGCAGATAAGACACGAAAGCTAGCCTAGAAGCTGCTTGGAGAATGTTGAGGTGTTCTCATCTTGACCAGTGGGAAGCCTGCTGAGACTTTGGCAGCGGGATAAAAGCTGACCAGTTGTAGACGAAGGACCTGAGCCAACGTCTATAGAAATCAAGGGGAGCCTTTCCATTGGCTTAGTAAGCTTTGGACCAGTGCATTAAGGTAGCTGAAGCAAAGACCTGCCTGGTCCTAGAACTGCGCTTCTCCATCTGACAGGGAGATGAAACTTGACTCCAAAGTTGCTTTTAGGAAGGTAGCCAAAGGAAGCTGGTCTTGCTAACATCCAGTTATGTACTTGGATATTTGGTACACGTGTTTGTGTCCAGCACACAGTCTAGATTTGGAGGAAGGAGGAATGAGACACCTTGTTTTAAGTGTTAATTTCAATCCAAGAGCATTGTTAGTAGTGCTGGCCTGAAATTTTTCAGTTAATTTTTTCCTCTCTTAAAACAGTTTCTCAGGTCCATGGTGGAATTTCTGATCAGAGAATGAGTGAGAGCAAGAGACCTCCACCCAGAATGGCTAACAACCCAGTGGTCAGGTCACTCACCTGGCCAATGGGATGGGAGACCCAGGTTTGAGTCCCTGTTCTGAATATGGCAATGCAAGGACATGGACCTTGGTCTCTTGCACATATGGGAAGAAACATCAATTTAGAAATATCAAGCTTTATCTTAAAATGGAACCATCCCCACCTGTTACCAAGATACATAGAAGGTTACAGAGGACTGATTTCTGAGGGAAGGAATATGCAGAAAAAACAGATATGGCTTCACAGCAGCAAAGATTCTTTTTTTTGCAACTGTCTTTAGTAGTGACCACCACAAAAGAAATCTTCCCAGAAAAAATACTGAAGAAAGCAATTATCCTAGCCAGACACTGCCCAGCATCTTTCTAGGAGCTGCCATAGACTTAAAGGGTATCCACAATGTGCTCAAGCATCTCTAGTACTGGCTTAGGCACCCTTGGAGTCAGATCATGTGCTCAGATCTGCAGCATTAAGGGCTCTACAGGGTAGTACTGTTTTAATTTAGTACTTGAATTTCAGAACATTAAATCAAACCCCTGTTTATGAAGGGCCCAAGATATAACCCACATGGAAAACATGGACACATACAGTCCTCCCCATTACCTTTACCATGGAAGCACTGCCCACAGAATCTGTAGGTCTCAGATGTCTTTCTCCTCGAGAGAGAGCATTGCAAAATGGGATTCATAGCGTAGGTGAACTGCACCTTCCTGTTTACAGGTGAGGGTAGCGGCCAACTGCTCCATTTCATCAGGAGGAGCCCTTAGACTCTCAACAAGTGGGCTGATGCAGCCCCGAGTGTAAAAAGTTTGGGGTTCTCGCACTTCAGTCATTAATACATTTCAGAGCTGGCTCAGTAGAGGTGGGAGGCTACATCCTGTCATTGTTGCAAAAGTCAAATTTTAGGGAGCCAAAATACTCATCAATTGACTCATCCTCTGAAATTTATGGGCCCGCTTATAGCTATTTAGTAACTTGACCAAATATTCTTTTGTTTTATTGCTCATTGCAAAATCCAGCCCTTAAAGTGCAAATACCTAGGACTTAGCCACGCATGGCACTGTTCACAATTCCAGTGAATAGTTACATTAAGCTATTGACAATTGTTTGGGCAAGTCAGCGAGCACAATTCACCCATTTCTTCAGACTTTGGGGATTCCTTTACCTCCAAACGAAACTGAACCACAGCCCCTACCTTGCTAAATTGCTTCATTTGCCACTACCTAACCCTGCTCTCTGAGTCAGTGGTAGACTGACCTGGAGACTGAAGAGCCAGACTGGGAAAAGCCTTTAGTGAATGGCAGGTGATCAGGCAAGAATCACTCCTTTCCCTGTGCAAAAGTCTGCCAGAATTGCAGTGCTTCTTTCAAGCTGCACCACCACAGAGTGAAAACAGTACATAGGAAGGGAGAATATGCTCCACCCCATAGAACACTGGAACAGTGGATTTAGTGCCATTGCAAAATCCAGATCTCACCCTGCAGCAGTGAGCACTGCACCATCCTCTACCCAACCAGTGCCTACTAGGCATGATAGAAGCCTTTATCTTTTAGGAATATTAATAACCAAACCTTTATTCTAGTGCTCCAGGGAGCTTTCCTCATGCACAAGGTGGAAAAGACTATCCACAGTCTATGTTAAATCACCCTGAGTGATTTAGGGGTCTAGAATCTTCATTCCCTGCTGCAGAATAGACAGATGCGTATGTAGCAACCAGCAACAACGCTGTATAAGAGTTGTAAACACAGTAACTTCAGCAAGAACCGTTACTATAGAAATCTCCATGGTGAGTGAAGATGACAAAGCTATGGACACAATCAGCAATTGAACAATTTGCTTCCCTATTGATAGTTGCACCTGGTCCAAACACCCCAGCTGCACGCCATGTGAATTCTTTCCTGAGATTTTTTCCAGCACTGGAGGGGAGATAATGTGTCAAGCTGTAATCCTCCCCCTGCAAGACATGGCAATTTTTTGATCTTGTATCTCTATACCTTAGCTCTCATACTTTCCTCACTTCGCCTAAGACTCCTGGCTAGCTGCTTCCTTTGTGTTCTTCTCCTGCTCCGCTATTCACAGCTTCTGCCATGCTATTCCTGTGCTTTGGGCCCTCCCCCTCTTCTTGGAGTAACTGCTATTTCAGGTGCACAGGCAGTCTGAGAGCTAGGGAGGTCTGTGGGAGGCTGCAGAAGAGATTCTCCAGGTGCAGGATGGGGCACAGAGGAAACACTCTAAGCTCACTTTCAGACTGGAGGAAAGATCCAGCATGGTTGCCCCTGCTGTGATGGCCCTGGAATATTGTTCCATCTTGGGCTGGGGAGCCACAGAAGTCGTGTGTCCAAGGAGGGAATGGGCAGGAAAGCAAGATTCACCCTCCCCCAATTCATCCTCAAACCTACCACCTTTTTTAAGTCTATCCCTCACTCTCTGCACACTTCTTCTCTTTACACACTTCTTTCCATGAAACCTTTCACTAATACACCAATGATAAACCAACAAACAATTGGCTCCTCTTTGATACTGGCCTTCTGGGCTGAGCTGGCCTCCCATACTGTGGGTCTACACTCCACTGTTTAGAATGAATGCTAAGCTTCTTGGGGTAAGGACTGAGTCTTGGCTAGGTATCAGAGCACTGAGCATGCGCTTGGCATTCCACAGATAAAAATCAGAGCTGCTGTAATGTCCCTATGGGTACGTCTACACAGCAAGCGAAGGTGGGATTGCAGCAGGAGCCAGCCTACCTATGCTAGTTTTAGCCTACAAGAGTAGTGGAGCTGGCACATGCTCCAGTACAGACTAGCCACCTGTTAGGACAAAGCCTTGTTTTCCTCTGCTGGGCCCCAAGGCCTGACTATGATAACAGCCCAGCTGCAACAAGACTTTGAGCTTTGTTAAAACTTTCACTGAGTTTGTCAAAATTGTAACCTCCTCCTGAATTCTCACAGATTTACAAGAAGCTGTTTTGCTGAATCTCACTGTCTTTGCTCTGTTTCTCCTTATCTGCAGAACCAGTCCACCCCAGCCTTTTCTCCCCCCTTACCCTGGCTCCACATTCTTGTGCAAAGATCCATTCCTTCTTGAACAAATAACCGATAAACTAGGTGTAGCTGGTATAATGATATGCAAGATGTACGGAACTGATATACAAGACTTGTACTCCTGTTAATTCTTTGGAAGCTGCTATTGAGCATCCCCAATGCATTGCTAATAAACCTGATTAGTATTATTGGTGTGGCTGAACTCTTGGGAAAAGAATTCCTTTGTTTAACAGTTTGGCCCAGAGAGCAGAGTGTGGTCGGCAACTCCTGGTGATCCCCACGGCTGAGGACAGAGGTGAGTACGTTTTATATTCACCACCTCTGGCGTGCACCTCAGTCGGGGCTTTCCCAGGGAAATCCTCTGCACCCTTTTATATATTTGTTTTCAAGTGCACAGATAAGCGGGACTAAGCAGTTGTGTTTTGAGGAAGTTGTAGGTGTCCCCTCTGCTTTGAGTAAGCAGAGAGACGGGCAGAGCCACACGTAAAGGCTCCGGGGGAAGGAGCTGTGGCCGTACCAGGTGAGCAAAGACGTTAGGTGCCCCCCTTTGGGGGGGGCACCTTTTAGGGAGAAGGGCAGGGCCACGCGTTTAAGGTTACATCCGGAGGAACCATGGCACAGAGAAAGGGTCTGAAAGGCCCGTAGGGTGCCCCAGAGGGGCCGCAGATTGCCACCCTTTAGGGAGAAGGGCAGGGCCACATGTAAAGGCTCAGGGGGAAGGAGCTGTTGCCGTGCCAGCTAGGAACAGACTATGAGGTAGAAAGGCAGTACCACAGAGAGGGGAAATTGTAGGCAAATATGAGAAAGTATGGAAGGCAATAGCTAAGAATGTCTGAAAAGATGGTATGAGTGTGACAGATAGTCTGATGTGGGGGTCTGATCAGACAAAATGAAGGACAGAGAAAAGAGTTGTAATATGTATACTGGAAAAAGGTTAAAGAGAATGATGCCATGTGAGAGTCTGCTTGCAGTCACTGAGGGACACGTTTTGCAGTTGTTGTGAAGATGCTAAAAGGAAAAGTATTATTGGAAAAGAATTCTTGGTTTCTTTGCAACCTTTCTGAGGGAAAAATGGGCCCTTTTCCTAAGGAAGGTGTGTAAATAATTCAGGCAAAGAGACAATCTGATTTAAATATCTGGCTATGGAAACTTTGTTAAATGTGCTAACGGGAAATAAGGGGTTCTATTGAAACTTAACAGCTCAAATGCATAAAAAGGGATGAAATCTATGCACTGTACATTTGTGAATCTGTTTTGTAGGCTTCAAATGAATTGGTTTGGTTTTGTTCTGGATAATGCTCTTTCATTTAAAGTTCTAAACTGACAAGACACTTTTTGCCAGACACAGATAACTAGTGCCACTTGTCTTTGTATGTGGCATTTAACCCTCAAGGTACCTTTATAAGGTTCAATATCTTGTTATATAGGCCAAGTTGTGGCTGGTATTTAGAGCAGCCAAAACCAAGAAAATGAGGATGGGTTCTGGATTTCTTATTTTTGGGGGGGGTATCAGAAATCAGAAATTATTGCTTTGATAAGGGTATATAAAGTCTGTGAGGCACCTCATGTACTCCAGAGAGAAGCCACAGTGAAAAGCAATCAGAACTCTGGAAGTTCACTTTTCAAGGCTGAGTCTCTGGGTTGCTGATAACTTTGAATCTGAAAGCAAGCCAGAAAGTGTGTGTGTGTGAATGCAGGCTGCCTGGCTGTTATGGGCAGTTCTAATCCTCCCTAAGTGACAGTACAGGGATAGAAGGGGTCTGCTATTCAAAGATTTCAAGAGGGTATAACACACACAGTGTCCTCAGAAGTAAATTGTCCAAATAAAAGGCATGGTATATAACGAGACATTTATAAGCAGTCACTTGTAAGAAATGTTATGCTAATGTTACCATTTAACGTGGGAATAAATTTAGTGTTAATAAGTAAGCTTGCAACATTGTATATTATTCTCTTTCAGGAAGAGAAAACCTTTTGGGTGTGCTGGAATGGTAACTGGCAAACACATAGTGCTAAGGAAAGGAAAATCCTTGCAGCATTAAAGCTTCTCGGTTACCACTTGTGAATAAATTTAGAGCTTCACGACAGACTGACTATAAAAAACGTGGTCTGCTGTATCAGAGGGAAACTGAGGCATACCAACTCACTGACTTTATAATTGAGCAGTGGGATAATTTACCCAGAATCCACAAAGGGTGGAAGTTAATGAGGCTTCGCTGGTATTCAGAACACAAGCATAAATAATTATTGGGTAACAGCAGGCTGATAAAGAAATCAGCAAGAATACTTGCAAAGGAAAGGAGTAGTACAAAATATAATGTGCCACCCTCACAGGGATAGAAAATTTTCTTTTTCTCTTTCAGAACATCAGAAAGAGCTGGTACCAGCTGAAGAGCAACCAAACAGGCCATGGTTCTACTGTCACAAAAAAAAACAAAAAATTGTGTTCTTTATTTATGTCTGTGTTTGTCTTGTCTTGAGATACATGTTTTGCTAGCATTGTTGGTATCTGTTGGTTTGGTTTTATTAAGGAGAAGATATTGTAAGTAAAGCAAAAGCTAGAGCAGGGAAGGGAAAGGGGGAAAAAAAGTGTTCAGCAAGATGAAAAAGGATTGGGCCCAGACAAGCAGTAACTCTGAGATGACTTAGTGGGAGTGTACGCTCCTTAGCCCCCACATCACTATTGCCCACTCCTGTCCTTTAGTTGAAGACCCTCTGTCTCCCAACCACTGTGTTTCTGAGCAACCCTTGCCCTCTTCAGATCTTATTCTCTTTGTAGATGGATCCAGATACTATGTCACAGGCCAACCTTATACAGGCTGGGCTGTGTATCCTCTCAGGATCGTGCCTTCTCCTGCTCTGTTCAGGTTGCCGAATTGGTTGCCCTTACCCACGTCTGTGTTCTGGCCGCAGGCCGGACTGGTACCATTTACTCGCATAGCTGGTATGCTTTTGGTGTAGTGCATGATTATTTGGCATCCTGGATTTCTCGGGGGTACCTCACTTTGTTTGGTACCCTCCTGGAAAATGGGGGGTATGTTAAGCTGGTAGAAGCAATTAAAAACCATCTAAGTTAGCGGTAGTAAAAGTTAAAGCACACACTAAAAACATGACTCACTCTCCCTAGCTAATGCAAGTGCAGATAAAGCCACAAAAGCTGCTGCACTAACAGTTCCAAGCCTCTGAACTTGAACAAATTAGGCTGGCAGACATGCAGGATCAATGCTCCAAAGAAGAAAAATGGACATGGATTGAGAACGCATGTAAAATTGGTAACACGAATACCTGGGTAACTAGAGAATAACTAGAGAACAGTATGTGGCCACCAGGGCAATTGCAGCTCATTTCTGCCACCTCTATCGTCTGCCAATGCACCCAGGACCCCAGGCCATGCTACATCACATGAAGGGGAAGTGATGGTGGCCTGGGGATGTCAGCTGATGTGCATAATTATTGCAGACGATGCCTTGTTTGTGCTAGGTGTAATTAAGAAGGTTACAATGTAACACCAACCTAGGCCTACAAGGCCTATGCAAAGTATCCAGATTGATTTCATAGGGCCACTGCCACCGGCCTGGGGAAAAAGTATTGCCTGGTCATGATTGACCATTTCACCTACTGGATTGCTGCCTGGATCATAGCAAATGAGTTTTGCCCCCGATGGGGCCTGCCTTGTTCCATTGATTCAGACCAAGGAACACACTTCACAGGACGTGTGGTGAAGGATGTCTACGCCACCTTAGACATCAGACTAAAATTCACTGCCCGTATCATCCCCAAAGCTCTGGAATGGTGGGGTGGGCAAATCAGACTTTAAAAAAGAAACTAAGTCCACCCTGGCCTTTTCTCCCCCCTTATCCTGGCTCCATATTCTTGTGCAAAGATTCATTCCTTCTTGAACAAAGAACCAATAAACTAGTTGTAGCTGGTATAATGATTTTGCATGTTGAATGTAACTGATATATAAGACTTGTACTCCTGCTAATTCTTTGGAAGCTGATGTTGAGTCTTGTCCGATGCATTGCTAATAAACCTGCTTAGTATTATCGATGTGGCTGAACTCTTGGGAAAAGAATTCCTTTGTGTAACACACCCATATACATACACGCTCACCAGAGGGCTTGTACTCAGGCGGTTAGCCTGTGCTGATTCCTACGCTGCCACACATTCATTACTGCTGCTATCAGTGCTAGCTAGATTAGAGTGAGCACTGGTATGCCACTTGTGCTGCAATCATGCCTTTCCTTTCAGAGTGGATGTACCCTGTGCCTGGTTTCTCCAATGCAATGGCCCAAGTTCATCGCTAACATATCTCTGGGTATGATGCACGGGGATAAATATCAATGCCAATACAACAGTAGAGGAAATAGTGCAATTTGGTAATAGAATTGGATCTAGACCAAGGCTAGTGACCACATTTGATTAGATTGGCGCCCAGAGTCTTTGCTTACACCAGCATCTTCTCCAGCTTTATTGAAATGCTTTTGCCAGTGAAGGGTAGAAAGGGGAGGCCTGTAGCTTCTTGAGCCACTGGGTCTCACAAATCAATCTTATGTTAAAAAATCAATAGTGTAAAGTGTCTACACTGGGCCTTTCTCCCCCAAATATGTGACCCGACGTACCCCATCCCAGGCAGAGGGCCCCTTCTCTCACAGCTCATGCATATACCTGAGCCTCCAGCGAGGCTTGTTTTCCTGTGAACTTGTTATTGTTAATCATGTGAATGCTCCAAACAACCATGGAACCTTCCTCCCCATAAGCTGTCAACATTCCAGCCACCTCAATCACAGAGACCCCAAAGCCTCAGGGGAGATCCCTTCAAGCAAGTAATCAAACTCTCCTATTCCCTCGGAGCCTTCTTCTTAGGTGAGAAACAAAAACATTTCTCTGCTCCACTTCCCAAATGACATTTATTTTAAACCTGACGATACCATCACTGCCCTCTGCAGACACAGTGGAGGTTCCCATCAGCCCACAGACCATGGAACCTGTCACTAACCATCCCCCTCTTTCCACAACCAGGAAAAGGAAGCAGGATTCCGCAGGGGAGAAGTGGAGAGAGAAGATGTCAACCCCAGCAAACAAGCCCTGGACTGCAGATGATTTTTGAATCTGTGAAGCCTAAAAGCCCCGATCTGACCTGGCTTGTCAGGAACAGGGAGGAGGCATGAAAATGTCTTGTTCTCTCACTCCACAGCCTAAAAATGACGTTGACACACTTTCCCCTCTATATTTAGAGGCCTCATTGTCTGGCACTAATGCGTGCCTGTCAGCAAGGTTTTTTTTTATAAGATGACAGAACAATGGATACATCAAACCTCTCTTTTTTTTTTTTGCTTTGCCCCACACCCCTCAGACATTTTCTTGTAAATAATCATAAATAACTCCTATTCTCCATAGTTACCACCTGAGGGTGACTTGCATTGCTACCTTAGCTGGGTAGGTTAATGGCTCCAGGCCACTTTCTTCCAGGCCATGAAACCTTTTAACAGGCTGCTCTGCATTTAATTCTATCTGTCATCAGATCCAGTTTAAATAATAATACATACGTACCACTTAATAATGCCATATTTGAGTTGTTACAGAGTGGATTTCTTCCACAGGTCACAATGCACTTTGCAAAGTTGGCTTGTGACATGAACTACATCATCATAGGGCAAACTGGATCAGAGAAAACTGAAGTGATTTCCCAAGCTAGTCTAGCAAATCAGTGACAGAAAATGGTACTAAAACCCCAGGCCTCCCAACCTGGTGTTATAATTGCCTAGACAGAGGCGTAGCGAGGGTGTTATGCGCCCAGGGCCAAAGGCAAAATTTGCACCCCCCAATCATTTGTTACTACCCGTGGGACTTTACACATTCCAACCTGTGCTGGGAGAGAAACAGGCAAACAGGGTTTGGCTTGGACCCTCTATGCTGCCCCCGTCTGGCCAAAGTGCAGAATTTGTCGCATGCGAAGAGGAAGCTGGCAGCACGCAAGGCAAGTGGGGCCTGGCGGTTTGGGGTGACAATGAATCATACCCACGAGGGCGGCTGAGGCCAGAGAATTGTTGAGCTCCGCATGGGGGCAGCACGCTGTATGCATCCGGTGTGTCCACACCAAGCCTGGTAGCACAAAGGTGGCTTGTGGGAAGTTCAGGACCCGGGGCTTCCGAAGGAGGCTGACGAGGCCCGGCTGCAAAGGGGTTAGCACTGCTGTGTGGAAAGTGGGTGGCATTGCATTGCGATTAGTCGCTGCAGAATAGCCAGAGTGGTAGCCGGTCTCTGTAGAGCACCGAGCAATATCCCCATCTTGGCTCATGTTCTTCAGCAGAGGATATGGGACACATAGAGGGGCTCAGGGCAAGGGGTTCCAGTGTCAGGAGGCGGGTTCGGGACAGAGAGCTGGTGTTTGGAGGGATGTGGGAGGAGTTGAGCCAGGCAGGGGGTTGGGTTGGGGGCAGGCTCAGGGATGGGGTGAGGGTGCAGGAGTCAGGGATGATGGTGGGAGGTGAAGGGTTCACGTCAGGGTGCTGGAAGGCAGGGGTAGCTTACCGGGGCTGGCCAGTGGTGAGTGTAATGCAGCTCTTGCGGCGGATCCTCATGGGCGCAATGGACTCCAGGAGCTGGCCCCAGTTTCCATCTGCTCCCTCCCAGCGAGTGGAGAGGCCTAGCTCTAGGGGTCAGCCCTCGCGTGCAATTGCCCCTGCAACTCGTGGGGGTTTTGTAGCTCTGGGGTCTGCCTGGCCTGCATCTGCACCCCAGCCTCCAGCCAGAGGCTGAGAAGAAGTCGGAGTCAGCCCTGAACTCCAGCTGCCACCCCTCCCCCAAATTCAGGGTCGCCATGGTGGGGTTGCTCCGATCTCACACAGAGGCTTTCAGCATAAAAAGAAGCCGGGTCTTACTGTCTCACCCAAGCTGCTCTGGAGGGGCTATTCACAGGCAGCTAAATTAGCGCCCCCCTAGCATGGCGCCCGGGGACAACTGCCCCCTCCCACCTCCCGTTGCTATGCCTCTGTGCCTAGAGCATACTGCCTGCAGATGTTAATGCTACAGAGTAAGGGGAGGCCGTGCAGCTTTGCATGTAAAAGTGATCAACACACGAGATCCCCTTTGACTGTACAAATAGAGCACAAATGGAGGGGATGAATTCTGCACACGTAAATTCTCATTTGAGCATGCAAGCAGTAATATGCACAAGCAGTTCCCTGTTGTACACAGGCCATGCGGAAGTTCTTCTGAAAATGTGGCCCTGCACGTCAAACCTGTTACCATTTTGCAGTGGGACATAATATGCAAGGCCCTTTGGAATACCTCAGAAAATACAGCACAGAATTGTTCAGCAATGGCCCCAGTCACTGGAGTATCAGCTGTCACCACTGTAGTGACTAGGGGAAATTACTGAAGGCTACAGTAGGAACATAACAGACATGCTGGGTCAAACCAATGGTCTGTCTAACCAGGTGTCCTTGTCTAATAGTTGCCAGTGAGTAACAAAACAGGGCAATTTTGAGGGGTCCACCCGCTGCCATCCAATCCCAGTTGGTGGCTTAGGGACACCAGATCTTGGGGTTGCTTCACTGACTACCATGGATAATAGCCATTGATGGACCTGTCCTCGAGGAACTCATCAAATTCTTGTTTGAACTCAGCTACGCTTTCAGCCTTCACAAACAAGCACTGTACTTTGAGAGTTGCGTGAAGAAGTTCTTCCTTATGTTTGTTTTAAAAAAAGAGATCTATGAATTTTCTTTGGTGCCCCCTAGTTCTTGTGTTATGTGAGGTGGTCAACAATATTCCTAAAAAACAACAAATGGTCTGGTAGCACTGTATAGACTAACAAAACATGTAGATGGTATCATGAGTTTTCTTGGGCACAGCCCACTTCTTCAGATGACCGGAGTTTTGAGTTTAGGATGTGCAGACCCAAAATAAATAGAGGAGAAGGGAGAGAAAGGAAAAAAAAAAAGAAGGAAGAGAGCAGGAAACAATCAGCAGATGGTATGAAAATATCAAAGGGAAAAACAAGTAGGTAGAACCGGTAACCTATAAACATCTAAAGATTGGATAGTTAAAAGAAGCAAATAAGGATCATAGGATAGCAATTAGATAGGAAGGGTACTAATGCAAGAGTCTACACAAAGAGCTGTTGGCACCTTAATTGAATGTTAGGTTGATAATGTCCCAGCCATCCGTTATCTCAATTGAGGAGGTCATCAGTGTGAAAACTGAATTTGTGGATGAATTGTAATTCCAACGCCTTTCTGTGTATTTGGCTTGCAGAATTGGTTTGTGACAAGACAGCCACATGGAGATCTTTTAAAGAGTGATTAGGTAGATTGAAGTGTTCTCCAACAGAGTTTCTGTATGTTCCCTTTATGTATGCATGTTCCCTTGCCCGTAGGGACTATCCAGTTTGTCCAATATATATAGCAGCGGGGCATTGCTGGCATTTGATGGCATAGATCAAATTACTGAGTGTGCAGTTAAATGAGCCTTTGATTTGGTAGCTTATGTTGTTGGCTCCAGTGATGAATTCGCTTGTATAGATACGTGGGCAGAGTTGGCACCACGGCTGATTGCAGGGCTGGGTTCCTGGATGCTTATGATGTAGTTGTGTAGCATGGTGACCGGAAAGAATTCGTTTCAGGTTGGGGGGTTGTCTGTAAGCCAGTATAGGCTTTCCCCCCCCAAGGCCTCAGAGTGAGGGATCATTTTCCAAGATGAGTTACAGATTGTGTATAATGCATCGGAGGGGTCTGAGTTGTGGACTGTAGGTAATGACAAGTGGAATTCTGTTATTTTCTCTTTTGGGTCTGTCTTGAAGTAGTTCATATCTGGATACTTTTTTGGCTTTGTCAATCTGTTTTTCATTTCTCCCGGTGGGTACTTCAGTTTTAGGAATGCTCTATAAAGATCCTTTAGGTGTCTGTCTCTGTCTGTGGGATCGGGGCAAATCTGGTTGTATCTTAGGGCGTGGCTGTATACAATAGATTGAGAAATGTGTCTGGGATGGAAGCTGGAGGCATGAAGGTAAGTGGAGCTTTCAGTGGGTTTCTGGTGTAGGGTGGCAGATATTTGTCCTTTATTTAATTGTACTGCAGTGTCCAGGAAGTAGATTTCTCATGTGGACTGGTCCAGGCGGAGGTTGATGGTGGGGTGGAAGTTGTTGAAATCCTTGTGAAATTCTTCAAGAGTCTCTTTTCTGTGGGTCCGTATGATGAAGATGTCATCGATGTAGCATAAGTAAAGTAGGAGTGTTAGGGGGCGAGAGCTGAGGAAATGTTCAAAGTCAGCCATAAAGATGTTGGCATATTGTGGTGCCATGCGGGTGCCCATGGCTGTGCCGTTGACTTGGAGATACAAATTGTCTCCGAATTGGAAGTAGTTGTGGGTGAGGACAAAGTCGCAGAGCTCTGTAATCAGGTGTGCAATGCTGTTATCGGGGATGGTGTTCCTGATGGCTTGTAATCCATCTTCATGTGGCATGTTGGTGTAAAGGGCTTCTACATCCATAGTGGCCAGGATGGTATTTTCAGGTAGATTACTGATGTTTTGAAGTTTCCTCAGGAAGTCAGTGGTGTCATGGAGGTAGCTAGGAGTGCTGGTAGCATAGGGTTTGTGGAAGGAGTCGAGATAGCCAGATAATCCTGTGGTAAGTGTGCCAATGCTTGAGTTGATGGGCCCTCCGGGATTTCCAGGTTTGTGTATTTTGGGTAGCAGATAGAAAGTTCCTGGTCGGGGATTTGGGGGTGGGGAGGGGGGGAAGAAAATGTAAATTTGTTCCAGAGCAGCACCAGGGAGCTTCATGAGCAGTTTTTTCAAGGGGTTTTTGTTTTTTTTTTGGGTGGTATTCCTATTCACTTTCTACACACCATTCGTGATTTGATGGACATTATCATATGCCTCCTTAGCTGCTTCTTTTTCTAAACTGAGCAGTCCCTGACTGTTTAATCTCTCCTTGTATGGAATCTATCCCAGTCCTCTAAACATTTAGTACTTTTGTTTATGAGAGAGGAAACACTGGTGCCAGGTAGAATCAGGAGACTAATTATTGTTATTTATTATTTGCATTACAGTAGCACCTAGAATCTCAGCCTCATTGTGCTAAATCAGTGGTTCTCAAACTTTTTGGCCCCTGGCCCACCTGACTCAATGCAAACCTTCGTCTGACCACCAGTTACTAATGGAAACTCACCGATAATTACATAATTACGCCTGAGCCATTTTGCTAGTGCTGAAGCTAAGGAGAATGGTTTAATTTAACCGGGAAGAAAATGAATAGATTAAGCACTTTAACATTCTCATGTTAGTTTATCAAACTTCATTTTAAATAAAGTAAAATATTAATTTATGTCCAACACAAAAGGTTTCAATATTTTCTTTATTTATGGCAGAGATGGGGAATCTTTTCTGGATTGGAAGCCACTGACCTACAGTAAAATAAGTTGGGGACCACACAGTGAGAAGGCTCTTTAGTCCCATGGGGCAAAGGGGAAGGATACGGAGAACTCAGGTTCGGGGCTGAGGTTCCGGAGTTAATGGATTTTCTGGATCCCCCCCAGGCTCTGGGTTGAAGCCAAAAATGAGGGGTTCAGTGTGTGGGACAGAGCTGCCAGTGAGTGGGATAGGAACGAGGGTGTAGGACCTTTGTGGGATGCAGGATGGGGTGAGGGTGCGAGATCTGGGTGGAAGGAGGAGTGCAAAAGCAGGCTGGGAGTAGGGTGTCTGGCCAGGGAGGGAATGGCAAGAGCAAGGGTGGATTCAGGAGCAGGCTGGGGGTGGAGTGTCTGGCCAAAGGAGAGGGTGCAGAAGCAGGTTGGGAGATGGGGTGTCTGGCCAGATGCAAGGGTGAAGGAGTGGACTGGGAGTGTGAGGTCTTGACAGAGGATGGTGCAGGAGCAGGGTGGAGGTGCAGGATCTGGGCATGAGAGGGCAGGGGACACTCATTTTCATGCCCACGCCACTCTCAGGTATGGTATCCCAGGCATGGCCTCCCACTGCTCCCATTGGCAGCAACTCCCCTGCGGGAGTGAGGGCTGGGGAGCACGTGAAGTCTCCTTGCCCCACAAGAGCGTGCAGCAGCTAAAGAGACATGCCAGCAGTTTTAAAACAGCCAGCGTGTTTCTCTAGCAGCTGCGCACGCCTGGCAAGGTGGGGAAAGCATGTGAGAGACTTTGAGCACTTCCCACCCCCAGGCTCTGATTGGCCTGGGGGCGGGGAGCGTGCAAAGCTCTCTTCCTTCCCCACCAAAGGTGCATGGCAGCTAGAGATAAAAGCCGGCTATTTTAAAACAACCCACATCTCGCTAGCTGCTGTGTGCTCTTGTGGGACCAAGAAGACTTCACACGCTCCCCCACCCCCAGGACCTGATTGGCCTGGGCATGGGGAGCGACTGGGTGGCCATGGGCCGGATCCACTGGCTTGATCCAGGCTGCGGAGGGTCCTTTGCCCACCCCTGAGTTAGATCTATGGTCGTATCTGACACCTATATATGGGAAATAGGACTGGCCCCACTGGCTCATTTCACAGGGCATAAAAGAGCCTTCAGATGGTAACAGCTACCCAATCGCTATCATGCAAGCCTGGATTTGAACCAGTGACTTGATATGAAAGGCTCCATATTCCATTCCCAGCCAGCCAAAAGAACAAAGTTAAAATGGACTGCTACAGCCAGGAATATTTCTGGCTGTCCCTTTCCAGGTGGTCTGTTGCCAGGCACCTTTAGGAACAGATTTCACTTTATTATTACCGCTAGGAACTGCTCGTCATTTTTACCTTACCCATGTTTAAGACAACATGTGAATCAGGACACGGGGAAAGATTTCACAATTTCCTATCAAACAACAGGTTCTTCGTGGTGGTGAGAGTCAATAAAATTCTTAGGCAGGAACAAATCATACATGTATGTAAACTTGCCCCCAGACCAGTAGTTTGACATGACTCAGGGTTCTTGCGAAAAAACTGCAACAACATCAAGATGAAAAAGGGTTTTGCTAGATTCTGCTTCTGTATTTTGGATGAGAATTTGCTTCCCACTCACCGTTCTTTAGCTTCTCGGCCCTTTATAAAAACACACCATTGGCCAAATGTAGGCGCTGTAACCCATTTCCCAATTTTTCAGAGGGGCAGAGTATCCACAGCTGCTGTTGAAGTCAGCAGGGGCTGCCGGGGCTCAGTTTCAAACAGTTGGAGAATGTGGCAGACTCACATACCAAAGGGCACCAAAAAACAGCTCAGTTGAGCAGAAGGCTCAGACAGCCCAGGAGATGCTTCACTGTGCAGCAGCAGGTAATTCATGTGAGAGCCAGAGTGTGCCAGGACTGGCTTCTTCGTGTGTGTGAAGTTTTAAATGTGAGGGGCTAATCTTAGCCTTCATTTCACAGAGAGCAGAGGTTTCCAAGCTATCTTCACTGGGAAAATAACTCCATAACAAACGTCAGGCCACCAGCCTCCCTTGTAGCTGCCCAGGATGTGGCCAGCGTGACACAGAAGGACACTTGGGATTTTAGGGATCTCTAAAGAATCAGGATAATTCTTTGCACTTTACATAAGCACCTATTACTGCTTAATCTCAAAGCACTTCATAGAGGGTTGGCCCAGTGTCATTAATCCCATTACAGAGCAAGAACTGAGGGCAGAGAAGCCATCTGACTTATTTAAGGTGGCAAAATGAGTCAGAGACAGAGGCAAGAACAGAAGCCCAATCTCCTGCCGCCTAGAGTCAAACTCCATTTACTGCACATTCCCCCCCCCCCACACACACACACTCCCACCATAGTCCACAGACACCACCAGAAATAGCAAAAGTCTGCAAAGAGAACATAACTAAGAGAGAGATGTGAACATAAGGGATGGGGGGGGGGGAGGGGTACATTACAGGAGGGCAAAAGCACTGGCTATACGAATGGGCAGAATGAGACAGGTTACCCGGCCACCTTCCTTCCCTATGTTTGTCACAATAAGCTCAACGGTGAACAATTCAGAGAGCCTTCTTAAAGGAGCAGCCAAGGTCCGATGCACCTGCTGTTGGAGTCCTGCCTGGGGGTGAGTGCAGCTGAAAGGACTGGAATAGCAGGTATGAAGAGAGGGTACAATCCTCTCCAGACTCACACGTAGCAACAGAGGAAGTTTCTATAGCAACATGGGGATTATTTTTAGAATTCATCACATTTTAACATTCACAAGCCCATCATAGGTCTTGGAGGGAGGGCTGATTTTCCTCCCTCTTCCTTTCTTATGATGTAGAAACTGTGTATATGTGAGAGAGACAGACAGACTGCCGCATCTGCAACGAAAGCCAAAAAGGATTCAGACACAGAGCTGGGTTTTTTTTCTCCTTCTCCTCACAATCCTTTGCTGCCATGTCTTTAGCTGGGGAACAATACTCAGCTGCTGGGAACCAAACACTCCCAGACAAAAGTGGAAATGGCTATGGGCTCCCGCCGAGGGGCTGGACACACAAGCCATGGGACGGCAACACCCTGGAGTTCTGTGGCTTTTTGTGTGATCTTTATAGATTCTAAAAATATATAGAGAAAAAAGAAACTGCCTGTGACATCTCAGCCCAATGCTGAGTGCAAACCTGAGTCACGGCCACAGATTAGAGGCTAACTTCTAGCCACTACAGCTGTGCTGTGCAGAGACGGAGTTCCAAGTGGCACTGGTTAGAGCAAGTGTGATACCATGGAGCAAGGACAGTCTCCAGAACCAGCCCAGCCAGAGTATCCCAGGGCTAAGGAAGAGGAGCTGACCACGTGGCCAAATAATCCAATCTTTTTGCCTCCTTTGAAGTGAACACTGCCATGCCACACTGACTGTGGTTGCCTTCCGGATAGGTGCACAGAAGAAGTTCTTCATTGTCCTTGTGCACCTGCATGGGGGCAGACATTTGGTGCTGAACAAGAATACAGGGCAAAGAGGCCAGAGGTTTACACAAAAAATCAAATATTAGCGCACCGGCCAGCACTAAGTGCCCAACTCACCCACTTCCAATGGGTGCCCAAGTCCCCTAGGCAATTTTAAAGAAAAACACCTTCCATTCCACAAGGTAAAACAGATGGTCCTCAGTTCAAATTATTCCCTTACTTCAGGGGTGGGGTGGGAAATAATTTTTGAAGGGGGGGCCACTTCACAAGTTTCTGAAGTGGCTGCAGGCTGCCCTGGAAGGGGTGGGGCCTCGAGTGGAAGGGGCAGAGCTTTTAAGTAGCAGGAGTTGAAAGGGCTCACGCCTCCCTGGTGGCTCCCAGGCAACGCATTGGCAGTGGCACCAGGAGCTGCAAGGCCTTTAAATTGCTTCTAGTTAAAGGGCTTATGCCTTAGCAGCTGCCCAGGAGGCATAAGCCCTTTAAATAGAAGCAAGTGAAAGGGCTCCCACCTCCCGGCAGCCCCTAGGCAACATGTTAGCGTAGGGCTACTCAACTTTGGAAGCCCTGGAAGCCACAATGATACTCACAGAACATGCTGAGGGCCGCAACTTAAGTATGGTTGCATATACATGCAAATGTATATGCAAATAGCTTATTTCACACTGACGAGCATGAATACAAAAAATAAGGCAAGACTATACAACATGCAGGCCCCATTTAAGTCAGTTCTGCTGATATTAATAAAATGCAATATTTACCCAATTTCCACACATGACAGCACTTTTAATGAGCAATGACAGTCCAGGAATTTAACACATATCAACCCAAACCGCACCAGGGGCTACAAACAAATGGGCTGTGGGGCCGCATATTGAGTAGCCCTGCATTAAGGGGTGGGTCCAGGAGCTGCCACAGGCCGGATGAAAGTGCTAGGTGGGCCCACTGACAGCCTCTTGCCCAGCTCTGTGTTACTTAAACAGGAGAGTAGCACATACACAACAGAGCAGGGGTACAAACTGTAGCATATGCTATGTAGCCATATACAAACCAACATCCTGACATCCCTCATCCTTATCCAATTCCTACTGCCACATAAAATGACACAAATCAGTATAAATAAAAGTCATTGTAACATTGAATATTTCCTTTGTATGTAGCCCCTTTTATCTAGAAGAGACACAAAAGTACTTCACTAATGACATATATACAGCTTCCCTGAAATAGAGCACACTGCTTAACAGGAAGGGCGAGGGACAAAGGGAAAGCCCAGTCCTATGAAAAGTGACCTGGGACCTATAAATCAGGGGACACACACACACCCTTAGCCAGCAGGCATGATTAAAGCAATATCAGTGGGCTGCCCTCCCTTTTTTGTATAGCTTTAAATACCACCCACATTACAGCAGTAACTGAGCTCCTCAGAGTTAGGAGAAAGCACAGCAGAGGGCTATTGCCCTGTTAAGAGTCCACCAAAGCCGACAGAAGCAGCAAATACAAACCTGGAACCTCTGAACACAGGACACTTATTCAGGGGCTTATATACACATACAGATGTCCTTCTAGGAACCCAAATTAGAAGATTATAGCCCAGCTGCATTCATTTTACCTGGAATATTAGCTGCACTCAGCACTAGAGGTGATGTTTTGTTTAGGAACAAGTCTGGGCCATTCAGGAGCAGAGCATGGAATAGCCAGAGGCTTGGCAGGCAAGAGCTACATATACCTGGTGCCCTCAACATCAGCAGAAGAGGTGAGGGGTAGATGGGTGTGCTTTGGCCATTTAGCAACACATTATGTATGGTCTCCTTGGTATTCCCTGTTGCTTTCACTAGCACAGCAGGTGCATTGAGTTGGCTGTAGACTAAAGGCTTGGCCATAGCCAAGCTGAAGAACATTAACAGCAGCTTCCTCCTTCCTCACTGTACAGGCTTTTGAAGACCTCAAATCTTTAACTAAAGTTACCATCATGATCTCATCTACATGTTTTGTTAGTCTCTAAGGTGCTACAAGACTATTTGTTGTTTTTTAAGGGTTTTTTTAAGTTTAAAGGGGCACCCAGAGGCCAGTCAAATTCCTCCCATTGGGCAGGATGGCATTGTGGCCAAAGACAAGTACTACAGTTTGCCAATCAGCTGTTTAATGGGAAAATGTGTCCTTTCTGGAAGCGACCACTTAACCTAGAGGGATATTTCTCCATTGGCTTCTAGCTGTGCATCCTCCTTAGATTATGGATCCAGTGAAATACTGAGTAATAAACCTCAGATTCAAGAAAAGCCTGTTCTAGTCATCATTGAGCCACTGGTATGTCTTAACAGATCCATTCCTGCCCACTGCCAACCTCTTTTAACCATCCCATGAACATCATTGAACCCTGCTTGGGCAGGCAGGCAACAGCACAAGGAAATGCCTAAGTGGGCCATGTAGGGAAGGCACTACTTTTCACTCAATGAGCACGGTGGGCAGCGGCGTGGGAATGTTTTGCATTGCCAGAGTAATATGGAGAGATTGGATACCATTTGGCCCAAATAAAAAACTCTCTCCTACTAACTATACACAAAATAATCAGACAAGGAAAGAAAAACAAGAACAGAAATAAGTCCCCAAATGTGCTGAGCCCTAATTCAAAGGCTACAAGCAGGGAATAGTACTAATAGTAAAGACAGGGAATAGAACTTTTATCAACCAAAAAACTTCAGTCTCAAAAGTAACAGCTCAGTCCAGCAAGTACTGGGTCCCTTTTTCCAATTAGTCATAGTTCTGCTATTTCTAACATGTGCTAGTCATAACTGTATTATACACCTATGCTGACGTATATTGATTTTCTCTCTGAGCTATATTAGTGCTGATTTCCTCACTAAATACCCTTTACTAGTCCTCCACTGCATTCCTCACTGGCCATCTTTGGCCATATAAAGTCCACTTTGTCTCACTTTCACAGCACAAAGTGGACTTAGAGACCAGAGTTGCTGGCCTTAGTGACAGCCCAACCTGCCCCATACCCATGGCAGAAATCTGATCCTGGGGAAGCCAGAAGGACACAGTATATGGCAAGTGATGCCTACACACTACTGTAACTAGAGAGTCTGACCTCAAGTGCTGAGGCCAGGTATTGTGTGTCTGTACATGTGTAGCAGAGATCTGTGCAGCAGAGACCCACATAGTCTGCAGCCAGGCAGCAGCTTTTACCAGGTGAACCAAAAAGTAACTCCCTTTCCTCCCAGCCAGGCTGAGACAGGAGGGGGTGCCTTGCTCAAGAGACTGTCTCAACTGCAAGTTGTTCTTTGCAAGATGTTTTGCTTTTAACTACTAAGCTTTTGGAGAGTTAAGGTTGTCAAGCACAAAATACAATGAAATATAGATAATGTGTTATATCACCTCCAAGACAGAAAAATTACTTTGCTAATAATGATACAATAGGGATGCAAATCCCAGCTCCTTGGGGCTGAATCCCCAGCAGAAGACTTGTGCTGCTGGTGTGTTTTAGTTACAGATGCTGCATACACATAGGTCCCATCACAGTCCTTGCTTACTCTTTAGGATATGTCTACACTGAAGCAAGAAGGGTGCTTCCCAGCAGGAACAGGCAAAATTGATAGCTCTGCTTAAGTTAGTGTGCCAAAAATAGCAGTGTAGCTGAAGACGGTCCAAGTAGGTCAGTGTTTCTTAAACTTTCTATGACAGAGGAACACTAAACAATCTTTTTTTTTTAATGGGAATGCCAAGGATTTTGTGGGGTGGGGGAAGAGTTGGGGAGAAAGTTGTTGAGGGAAAAAAAGGGTTGGGGGGAAATTGAGGAAAAAAATCACCTGCCCCTTTAAGGGCAGCCATTTTGAATTCTGTTGTTCTCCATGGCACATTAGTGTACCATGAAACACAGTTTAAGAAACACTGAAGTAGGTTGTACTCAGGTGGCCAACCCGAGCTGTTATTCACGCTAACACCAGCTACACTGCTCTTTTTGACATGTTAGCTCAAGCACGGATAATGCATGTCTCATCTACCCACACGCTCCCAGGGGAAGCATGCACATACCTTTAGTGCAAGCCGGCAGGAAGGGGTTGGAAATTGACAAGACTCACATACTAGTGTTTAGAGTATAGAAATCTCATCAGTTGCTGCTGTTCCTTGTGCACTTTATGCTAGTTCTATATAATAGAGATGTCAAAGGAGAGGGAATAATAATGGAACATGATCCTCTAGAATATCTTCCAATCAGTGATCTCAAAGCGCTTCACAACTATTAAAGGATTATCCCTTTCAGTGTCCTGGTGAGTGTGGGATCTGAGAATGGGCAACAGGATGATAATGCATTGACACGATGGAGCAGCACACCCAGAAGGAAGAAGGGCAATACTGTACCTAATATTGCCTAGCAGTGACTCCTGCCTTTCACATCAAGAGCAGCCTTAAAGAGCAGAACTTTCTACATCCTGCTGGGATTTTCTTTACCAGGTAAATGTATGTAAGTTGGTGTGAGGCAGATACGAAATTGTATTCAGAACACCAGCTATTATTAGCCTAGCTAAGGAAAGAAGAAAAACAAACCCAGAGACAGCAAGCGCTATGGATCCCATATGGTGACGGCAGCAGCTCTGCTGAATGCTGCTCAATCAAGGGCGTTGCAGGTCTTACTGATTTTTATTGTAACAGAGACTGAAAATAGCTTGTGAATAAATGCCTTTCTAAAGCAAGGCGATGCATAGGGATGGGTACCGTGAGCTGAAGCGTCAGGCACATTACTGAAGCCAGTGTGGGAGCAGACAAAACCTCCCCCTCTGACTTTATTCCCAAAGGCTAATATTAGCTCACCTGCGGGTATGACAGGCTTTGTGGCAGACAACCATGGAGTCCTGCATTTCTCCCAGCTTACTGTTCCTTCATGGCAGCAGAAGCCCAATTAGTGGAGCTTTTCCCTTTCCTATCATTTGTGTTGACTCGACCCATGCTGAAGTGTGTGAGATGAAGGAGCAGGGTGTTTAAGCAGATAGATGAAGGCTAAAGAGAAAATGGCTTTAATCAGGCCTACCACCCATTTTGGGACCACCCAGGCCTAAGAGAATGATGAAACAGTGTCAGTGATTTCATGAGGTATGGGATCTTGAGATCTACTCCGGCGCTGGGCTTTGCAGATTTCCCTTTCATGTGGTTTGGACATGAGCAATGAATAGGAATGTACTGATGTTTTTGGAGCCTGTGAAAGACACCTGGTCATTCTAAAAGTTGCCTGTTCCCACCACTTCTTCCAAAATAGGTGGGATGGATCTGTTTTGTACAGGTCTGAATCTTGCACAGGCCCAAAATACCAAGCAAAAGTTCCCTCCTTTCAATTCAGGGCAATGGTAAATCTCATTCTACGAGGACTAAGCCTAGTTCGAACTTACTAGTTCGAATTAAGGGGTGTGTAGCCCCTTAATTCGAACTAGTGGGAGGCTAGCTCTCCCCAGCTTTCCCTGGTGGCCACTCTGGCCAACACCAGGGAAACTCTATGCCCCCCTCCCGGCCCCGGACCCCTTAAAGGGGCACGGGCTGGATACGGTGCCCGTGCCAGGTGCAAGCCTGCCAGCACCCAGCTAGCAGACCCTGCACCTGGCACGGCTCGAGCCAGCCACCCGATGCCCCCCAGCCCTCCCCCTCTTCCCGGGACCAGGCTGGCGGCTCCCGGAAGCTTGCCCGGGACCGCAAGAGGCGGGCACCCGCCTGGTCTAGTGCGGACATCGTGGACCTCGTCCACGACCTCCGCACTAGGCACAGGAAAGTGGCCATCTGGGGCAGGAGAGCTGCCAGCCTGGCCACCCAGGAGCAGGTGTGCATGAAAATCAAGGTGGTCCACTGAGACCCCCGACCCTGAGCTTACAATGGCTGTACTGGGTCAGACCAAGCCATTTGTCTTGTGCCATCCCTCTCCAGCCTTCTACAAACTTTGGGCGGGGACACCACTCCTATCACCTGGCTAATACCACCCCATGGACCCAACCTCCATGAATTGATCTCACTTCTCTTTAAACTCTGTTCTAGTTGTAGCCTTCACAGCCTCCTGCAGCAAGGAGTTCCACAGGTTGACTCTTTGCTTTGTGAAGAACAACTTTCTGTTACTAGTTTGAAGCCTGCTACCCATTCCTTTCCTTTGGTGTCCTCTAGTCCTTCTATTATGGGAACTAATGGAGAACTTTTCTGTATGCACCCTCTCCACCCCACTCATGCTTTTATAGACCTCTATCCTATCCCCCCTCAGTCTCCTCTTTTCTAAGCTGAAAAGTCCCAGTCTCTTTAGCCTCTCTTCATATGGGACCTGTTCCCAACCCCTGATCATTGTAGTTGCCCTCCCCTCTCCCAGCCTCTCTCTTCCCCTGTCCCACCTCCTTTTCCCAGTCTCCCCCAGTTTTGTTCAATAAAGAGAGATTCTATTTTTTAACACAATTGTCCTTTATTTTGTACATCAGGAAGGGGGGCTAGGGAGGGGTAAGTGGAAGGAGGTGAGGGAGGAAGGGGGTACGAGCCCCCGATGGGGAGGACTGGGGTGGCTCTGCGGGCTCCTCGGGATGAAAGCTCTCCTGCAGCCCCCTGATTGACCCCCCCCCACCGGATGGCAGCCTGCGGCAAGTGCAGCCGGGCTGATGGCCGAGTGCTGTGATGTGCCGAGTGTGGGCACTCAGGGCACTCTAAGCCAGGACTGCTTTGCAAGCGGGGCACCCCTGAGAACTGTCTGTCCGGGGTGGGGGTCGGGTCCCTTTAAGCACAGCCCTCGGCTAGCCTGAGACAGCAGCTCCATGTCCTCATCTGATGCCCTGCCGGCACTGCTTCTGGCCATCCTTAACCCCGGTTCAGGGTCCACTTAATGTGGACATGCTAGTTCGAATTAGCAAAACGCTAATTCAAACTAGTTTTTTAGTCTGGATGCGTTAGTTCGAATTAGCGCTGTAGTGTAGACATACCCACAGAGAGCTATACACACGGTTCCCCTTTAGCTCAATTGAAATGCCCTGGACACACAGACCTTGATCAAGAAACAGAGTGGGAAAGCAGAACCCATTTGCACTTAGCTCACTAACACTCTTACATCTACACACACTGTTTCTTTCTGCTTCCCAGAAGCGCTTTAAGCTAAGCTTTAATTGCATCTGTAAAAGTGCATGCATAATTGTGATGACAGATACAAGCACGTGTTGCAGTCCCATAGTGTAGACATTTCTTCACCATCGGAGCTGGGTCAGACTACCTATGGCACTTGATGTATATTTAGGTCGACCTAAGTTAGGTGTAGACCTGCTCTAAGACTTGACCCACTATATCATATACCAGTGCCTGACACAATGTAAACATGTAAAATGTCAACTAAAAATACATGAACCAAGCACATTTGGTGATGCATTCTCCTTGTTTGTCTTTCTTTTCAAATAGTAAGCATTTGCTTTCTTGCCAATTTGCAAAATTCAGTCACTTGCAACATGTCTGACATTATATATTAATGGGCTTCTGTTATGTATTGCTACAAAACAGAACTGTTCTCGAACAAAGACAGCAGGTGTGCTTGAATGTGATTGTTAAGGACAGAAATCCAACATTTCTACTTATCTGTCATTCACTAGCTGTGACTCAGGCAGTGCTGATTGACAGTAACTCCTTTTTTATATTCTTATGCTACCTGGGTGCATAATTCCTCAATGGCAAATGTAAAACAGTTTGGAAAAAGAACTTGATCAGTTAGTTGAATCTGCCGGTGCCAATGGGATGTTGATGGTAGGTGGAGCCCTGCTAGTTGACTTGGACTAGATCTTCTTTGTGAATCCAGGAACAGGCATGCCATGTATCTGGGGTACTTTGGATAACCTGGGACATATTTTGGAGTACTACTACATGGCTTCCGGGGCACCATAAGTTTTCAGTATTCTGCTTGTTGGGGTTTGCCTAGTGCCTGGGGTCCAACATACTTTGTGGTACGTTGCATGTATTGGGATATACTGCGCATTTTGAGGCATGCTACAGGTTTTGGGGAAGGGAGCTCACCAGCCAGAAGTGAGAGGCATGCAAGGAATGCAAGTACTTTCCCCTTACTCCCTTAGCGTCCAGGACATGGGATGAAAATCAAGCCGCATCCTGGAGTGCCCCCCCACCTGCCCGAAATTCCGCTCTTGCCTACACCCTAGTAACATTTGGCTTAATACGTCTTTTCTGTGGCTTTATCTGTGGCTGTAAAGGTTACTAAACAGATTCAACCCTTTCAACCACCCACAATATTTTTCCTCAGTGACCACTAGGGTTGCCAGAAGGTCTCCCAAAAAATACCGAACACGCAGGCTAAAAATTTGTCGAGCAAAAAAAACCAAACAAACCACATGCTTCTTATAAACAATCTTAATCCTATACCATCTCTATGTAAAGAGGCTTAGAAATAATTGTGCAAATGTGCATGCTATTTTCATTGTTTTCTATTCCTCTAAAGCTAAGGCTATAGAAGAATTTAGAAGAACTCCTTTTTATCCTGCAGCTGAAAGGATTGTAGAGAACTCCCAGCCACTCCCCCTGCTAGGCTTCTGACATGCCCAGAGCAGCGATCGCGGTCCTGCCTCCCAGCTGGGACTCCCAGCCACTCCTCCCCGCCCCCGCCAGGCTTCTGCGCAATCGCAGGCTCCTACCACCAATCGTGGCCCCGTCTTCCAGCCACTCCCCCCGCCCACGCCAAGCTTCCATCTGGTGCACAGCCAAAAAAAATCAGAAAATACTGGACATTGCACGTGTCCAGTATTTTCTGATGTTTTTTAACCGGACAGAGCGCAAATACCGGACTGTCCAGTAGAATACCGGACACCTGGCAACCTTAGTGACCACCGGCAGCAGCAAAATTTGCTCCATGACTATAACTCCATGTCCTTTAAAATAGGAGCTGCAAAAGGAAAGAAAATGGATAGGTCTGATTCGCCTCTCATTTACACACCCCTTTTCTGTGGGTGTAATTCCACTGGTTATAACAGAAAAGCAGCTTTCATTATATACCAGAGAGGTGAATTGGGACCTTTTCTTCACTTTCAACATTGAATACCAGGCTGGGGCAACCCAATTCCTGCTGGAGAATTCCTTGGGGGAACTGGGGAAAGTCAGTCAAGATCACAAGAGGCAGGAGGTGGAGCAATAAAGAGGGGGAAATGACTATTTTAAAGCTATTGTTATTTTTTTGCCATTGTTGATGACACCTGCCCGAGCAAAACAGCAGAGAAGAAATATTTCATTGCTGGAGATTCAACACCCATTTTTGTTACAACTGGGAGGGACATATCCTGCTTCATACCTCTGAAGCAAAACACAGTGAAGACAAACTTGATCCTTCTTTGATAACAACCAAGCAGGAAAGAAAAAAGGATCTAAACACATTTTTCAGACCTTCTTACATATCATAGAAAAGGGGAACAAGCTCCAGCAGGCCTGCCAACAGGGAGGGGGGCAATAGGATTAACTCCCTGGGGCTGGCAATACAAAAGGGGCCAAGAGTTCTGGCTGCCCCTGTCCCCCCATGCCTTTAAATTGCTGCCAGAGCACCGCACAGCACACTTTGGGCAGCCCTGAGGGCTTCCTGGGGGATACGTGGTACTCTGAGGGTAACCCCTTAGCCTACTTAGCCCTAACCCCACCCTTTCCACCCAAGGCCCCACTCCATTCAGGGATGTAGAGCAGCCCCCCTAACCTTGCTTGGGGGCCTGGCAAAGCTGTCGCCCTCACTGAATTCACATTTCCTCTTCCCCTTCCCAGGGCACCTTTAACATGGTGCATGCTTATGGGATGGAAGGGTTCAGCCTCCCTCCTCTCAGGCACTAGGGCAGGGGCGGCCAACGCACAGCTCTCGAGCCGCACGTGCCTCTTTGCTCATAGAAATGTGGCTCTTTTTAGGGCTACCATATGTCTGTTTTTTCTCGGACATGTTCTTGTTTTCCCATGTTAAATTGCCATCCAGCTGGCTTTTTGAAAACACAAAAAATGTCTGGGATTCGGGGAGTGGGCGGCGGCACCTGCCCTCAAGGGAACATTTGACTGTCTTTCGGAGTTGTGCACCTAGACAGTTCACGGCCATTCTGCGCACATGCCTCAGCACCTGGAGGGAGAAGTGCATGGCTGTGGCGGCGGCTCCAGTGAGACCCAGAGTGCTGTTAAAAGAATTTGGGGCTGCCTGGCTCTAGGGGAAGGGAGGGGGAGGGCACTGGGTTAGAGCAGGGAGGCTGGTGGTGCCTTAGGGTTATAGATATATATAAAATAAATATATAATACGTGGTTCTTTACACTACTATCCACAGCTATTTTGGCTCTTAGTTTAATTGGTTGGCCACCCCAGCTCTAGGGGAAAGCAAGCAAGACTGATTTATGGGGCTGCTTGTTACTTCTAAGCCAAACATAACCAGAACCTTAGCAAAGGCTCTCTAAGTCTCAGTAAAGCATTAAACTGGTTGTATTTTCTGTCCACCATCCTTCTGTTTATGCAGGCAGGAAGCACTTCTTCTGTGCTTTGTTGTGTTTGGCAGCATCTTTGGGGATACTAAGTCAAGTCAATTGCCTCTCGGGCATGGGAAGATCTTGACTGAAGCCATAAATCATGAGCGTGTCTTCAACCTCTGCTTACACTGAACTTGCAACTTATAAACAAAGCGAGTGAAATTGCCACAAGGCAGCCAAGAGTCTGAAAAGACTTCTTCCTCTGGGACCTATGCTAGCTCACGAACAGCATGCAACAACAGCTTCAGAGTCCAGCTGGAAAAGGCAAGCTAGTACACATCTCAGGTCATGTAACCGCCTAGGTTACTTCTAAAGCAGGGGTGGACAACCTAAACCTGAGGAGGAGCCAGAATTTACCAATGCACCTTGCCAAAGAGCAACAGTTCTGTCACCAGTCCTGATCATCTCCCCACCCCCACTCTCAACACATCCCGCCCACTGGCAGCCCCACGGTCAGTGCCGCTGCCTCCTTTTCCTCCTGCCCACTGGGATCAGTTCTGTCTCAATGGGAGACACTAAAGGGCGGAAGCAGGGGTGTGACAGGCTTAGTGGAGAGGGTGGGAAGTGGCAGGATCCTAGGGGGAAAGGGTGGAGAGGGACAGAACCTAGGGCAGAGCTGGGGGTTGAACAGTGATCACCCTCCCTCCCCTGGCCCAGTGGAAAGTTGGCCCCTGTAACTCCAGCCCTGGATTTGGTACCTATGCTAGGAGCTGCATATTCACTTCTGAAGAGCCACATGTGGCTCTGGAGCCACAGGTTGGTCACCCCTGTTCTAAAGAGTCTTAGCACCCTGACATCTAAGCATGGCTCACACCATTTGCTGTGACTTGCTTAGCTAATGATTGCCCACCTCTCCTGTTTGCCTGTTTCACAGGGAAGTAAAAAGTTTGTCCCGCCTCAGATGTACTGGAACATGATAAATCTCACATTTTCCAAGGCAACATTCTCTCCCCATTGAGCCAGGAGGGCCTCAAAGCACTCTGCAACCCATGTATTTATGGACTTCCTTCCAGTGTGACCAGGCATTTAATGGAGGCCAGATTCTTCTGTTTCGCCACAAAGAGCTCTCTGTTGACAGCAGATAGTGGAGCTCTCAGCAGAGTGAGGACTGCAGTGGTGATGGCAGGTGTGCAATCCCTTTTTCAGCCAGAAGACTCCTGCCCACCTCCCCTTCTCCTTGGGGCATGGATAGTTCATAGCCTCACTGCGCATATACTCTTGTTCAGGCTACTGCTTCAGCAGAAGTCAGGTCAGATCCATTTTCGGGAAAGACACCGACAGGCAAAGATGAGACAGGGACTGCTGACACACGAGAGAATGTTGGAAGGCCTAATCTGATCAGGAGGGGCTAAATTCAGACCTGAGATAAGCATGCACAGCACTTCTGAGGCCAATGCAATTTTACTGTGTTACCCTCTGGTCTGAATTTAGTCCCATACTCCTTGAAAGTCTTAGAAACAAAAAAGACCCATGATTTCAAGTTCAGGACCCTTAAGAAGCTCTGGGTCCTGGAGTGTGTTCATAGAGCTCCTGGTCTGTACAGCAAGGCACAATAAAAGCAGCACACTGCCTGGACTCTATCCATGATATTGTTTACACCTTGCACTTTTGTTGCATTGTAACAACTTTCCTGAGAGCAGAAGCCATAACATTGTATTTGCCTTTTGCGCGTCTTTAGCCATATCTCCTGGCGTGTTTCCTCTCACTCCAACAACACCCCGATCTGTCTCCTTCCCTGTGCTTATAGAAAATGAGGGTGCACGGTCCCATGGGGGAAAAAGATGCAGCCTTGATGCCTGCCTACCTGGACCTGCTTTGGAGGATGACTGTAATTTCCCTCTTGCTGATGCTGTGATCCCTGGAGGAAAAGCCTCTCATTTCACCATGTGGCCCAAATTTCTAGAGAGAAAAGATCATAAAAATGGGAGGCTGTTTGCAGTTAACATACATTGGCAGAGTGGATGAGCTGTCCTGCTGAGCCACAGCACTGGGAAATCACAGACGCAGCAAGTTCACCTGGGACGGCACCAGCTTACTTCAGGTGGGTTTTCCCCAACTACATAACATTCCTTCTTTCATGCAAGCCACTGCAGCCAGAAGCCCATCCACCGTGCCTTCCAAGTTCTCTTCAAGTCCCTCCTTAAAACATTCCATCACAGAAAGCTCCAAAATATTAGTGCTCCCCCTCCAAGTGTCCATAAAACAGCCTCCCAAAAGCCACGACAGCAGTAAAAGTATGAACAAAAGCTCCAAACCCCTCACAGCCTTTGCTTTTCACTGACCCTCATCCCTGTCCTTTCAGCTGTACATTGCCTCTTTCAGCTGTAAGCTCCCTGGGGCAGGCATCTCAGCTTCCCTTTGCCTAGGAAGGACACCGCTTGCTCCTGCTATTAGAGTAATAGTGACATGGCTGAGGACCCATACCTCCCCATCCAAGGCAAAAATCCAGATGGCATCTGCGTGGCTGGAGACTTTGTGAATGGCTGCGTAGTGAGAGTCAGGAAGGAGATCCTGAGCAGAGCAGCTCACATGTACCATCTGGAGCAAATCATAACAGCTTGGAGGTGAAAAAATGCCAACTGGCATGAGTGCAGACTCAGGCCTGGAAGCCACAAACAAAGCTATGTCAATGAAGACCAGGCAGTTGGGGAACTCCCTTGGCCCCCTGCCGAACATGCTCGGCAAGGGACCTCACCACATTTGGGCATTGAATGGATTGTAACATCCTGAGTGCCAAACCCCAGCAAAGGCTTGAGAGCACAAAGAGTAAATCAGATGGTAATTTCAGTGCATGTCACAGACGATCCAGCTGGTTTGGGGAAATACTCTCCAGGGGGGGAAGTTAGTATGTGTCACGCTGTAGTTGGAAATTAAGTTTGAATTGCAAAGGGTTCCCTCTGCACCTTGTATAAGGAACACTGTCTCTGGCCATTACTATTCCCTCACTCCTATTTAAGCCTGATCCTGCCCCTCAACTAACTCCATCAGAAGCAGAGGCCAAAAGAGATCTCTCAAATTCTTGCCCTCCCATCAGCCTCCATGAGGTCATGCAATAAATTGCTCCCTCAAGAAGTCAGGATGCAAAGGGGAGATGGGATGGCAGTTAAAAAGGGGAAGCAGCATATAAGTGCAATGGGCAGCAGCAGGGAGGAAGTCAGAGGAGACCTCATCATTAAGAATGAGAACACGGGTCCAACTTAGACTTATCATAGAATCATAGAACCATAGAGCTAGAAGAGACCTCAGAAGGTCATCAAGTCCAGCCCCCTGCTCTAGGCAGGACCAATCCCAACTAAATCAACCCGGCCAGGGCTTTGTCAAGCCAAGACTTAAACACCTCTATGGATGGAGACTCCACTACTTCCCTAGGTAACCCATTCCAGGGCTTCACTACCCTCCTAGTGAATTTTTTTCCTAATATCCAACCTGAACCTCTCCCACCACAACTTGAGACCATTGCTCCTTATTCTACCATCTGTCACTACTGAGAACAGCCTCCCTTCATCCTCTTTGGAACCTCCCTTGAGGAAGTTGAAGGCTGCTATCAAATCCCCCCTCACTCTTCGCTTCTGAAGACTAAACAGACCCAATTCCCTCAGCCTCTCCTGATAAGTCACATGCTCCAGCCCCCTAATCATTTTGGTTGCCCTCCACTGGACCCTCTCCAATGCGTCCACATCCTTTTTGTAGCGGGGGGCCCAGA
This sequence comes from Pelodiscus sinensis, assembly GCF_052426305.1. Lineage (NCBI taxonomy): Eukaryota > Metazoa > Chordata > Testudines > Trionychidae > Pelodiscus > Pelodiscus sinensis. The sequence goes on along the minus strand of NC_143067.1, from coordinate 24,599,615 downwards.
ACTGGACACAATACTCCAGATGTGGCCTCACCAGAGCCGAATAAAGGGGAACAATGACATCTCTGGATCTGCTGGCAATGCTCCTCTTAATGCAACCTAATATGCCATTAGCCTTCTTGGCTACAAGGACACACTGTTGACTCATATCCAGCTTCTCATCCACTGTAACCACCAAGTCCTTTTCTGCAGAACTACTACTTAACTGGTTGGTCCCCAGCTTGTAACAATGCTTGGGATTCTTCTGTTCCAAGTACAGGACTCTGCACTTGTCCTTGTTGAACCTCATCAGATTTCTTGTGGCCCAAACCTCCAATTTGTCTAAGTCACTCTGGACCCTATCTCTGCCCTCAACCGTATCTACCTCTCCCCCTAGCTTAGTGTCATCCGCAAACTTGCTGAGGGTACAATCCATACCCTCATCCAGGTCATTAATAAAGATATTGAACAAAACTGGTCCTAGAACCGAACCTTGGGGCACTCCGCTAGAAACCGACCGCCATCCTGACATCGAGCCATTGATCACTACCCGCTGGGCCCAGCCTTCTAGCCATCTTTCTATCCATCTTACCATCCATTTATCCAATCCACATTCCCTTAACTTGCTGGCAAGAATATTGTGGGAGACTGTATCAAAAGCCTTGCTAAAGTCAAGGTATATCACATCCACTGACTTTCCCATGTCCACAGAGCCAGTTACCTCATCATAGAAGCTAATCAGATTGGTCAGGCACGACTTGCCCTTTGTGAATCCATGCTGACTATTCCTAATCACTTTCCTCTCTTCCAAGTGCCTCAAAATGGATTCCTTAAGGATCCCTTCCATGATTTTTCCAGGAACCGAGGTAAGACTGACAGGCCTATAGTTCCCTGGATCGTCCATCTTCCCTTTTTTCAAGATGGGCACTACATTTGCCTTTTTCCAATCATCCGGGATTTCTCCCAATATCCATGACTTTTCAAAGATAATAGCCAAAGGCTCCACAATGACATTTGCCAACTCCCTCAGTACCCTCAGATGCATTAAGTCCGAACCCATGAATTTGTGTACGTTTAGCTTTTCTAAATAGTTCCTAACCTGTTCTTTACCCACCAACGGCTGTCCATCTTCATCCCATCTTGCGTCACTTAGCGCATTAGTCTGGGAGCCCACCTTGTCTGTGAATACAGAGGCAAAGAAAGCATTGAGTACTTCAGCTTTCCCCACATCATCTGTCAGTAGGTTACCTCCTTCACCCAGTAGGGGCCGCACACCCTCTCTGATCACCTTCTTCTTGTTAACATGCCTGTAGAAACCTTTCTTGTTATCCTTCACATCCTTAGCCAGTCACAATTCCATTTGCGCTTTCGCCTTCCTGATAACCCCCCAGCATTCTCGAGCTATACATTTAAACCCCTCCCTGGTCATTTGTCGAAGTTTCCACTTTTTGTAAGCTTCTTTTTTGTGCTTAAGTTCACCAAGGATTTCCCCTGTAAGCCAATCCGGTCTCCTACCATGTTTGCCTCTCTTGCTACGCGTTGGGATGGTTTCTTACTGTGCCTTCAATAAGGCTTCTTTAAAATACTGCCAGCTGTCCTGGACTCCTTTCCCCTTCATGTTAGCATCCCAGGGGATTCTGCCCATCAGGTCTCTCAAGGAGTCAAAATCTGCTTTTTTGAAGTCCAGGGTATGTATTTTACTACTCTCTTTTCTTCCTTTGGTCAGGATCCTGAAATCTACCATCTCATGATCACTGCTTCCCAGGTTGTCACCCACCTCTATGTCCCCTATTAGTTCCTCCCTGTTTGTGAGCAGAAGGTCAAGCTGAGCGTGGCCCCTGGTCGGATCCTTCAGCACCTGTGTCAAGAAGTTATCCCCAACATTCTCCCAAAACTTCCCGGACTGTCTGTGTACTGCTGTATTGGTTTCCCAGCAGATGTCAGGGTGATTCAAGTCCCCCATGAGAACCAGGGCCAGCAAACCTACTCTCAGCAGGTTTTTCTCCCTCTTTATACTGCTCTTTATACAATCATAGTGCTCTCTTACATACAGTGTAACTCCTCCTCCTTTTCTCCTCTGCCTGTTCTTCCTGAACAGTCTATACCCTTCCATGACAGCACTCCATTCATGCGAGTCATCCCACCAAGTCTCTGTTATCCCAATTAAATCATATTTCTTGGACTGGGCGAGGGCCTCCAGTGGTTCTTGTTTGTTTCCCAGGCTTCTCACATTAGTGTACAAACACCTCAGATAACCAGTTGATCGCCCTATCTTCTCCATTCGAATCAGGGGTCCTCCTTCCTTGCTCGTTCCTCTCTGCATTTCTTCCCGGTATTTGACTTTCCCACTCCCCTCAGGGTTTTGGTCATCGTCCCCCGACGAACCTAGTTTAAAGCCCTTCTCACTACGTTTGCAAGCCTGCCCACGAAGATGCTCCTTCCTCTCTTCATTAGGTGGATCCCATCTCTTCCTAACAATCCTTCTGCCCAGAACAGTCCCATGGCCGAAGAAACCAAAGCCCTCTCTGCGACACCACCTGCGCAACCACGCATTTATGTCCTCAATTCGACGATCCCTGCCCAGTCCTTTCCCTTCAACAGGGAGGATGGAGGAGAATACCACTTGCACTCTGAGTTCTTGGATCCTTCTTCCCAGAGCTACATACTCTGCAGTAACCCACTAAAGGTCATTCTTGGCCGTATCATTAGTTCCCACGTGGAGAAGCAGGAAGGGGTAGCGATCCGAAGGTTTGATCAGTTTGGTAAGCCTCTCAGTCACATCCTGAATGTGAGCTCCCAGTAAGCAGCACACCTCTCGAGATTCCAGGTCTGAACGGCAGATGGATGGCTCAGTCCCTCTTAGGAGGGAGTCCCCAACCACCACCACCCGTTGTTTTCTTTTGAGGGTGGTGGTCGTGGGACCCCCATCTCTAGGACTACGCATCCCATGCCTTCCAGTAGATAGTGTTCCCTTCCGATTTCTTCCTTGTGAGGTCCCTTCCAAAGCATTCAGCACTGCAGAGCCTATGGAGAGAGCCTGAAAGTGATTACTTACCTCTATAGCATTGGGGGATTCCCATGCTGGCCTTTTCCCCCTTCTAGAAGTTGAATGCTGCCAGTTCTCTTCCTGGTACCATACTGCCCTCTCTGGCTCTTCTGCCTGCCGTGCTTGAAGGATTAAACGCTGCCTTCTATTGAGGAAGTCTTCATCCTCTCTGATCGAGCATAGAGTCGACACTTGGGCCTCCAGTCCTCTAATTTTTTCTTCCAAAATGGTGACCAGCTTGCACTTAGTGCAGATGAAATCCGTTCTTTCTTCCGGGAGGAAGACAAACATGGCACACTCCGTGCAGGTAACAACAGGAGACCTATCACCATCCATCACTATTGTCCTGCAGAAGGCATTTAAAAAGAAAGAAAGGAAAGAGAACCTCACGCCCTTCCCACTCCCCTTTCAAACTCCCTTTCTAAACTCCCTGTTAGCACTCACCTGCTTGCAAGCTCCTTGGTCGCTTGCCCACTGCCTTATAAAGACTTGGAGTGCCTGAAAGTCCCTCCCCCTACCAAGGCTCAGCCAATCAGCAGAGGCTTCTAGAATTCAAACTTTAATTAGAAGCCAACAGTTTCCACCTGCCAATCACAGCACACACTCCATGAAAGGGAGGGGGAGGGCAAAGGGGAAATGGAAAAAAAAAAGCCTCACTCACAAACACAGGGGGGAAAAACAAATAAAAACAAACACAAAAAACCCACACACCAACCCTCACAAGCTCAGCACAAAGCAAGAAAGCCCCAAACACAACAAACACTTCCCTCAAGAGTCCTGTATCTGCTTCTCCTCTACCTGGAGAAATCCCTCTCTAAAGCCTCACTCACAAACACAGAGAGAGAGAGAGAGAGAGAGAGAGAGAGAGAGAAAACAAACAAAAAAAACCCCCCACACACCAACCCTCACTCACAAACCCAAGCTCAGCACACAGTAAGAAAGCCCCAATAACAACACACACTTCCCTCAAGAGTCCTATATCTGCTTCTCCTTTACCTGGAGAACTCCCTCTCAGCACTAACCTGTTCCTCAGGGATATGGAATAATTAATGAAACAGAAAGTATAGCGCATCTGCCGGAGGAGACAGAGCCAAGAACAGCTAACCTAGCTTAACAACACTGTGAGAAGGACTTGATGTAAGCAATACCTCATTAGACAAGAGCCCATCTTGTTAGTTAAGTTTAAGCACTAGAGTGTGTGATGATTTCATTTTATATGAAACCCTTTATTTCCAAGAGTCATTTGAATCTCTGTTCTTTGTTAAATAAATGTTTATACTTGCTCCTTTTCTAAGCCAGGGGTCTCAAATTCTTCATTGCATCGTGACCCCCTTCTGACAACAAAAATGGCCCCAGGAAGAGGGACTGAAGTCTGCGTCTTGCTGCGTTCCACTGCCCCCAGTGAGGGGGCCAAAGCCTGAACCCCACTTCTCTGAACAGGGAGGCCAAAGCTGAAGCCCTGTAACCTGGGCTGCCCTGTCTAGGGCTAAAGCCCTCTGGCTTTGGCTTCAGCCCTGAGCCCCAGAAAATTAAGCCAACCTCCCTCCCCCACCCACAACTCCCTTTTGGGTCAGGAGTCCTACAATTACAACAGTCTAGAATGTCAGATTTAAATAGGTGAAATCACGGCCTTTATGATTTCTTATGATCCTGAAATTGACCAAAATGGACTGTGAATTTGGTAGGGCCCTAATTATAAACGTTCTAATGCTCCATTTTCAGTTAATTACCCATGCGGATCAGAGGAGGAATGACTGTACTGAAAGCAACAGTGTGGTTCTCTGGCACTAGACTTTGTCAGAAGACAAGATACTGGGCTAGATGGACCAGCAGTCTGACCCTGTCTAACCATTCTTAACCTTGCCAGGTGAGGGTCTCACTGCAGTTACTATTCTGCCTCCAGCAATCCGAGTAAATCAGCAGCTCTGGAGAAAAGAGCAACCCCAGAGATGCTAAACAGGTGTTCTGGATAAAAATGAGATCATAAAACAAAGAAGTACAGAGTGGATGTTTGAGTAGGTAGGATCTCTGATGGTTCCAGGGTTTACTATTCTGGAGTTAAGTGAATCATGCAGCAGCATGCTAAAAATCTGGTCTGCTCACCATGCCCATGAACGCAAAGAGATGATAGCAAGGTTTGTGCAGGCAGGTGCTGTGCAAGCTTTTACCCAGTTCTGGGCATGCTCCTTAGCCACCTGCAGTATTCAGAATTATCCCAGTCCTCGACCATCACCCAAGCTCTGGCAATGCCCTGTGCCAGCTGTTCCAATTCCACATCCAACATGACTCTCCACATGAACATAGGTTATTTTAAGCACCCTCTGTTATTTCACTCCAAGCCTTACCACCATTGACATTGCCACATCTAATCTAAAGGCAAATGCAAAGCTGTCACTCTCATGGCTACGAATGGGGCAAGCCCAGCTGGATTTGCACTGTATGTTGCAAAGGGTTACAGACCATTTAGGAAGATGCATCATGGAATGGCTATGCTGCTCAACATGACACTATCCCCTTTATTGGAGGGCACACACAGCCATGCCCTGGTGACATGTTGGATCCCCTCCTCAACAGTTTGGACAGGAGAATGCAAATAAAACTACTTTCCACCATACACATTTGGTGGTCTACAGTCAGCTCACAAGAAAGCAATGGGAGCATGAAAGTGACCTGGCCCAAAGAAAAAAATCTACATCAAAGGAAAGCAGAGGGTCTCAGAGAACAAAGCCCTGGTTTCCTCCACTCTAATTCAATCACAAGGCTCAGCTAAGGTTGAAAAATCCAGACTAGATCAGAAAACATCTGCCTGTGTTATGCTGACAGGTGGAACCGAACCTGAGCCCTCTGGAGCTTAGCACATGCAACTCTACCACTGGAGCTAAAAGCCTACAGCCTTAGCTGAGGGACTGCTGAGCAGCCTGCTGAGCAGCCTCTTTCTTTCTGTAAATGGTCTAAATTGGCAGTTCCCAGCCACCGGTCTGTGAACCAGTGCCAGTCCGCAGCAGCTCTAGAGGCTGGGGCTTACCATCCAGCACCTCCCCTCCCGCCACAGCTGTTGGGAGAGGTGTGTCCAGCCCCACCTCTCAGCCAACCAGTGCTGGTCGGGGCAGAGTCTCCTCCTGGATGTGGAAGAGCAGTTTGCTGTGTGGCAGGAGGGCCATGCAGAGCCCGGCACAGCAGCCTTAGAGCAGCCATGACCTGGGCAGCAGCGCTCGGCTGGTGGCTGGGAGACGGCACAGAGCTAGTTGGGGGGGCGGGGAGCAGGCACTGGGAATTCCGGGGGTGGGGCTAGTGCTGGGGGGCTCTAAGAAGAGAGGGGCTGGAACTGGGGGGAGGTTTGGTGCAGGAGATTCTGGGGTCAGTGACTGGTGCTGGAGGATAGTGGAGGGGTGGGGCGCTCCAGAGGTTAGGGCTAGCACTGGGGAGCTCAGGGGGCCCAGGAACATTTCATTTGCATATTCACCATTTATATAATGAATATGCAAATGAAACATTAACAGTCTGCCAAAACTGTGTGAATGGGTTTGCTGGTCCGTGGTATAAAAAAGGTTCGGATCCACCAGTCTAAGTGCCACTACATGGGACAGTGAACCATACCCAGTAAGTGTGTGGGTTATACATATAATGCCTACAGGCAAAGACAGTAAGAGTCTCCTCTCCAGTGGGTGGATGGGAGACGGTAGCTACATAATGGTATGATGCAAAGGAAGGACTGTAATACTCTGAAGTAGGCAAATGTGGACCAAGCACATGCCAATGAAAGATTTATCCATCCTCACTGCAGCATGGAGTCTGAGTTGAACAATCCGTTTTTCAGAGAGAGCTATTTAAGAACATCTTTAAATATCTGATTAATCTGATTTTCTCACATTGCTTTGCTTGAAGAACAAGGATGAGCTAGAATCACGAGTCCAGCTCAGATGGAGAGGCAAATACATTAAAACTAACATTTCAGAAAAGTCTAAAAAAAAGTCTCCTAAAATAGTTCTTACATGCACAGGATGTCACAATTGTAAACTCCGATGCTAGATCAGAAAAAAGTTCTATATCCCCATGGCAAAGAGATTCCAAGGCCTCCAACGATTTCAAATTCTTATGGTTTATAGGCTATTGTACCTTAAGATTTCTCACTTTCTCATTCTGCAACTTAAATCAGTGGCTTTATTTTGTCTCCTCTCTGCCCTGTTGCTTTACTTTACTAAAATGTGCTTTTCATGGCATTGAAGGAGGTCATGAAAACATAGAAGCAGAGAGTTTTAACCACTGAGATGGCAACAAGGAAAAAAGCTACAAAACTGAAACACAAAATATCTGTAGGGTAACGGGCCCCCTTCACTATCATGTGGATGGTTCTGATGACTGAGTAAATGTAAATAAATACTGAATGTCTCATGTATGTAACTGGGAGGAGAAGAATACAACACACTTTGATTTTACCTTCGTATTAATTTTAAGAGACAACAGTAATTGAACCTTGGCTTTATATTCAATTAATTATTGAGTTTAATAAGCCCTCATGTACACTGGGAAATAGAAAGCATTTGCCAGACACATGCAATCTTATCAGATCCTGGGCATACTGCCTACTACCATTATGCCAGTGCAGTCGTTTGCCTGTGGACCTGGGCAACAGCAGCCAAGCAGGCACAAACGGGGTTAATGACACAGACCCCTTCCACACTCCTCATTCCTGCCTCAAGTTTCCTTCTGTTGAGAGCAGGCTGATTTATTAGTTTACTAAATACTTGCAATAGCCATCCTGGATCCCATGTGCGTCACCAAACTAGACTCCAGAGGGATGAACAAGATTAGCAGTCGCATCACTCCTTTCATCTGTTTTGATATCCAGAATCCAGCTAAAATCTGAACAGCTCACTATATCGCCATGAGGTAGTTCTATTACCACTGTTTCAGCCACTAATGCCTCAGATGGGGAATGAATGAAGCAGAGAGAGACAAACTGACCCCAAGGCCACATAAAATGTCTTTGCTAGAGCAGGGAACTAGACAGTGGTCTTGAAAGACAGTCCAGTGATAAGAGAGTAGCCTGGGACTTTCATCTCCAGGAAATACCATTCATATTTTTGTAGTAACCAAACTTGAACCCTTAAGAAAAGGGGAAGAAAAAAAAATCTCCTTTGGGTTTGGGATGATTCTTTGGCTTGCATTACACTTTGCTCTCCAGTGCAGCCACATCTAATATTTCCTTTAGCAAGTTATCTTTGCAGCCAGGAAATGGGTCTTTCCATCTGGACAATGTCAGTTTCTTGGCTGCTTCAGTCCAAACGTTAACAAGTCTATGCTGCTGCCTTTACTTCTCCCCCCTTAGGGATACTTGGAATTTTTATTTTTCTTCATAGCCAATAGAGATTTCACAAGCCCTTGTGCTCTGGTAAAAGGTCTAACACAATAAGAAAATCTCACCCAGCTTCAAGATTATCTGTGTAGCATAAGAGACAAGACACAGTAGAGACATGAAAAAACCCCCACACACATTGTACAAAAACCAAACATAAATGGACTCACAAGATGAGAGAGACGCTTTTAGAGATGAGGGTTCTCTGAGAAACCTCACAGCAGTCTTGTGCAATAGAAAAGTACCTTCACTCCATTTCATCTGCAGCTAGTAAAGCCCTCATTGAAATGAACAACCCTCAGGTTTGCAAAGCAAGAATAATAAATAGGCGTGAACACATATTGCATGGGGAGGACAATACAACAATCAATAGGTGATTACAGCAATAGTCTATATTGCAAGAGCATAGAAATTAGAAGCAGAAAAGGCCTGTTACAATGTCCCAACCTTCCCTACATCACACTAGATGAGCACTTTGTCCTGCCTATCTGTAAACATTCAAAGCACCAGGACTGCCACTACTTTATTTAGAGAGACTAACGCACATTCTTAGTGTTGTCAGGTGTCCGGTATTGGCCCGGACAGTCCAGTATTGGCTCGGACAGTCCAGTATTTGCGGCTTCTGTCTGGTTAAAAAAAAAAAAAAAAAAAAACCAGGAAACACCGGACATGTAAAATGTCTGGTATTTTCTGTGGTTTTTGGACAGAAGGCCACTTGGGACATTTCTCCCCTGCTGTGTCTGGCACAGGGAGCGGTGAGCATGGGGATTTAAAGGTGCAGTGCCTCTTTTTTTTGTGTGCAGTTTTTTTTTCCTCAACAACTTTGGGCTCTCTGTTTTCTTTCCCTCTTCCTCAACAAGTTTGGTCTCCTGTTTGTTTGTATTTTTTTTGCTCAAGCAATTTTTTCCCGCTATGTTCAGTATTTTTTGTGAAATTATCTGGCAAAATAATCAGCGTAGCAGCATTGCACAAGAGGGTTTTTCTTGCACAAGAAGGGGCAGTGTAGATAGCTCCTTCTGGTGCAAGAGCCTCTTCCGCACAAATGGCGGCTCATTAGGTATGCAAATGAGGCTCGGCAATATTCCACGCTTAGCCTCATTTGCATACTTCTGGCACAACTACCCGCCAGTGTAGACATAGCCAGGGAGTGCTTATATGCTGGCTAGAAGCAACTGGGCAAGGGGGCTACAGCAGTAGAGAATTTTATAGCACCCAGGGTTACAAGGCAGGTAACGACACAAACCCTCACTGATCTGGATTGCACCCCAGAACATGGCAGTGTCCTTTAAACATTCAGGGGCAATGATGTAAGTGTATGATGTGCTAGCCATCCCTCTCTCCTCTCTGGCCCATGCTCTTCCTCCACCCAGCAGGGACAATGCCAAAGCGTCTCCTGTCATTTGTAAAAAAACCCACTCATGTTAGACCTGGCAAACTCACTACCTCAAACACATCTTATAGAATATTTATCCACAAAGACTAAGTAAGGTACCTACAGAAAGCTTATAACTTGTCAAAACTCACAATCATTTCTCAGGTGTATGGGTGGATAGTATTTCAAGACTAATGTACTTGTATGGAAACTATGCTTCATAGACTTGGAATAAAAATTAGTCACCGTGGTAACATGTCTCAGTGATGGCCCATTGAAGAAAGAGGGAGTTGCAATCCCTTCCTACTCAGCTGGTGAAGTTCTATTGTCTGCCACTGTCACATACCAGAATAGTCAATGGAAAACCATCAGAGATAACTGTAAACGATCAAATCCACATATAGTAAAGAGAAACTTAATAGCAGGTAAGACGGTTGAGGTTCACCCAAGCCAATATGGGGGTTTCATCGCCATCTGCTTTGTAACTCTGTGCAGGTTTGGTCCAGAGCTCTGACTCACACATCCTGTCAGCAGCTCACAAGACTCATCCTGGCTTTGCCTAACCTGGTTACACTTTGCAGACTGACCTTAGCAACTTTTCAGCCCTGAGCCGGCACTAAAGCCATTACACTGCAGAGACCAGTCCCTCTCACTGGACCCTTGCAGATAAACAGCTATAGTCTTCTGCTTCTACAGAGACAGTAAAACACTCCAACCTGTCAGCTTTCCAGAAGCACATACTTACTGAACTTATACAGCACTGATGATTCATAATGAAAGCAAAACACATTTATTAATAAAAGAACAGTGATTAAGTGACACCAAATAAAAGGGTAGAAATAGTTACAAGCAAATAAATATAAACACACACAGCTAGAAGACTCAGACTTACTTGAGCAAGATACAGTCTTTCTTCAAGACGGTTTATTTCACCAATAGTCTTTTTTCCAGCTTTTACTACCCAGGATCCATCACAGAGATCAAATCATTTGGTTCCTTTAACTTCAAAGATGAAGAATAAAGATAGGGTTTCTCTATTCCTTACATCCACAATGGGATGGTCTTGGTCTTCCAAGTCAGGAAGGCCTCCAAGGAATTCAATCTCCTGTGTCTCTCTGTGGGGCAGGAATGTTAATTCTCTCTCTCAATTTCAGGACCAGGATAACCCCCACTGGTTTAGCATGCTGACTTTCTTTACTGCCAAAATGTAACCTGGGGTAAACCCACATTCATTTAGATACCTGTTTAGTGTCTTTATCTAAGCTAGCCTGTCTGGTCTTAAATGCGTTTTAGCAAACCATACAGAAGGAATTCATATCTTCACATAGAACAATAATACATGCATTTTACAACGATATTAATAACCAGCATGTTATTAGCTCTTTTCTGAAACCCCACACAATACCTTTTGTATAAATACCATGACAACAAAGCATTGGGTATAGTAAGTTGGTTGGGTCTGATAAGAGAAAATGTACCAAATACCAATGACAGTTAAGAACTTTTAGGTCACACCCTGGCTATGAATAAAAACAAAAGACTATTTGAGTATAAGACTGTATAAGGAGAGGCACTATGAAACCATTTAGTGAGTGATGACTAGGCATGTGAACGGATAACTGGTCAACCCATACTCAGGAGCAGCCCCCTGCCCATTGCCCACCACAGGGAGGGCTGCTCCAGTCCCACAGGGGGACTGGGAGTAGGAGCTAGCTGCCCGGCGCTTGGGATGTCCACCTCTTGCTGTCAGTCCCCCCATGTAGGGCGGCTGGCAGCCAACAGCCCCAAGCACAGCTAAGGCTGTAGAGCAGACTTCACTCTCCCTTGTCAGTGGTCTTGGTGCCTCTGGATTACACACTGACTGAAGTAAACTTTGGCTTTAGAAAAATTGTCAGGATCAGGACATACGATTATGTTACTATAGCAACAAAAAGATGCTACATAAAAGGTAAGTCACTATATGTTCAAGAGCACTTGCCAGTCTCATATGACCCCATCTTAGGATGACTCCATCTATGAGCCATGGGAAAAAACACATGCCATGCCCTCCGCATACCCTAACACAGCAGTGGGCACATACTGGCCCATGGGATAGATCTGATTTGCCAGGGATAGCCTTTGGCAGGCCACCTCTGTTTTAGTTATCTGCATCTCCATAGGAACAAGTAGTTGCAGCTCCCACTGGCCGTAGCTTGCCATTCTCAGCCAATGGGGGTTAGCTGCAGGAAGCAATTCAAACCAGGATACCACTTCCCACAGCTCCCATTGGCTGGGAACAGCAATCCATGGCCAATGGGAGCTACAATCGCTTGTACTTCTGGAGGCGCAGGTAAATACAGTGATGGCAGCTTGCCGGGGCTAACCATGAAGAAAGCAAAAAGATTTAAGGGCCAGCTGCTAATGTAAATCTGATAAAAAGCCAGGAAAGATGCTCTTTACACTGATGTAACCTGTATTACAGGGATTGAGGCTACAGCAAGAGAGACAAACAGCTCTCCACAGGCTTCAAGTAAGAATCAATTATGGCCCCCTACACATCCCACTAGTTGGGTAACAATTCCTGTTCTAAAAGCAAACATCCTACCCAGGACTCATTTCCTGAGGGCAACAGAGACTCAGTCTGTACAATCAGTCACCCAAAGAGGAATCACGATATGCCCCAGTCAATTCAAGAAGGTGATTAATACCATTCTGTGTTCAATACTAAGACAAAGCCAGACTAACCAATGTTCAGGAAAGGGTTTTTCTTCCATACAGATTTCTCCCATATTTCTAGACCACCCCATATTTATTTATTCTTCAGCATTTCTGCAGCACTCACCTATGGAGTCCCCAAACTCCTAAATAACTATTTCATCCCTGGACCACACAGCCATTTGTTTCTCCCCATCTTGGCAGCCAATCATTGCTGGGTGGGTCATCCATACACGTGATCCTCACTAGAAGGAGTTCATGGGCTTATTTGTGGCTAGCCCATATGGTTCAGCTACTGGAACTATGTAATAGGGCTACAGGTGGCAATTCAGGGACAGAGTAAATGTGGAGAAGAACTCAATGCTAGCTGGCACATTTCTAGCTTCCTCCCAAACATTTGGAGATGCTCACCTGTGCCAGCTCTAAAGGAAAATCTTCCCATAAACCAGACCTGAACTAAAAGTGGAGCAAGAGAAAGGTAACAAGATGCAAGATCACTCAAAACAGTGATCTTTTCATATTGCCAAAGCCCAAACTGCAGTTTTGTCACTGTTGCAGGTTTCAGAAAACTATCTTCAGTCAACTAAGAAGCGAATGTCTCATGTGATGCAAACATATCTAACCCATAACTCATGTGTGCTGCAGCACATATCAGGGGAAAGATTTGTTTGGTTTCTGTTACATCCAGCATGATGGAATAAAGATATCCCTGACAAGCTCCACCATCCAAGCAGGAGGGGAAAAAAAGGTTTCCCCCTCCTGGAACAATACCAGCAACTTGCCAACTTCCTCCTACCACAAAGAAAGTCAAGCTGTCCCGAGAGCAAATGCCACTGAATCCAGTCTCACTGTCTAGACAGCCACACAAAGTCCCTTTGCTGCAGTTGCTGCAATGGGATTGTGTAGCTTATCAGATTGTTGTTTCCCCCCTACATACAGCAACAGTATTTTTAGTAACAACCCAAACAAACAATAACTTCTTTGTATGGGATGCAGGTGTGCGTCATGGACAGTGGGAGAAAGGAGACACGGGTCTATATGTTCAATGCCAAATGTAATATTCTGTAGGCAGGAACCAAAGGACCCACCCCATTTTCTACGTGTCCCTTTGTTGAATACACTGCTGGGATTTTCCTTGAACATTTACCACATTGACACTGGCCCAGCAGCGAGCTTGAGTGGTGTTTGTCTCAAGAACTCATACTGGGACACTATATTGCAGTATTACTCCAACCAAGTTGGGACCCAACTGTGGTAGTCATTTTATAGACATACGCATTACCTCCATTTTATGGTAGGACACTGAGACACGTGCCTTTGCCAAGGTGTGTCAGAAAGTTTGTGGCAGAGTCACAGTCCTGGGCTTCAAGTTACAAGCCCAGCCTCGCTCCCTGATGCTACTGAGAAATATGGAAAGTATAGATACTTTCAGAGTGCTAGGCTAGGTTGTCCGACTTGTGCTAACATTGCACATGCCAGTAGTCTAAAAATAGCTGGGTAGACACTACATTTCAGGCTGGAACTTGGCCTCTCTAAGCCCCTCCCTCCCAAGGCTTGAAAGTCCAAGCTACAGCCTGAGTCACTGCACCAAAGTAATGTCCACACAGTTATATGTAGACCACTACTGCAACCTCTAAGAGAATGAATCACAAATGTTGGCTGACAAGCTCATGTAGACGCAGTGCAGAAATACCCGCTAGAGTCCAGGATAAAAAGAGAGAGCTCTACTATGGAACAATTAAGCAAAGAAATGCAGACACACATCCAGTGGTATTAATGTATATTAGGCTATGGACAGCTTTGTCTTAATGGCCAGTATCTGCAGCAGAGAAAGCCATGGGGGGAAGGAGGATCATGTACTTGTCTGTGAAAGTTTAGAAATAATTTGCTAAGGGACAGGAGATGAGAACCACAGCGACTGGCTCAGTAAATAAAATACCAAATGGCTGTGGAGTATAACATATATATTAAGCCAGAGAAGAGAGGATGTAATGATCTTGTATCCATTAAACAAAACACATCAATATGCTAATACCCAAGGTGACTTCAGGATGCTATTACAAAGGATTTGTACCTTTCTTTCAAAGGTTCTTGGGGGTATATGAAGAGTGACGTACAAAAGAAAGGGAAGGGGATAAGGTACAGCCTGTTGAATGCAGACCCTTTGGCTACTCCCAGATGGTTTTCACTACAAAGGAAATTTGCGTTATCAGTGAGGCAGGATTTTCCACGTACATCTAATGAGAAACACTGCTGTGCTACCAATTTGTCTGACTTGGTCTTGGCAACATATGCTGCTTAGAAATCCTACAGTTCACATAAGAGGTCTATTCACCCTGCTGCTTAATCTGTCTTCACTAGGGGAGATGAACTCCATGTATAAACATGCAGCACAGTTAATAAACAACCTCCAGGCCCATACACAGCAAGAATTAGGCCCTGCTCCATAGGAGAAGCAGGGAGAAGAGGAGAGGAATTGTTTGTTTATCACTGTTCTGAGAATAATAAGAGCACAAAAATCCAAACCCCAGGCGAGGGTTTATCCCCAGAGCCAAGGGAGAGCTGACAGGGACAGATTAGCAGGAGACAGGATGCTCCACTGTTTGTTGTGGTTGGCGTGTGAGCAGAGATTGAAAACAAAGAGTACAGATGGGGGGGTGGAAAGCGATCCAGCTGAATTTCTGGAACATAAAAATACTGTATCGACTCAGTTGTAAACGTCTGCAGGATCAGGACCTTGAGATGGAATTCTGACACACTCAAGATACATAAGACCGTTCATACTCCGTCCAATCAAAGGTCCATCTAGCCCAGTAACCTTTCTTCCAACAGTGACCAATGCCAGGTATCCCAGAGGGAATGAACAGAACAGGTAACCATCAAGTGATCCATCCCCTCTTGCCCATTCCCAGTTTCTGGCAAACAGAGGCTAGGGACACCATGATTGCCCAGCAAGCAAATGAGTCTTTGACCATCCGGAATCCCAGACCCTCCTGCACTCAGAATCTCATAATAAAACAAAGACTCACAGAACCACATTATCTCACTCACTTGATCAAGGGATTTCTAATAAAGACATGAGAATGGGGAAGATCATGTTTGCTTCAGGATTTAGCAATTTAAATATAAAATAACTTCCTAATCTCTACTACTTCTTCAAGATTTTATTATGTCAAGAGAGTCTCCCTGCCACACACACACACACCTTTTGTTTGTTTTATTTTGGTAGGATGGTTGGCTTCATAGTGCTAATATTGGCTTTTCTCAGAATGGTCAGAGGCTGGGAGTCCCCTTCAGTTCAGTGCTGGGGTTCGGGTAAGCAGTAAGTCTGGTTTGTTAAGAAGTAATAAGTGTATAGCATGCATCTCACATGTGCACAGAAGTCCTTTGGACAGACTACCATTCAAGGGGAATGGTCCAATTAAGGAAATATAAGGTAATGCAAGTAAATGTATGATCAGAGCCACAAATGGCTAGTATTCTTCAAATCTTCTGGCTCTTGTTCTCCTTTATAAACAGGATACTGAGCACAGGTGCCCAAATTATAACTCCAGAGACAGATGCCAAAACCATTTTTCCTTCTGCATAAGGACTAAGCAAAAACAGAGTAAAGACTTCAGGCATTGGTGATGTTATGTTTTACACTGGAGCAAGTTTTAGGCTCTTTGCCATTGACATCTCCTCTGCTCGTACGATTCCTCAGAGAACAGTCCGTAACAAGTTCTTTTGCTACAGTCCCATAGTTGATGCCTGGGTGGCCAGTTTTAGGATTCCAGGTTTTAGATTAACAGCATAGCCCATATATCTGGCATATTGCATTTTACTAACCCCTTTCTCCCCCGGCAGTAACCTGATAATCAATCTGCTGAAGAGATGTAAAGTGCACCGAGTCTGTGTATCCTACAGCCAGGCTAATCACTCAGTCACAGAACATAATATGCCATTATTGATTTATTCCAAAAAGCCTCAAGAAAACAAGACAACAATGAAGAGAGTTCAGGAAGATGACAGAATAAATGTGATATGCACATCTGGCCTCTTGTATTCAGCTCCCTTTTTCTTCTTGATATGAAGTGAAGGTTCTGTTACCTAACCAAACACCCACAAGAGTGTGTGGTTATTGTAGACACCTGCAAGCCCGGGGCATCTTGTAGGAGGTACACAGTAAAGGCCACATGCTTTGAATCTCTCTGAGAAAGTCAGGTAGGTATATATAAGATTCCAGGAGTGTCACGCTGAGGCCTAGAATATCTGTGAAGTGACTCAAACAACTACAAGAACAGTTTAGCGCCTTTTGTTCAGAATGTCACCAGGTGCAATAACTGAGATACGTGATCTATCCAATTCTTAGGTTCCCAGACATTTTGACTTTGCAAGTTATGTCCATGCCACAGCAAGGCATGCATCTATGCCAGGCCAAGCATCCTAGCCCCCTGTGATAAACAGAAGTAACTCAACCAGTCACCATCCTTAAAATGTCATTGGTTGCACGAGGCAGACTGTATGGAGGGTAGATTACCTGGCTCAGCTGCCAGACCTGTGTAACAGCGATAGCATGGGTGTTCAGATACTACAGGCTGAACCTATCTAGTCCATTTACCCCTAAATTTACCCTGTCGTTTTACTATTTTAAAAGAAAAATTCTAGAAATGGCACAAATACATACCAAATGGGAAGCTAGATTCTCAGCTGATGTAAATCAGCTAGGTATCACATAAGTGAGTGGAGGCATACTGATTTACTCCAGCTGGGGATTTGACCAATAGAGTCTACTGCTAAGATTTGTTGAGCTATACAGTTTATTTTAAAATACATTTTCTCCAGGCCCTTTTGTCAGAGAGTATGTTACAGATGTTTTCTACCAGAGCCACTTTACCCAAAAGAAATATGCCAAGTCAATCCTCCAGTGGAAAGAATCAGTCATTCAATAGCAATAACCCAGTACAACTGAGCCATGAGCAACCAAAACTGAAGGGGGATTGTTAGAAGGCAGAACATAAGCATTAGAATTTGTTCAGGGCACTGGAGCTACACAAACCACTATGAAAGGTGCTATAAATGCCCATTTACAACCAGGACCTGGTGTTTATGCATTTTCTTACAGAGGGAATATTAATGCTTCTAAGAACAATGACTGATAGATGATCAGACTCCCACAAACCTGTGTGTGGTAAATCTAGTCTTGCAGCATTAAGGAGCTTTGAGAATCCATTTCTTACCTTGAAAATAGCTGCTCCTCCCAGTGTTTGCTTCATTTCTCAGAGATATTGTGCCGTAAGTGCCCATATACTTTCTCAAGCCATTTATCTCCGCAAAGCCTCTTTCCATCATGAGCAAGAGGAAAGGACCAGTCACTCAAGCCCTAAACTGGGGAGAAGGACAGCAGCAGGCTGAGCTTCAAACACTAAAACAACACCTTCCACCTTCCCAGTTGCTAAGGAGGTATCCAAGCCCTCCTCTGGGAAACCCAACCTGAGAACAAGAGCAGCTTCAGATTCCCAAGAGACCAAAGTGGGACTTATCTACCATATGGGCACAGTGGGATCAATTACAAATGCACCAGGTGACTGTGTATTCATTACTCACTCCCAGCAGACAAAACAATGGCAAAAGAATTACTGTACTGTGTGATCATCAATACTGCAAACATGCATTGTTCAGTATCATTGTAACTGCCTCAAATATCTGTCACTCTCCATTTCATTAACTTTTAAGAAGGAGGCTGTTGATGACTATGTATTATTATCCCTCCAGAACCTTAATTCCTTTCTAAGGTGCTTTTAGATGTACAACTGAAAAATGTTATTTGAGACCAATCATCTCCATTTTAGAGATGGGACAATTAAGGAACAGAGAACTTCTGTAACTTGCCCAAGCTTACAAAACAGATCAGTTCCAGAGCCAAAATCAGGATAAGAACTCCAGTCTCTTAACTCTCCATCACAGTGCCCTACCCACTGGACAATGAATCTTCTGAACACCTTTGTAATGAAGCATAGAGAGCCAAGTTCCTTCCTGGTGTAAACAAGAACACCTCTGTTGAAGTCCATGGAGTTCACAATATTTACACTGAGGTATCTGAGCAGAATCCAGCTCAACACTGCAATTCACTGAAGATTTTTTAAAATCAGCATATACAGGCAGTCCCCGGGTTACGTACAAGATAGGGACTGAAGGTTTGTTCTTAAGTTGAATTTGTATGTAAGTCGGAACTGGTACATATTGTAGGGGAAACTCTAGCCAAACATTTCTCCAGA
Organism: Pelodiscus sinensis; assembly: GCF_052426305.1. NCBI lineage: Eukaryota > Metazoa > Chordata > Testudines > Trionychidae > Pelodiscus > Pelodiscus sinensis. Next base: position 24,580,914 of record NC_143067.1, on the reverse strand, counting down.
GCTCAGTTTTATTCTCCCACACCTCACTTCCCTCAGTCCTTTATTCTCAAGCTGAGGTGTCTGCTGAGAAAAGCCGCTCCGCATCTCCCTTGTCTGCTGGGTCGGGCGCTAGCTTCGCGTCTCCCTGGTCTGCTAGGGGGAAAAGCAGCTAGTGCGGGGTTGCCTCACCCCGTTTGTAAGTAGGGATCTGATGTAAGTTGGATCCATGTAACCCGGGGACTGCCTGTACATATTCTTCATTGTTTAATGTTCAATCAATAGAAGCCAGATTGTGTAATTTTTTTCTTATGAAATCTGGTTTCATTGCCAAAAGGTCTGTGTGATGGGTGTATCAACCCCACACTGGGACCGAAGGGGTTAACCTGGTCCAGCTGGCTGAGAAAGCCCCACCCCCACAGCCCTGCTGGGCATGCTCCAACTGGAGACAGGCTATAAAGGCCTCTGGAGCTGCTCAGTCAGGGCTGACTGCGGAAGGCGCTCTAGAGGAGGAAGCACTGCTGGACCAAATGGCGGCAGCCAGGCTGAGAGGGGCTGCAGTAGAGGCCGCTGGACATGAGCGTGAAGATGGAGAGGACTTCTGACAGGATCTGGTAGGAAGCAGCCCAGGATGGGGAATTGCTCCTCAAGAGTTTGGCGTGTTGCAGTAGGATTCCCCACTGATCTAGCAGTGGACCCTTAGGCTGGGACCTGGTGGAGGGGGAGGGCCCAAATCCCCCTAACTTCCCTCCTCAGATACCTTCACGTGGGGGAGATTTATTATATATGGACTCTGTGGCCATTGGGTCATACTACCCTGACCCCAGAAGGACTGTATATGGACTCGGAGGCCACTGGGCCATCCTGTGTGTGTAAATTCTGAGGCTGTCAGGCCATAATACACTGAATACAGGGGGACTGCATGTCAGCTGAGGCCGATGGGCTGCACTGTGTATGGATTCTGAGGCCACCTACACCCACTATGACCACCTGTAGCAAAAATGTACATTTTAGTATTGGTTATAAAACCGTAAGTATGATGCATAATGATTTCATGGATAATGACTTGCTTATAAGTTCGGTATGCTTCTATTTCTCTCTGTGTCTCTCTCATGATTAGAGAATGTTTACTGTAAGGCCTTGCTTCCTGTTAATTTGTAATGCTAAGTTATACCTCATGTCTGCATCACAAACTAAGCTGTATCTTCTAGTAACTATTAATCTTGTCTGAAACTCTGCAAAATTGTGTGGTGTGGGTGGAGGATGTGTAAGTGTGACAGCCAACACAGATGCCAGGTGATTAAGAAGAAGCGGAAACTTTGAAGGTAACAAGGAAACATTCATGTGTCTTGAGGCTGAATTAAATTAGCAGCATTGACAATCTTGGAGACAGGCGTGCGCGCGCGCGCACACACACACCCGCCCCCCCAAGAGTGAGAGACAACAATGGAAAGCCTGCCAATCATCATCAAAGGATAACTCTAGAAAACACAGATTAACACCTCTAAAGGATAGATGATGGCATAGACCCAAATGGGAACTTACATGTACAAGAAGAACTTTTAAAAAACAATGAATAGTTTTGCAGCACCTTAGAGACTAACAAAACATGTAGATGGTACTGTGAGCTTTTGTGGGCACAACTCACTTCGAAGCTCATGATACCATCTACATACATGTTTCGTTAGTTTTTAAAGTGCAGCAAGACTATTTGTTGTTTTTTTAAGTCTTTCAAGTTAAGCTTCAGAGAGGTAGCCAAATTACATACTATGTATAAGAAGGAGAGCTGTGGTCATTAAACTGTGGGTCCAGTCCTCCTCAGTCAGCCTTGCCTGGCCAGTAAGACTGACTTGAGCCACAACGTGTGTGTGTGTGTGTGTTGCTTTCCTCCTGTATTCTCAATAAACGCGGCATATTGCTTTTTCCCCTGAAAAAGATCCTGTGTGCTTCTTATAAGCATAACACACTAACTCATTTCATATAATCATGGAACCATAGAGCTGGAAAAGACCTCAGAAGGTCATCAACTCCAGCCCCCTGTTCAAGACAGGACCAATCCCAACTAAATCAACCCAGCCAGGGCTTTGTCAAGCCGAGACTTGACAAAGTAAACTCATTTAGTCCAGTAAACTAATACCAGTTGATGAGGAACTTCCATCACTACTGCCCATATATTGGAGTTAAAACTATGCAGAGGAAAAAGACTGTATATTCCACTTCTGATCCCTTTTTCCAATACAGGCACTCAGAAACTAACAGGATGGATGCGGCATGAGAACTAGAAATATGTATAGTATAGTAAACACAGTCCCCTGAAGGGCTCCAATCAACTCATGAAGCGATTTCTTAATCTTAAATCTGAACAGATAAGTTTAGTTGTTCCAATAATTGTTTTATACTTGGATGCAAATTACCTTTCCCAACACATTCATAGAAATTTCTTAACTGCTAAGGAGGCATTCAGACAAGACTAGGATCCTAAATTGTAGTCTGTGGTCTTGACTAATGTTGTGTCCTTGGACATTTCATCTAACATTTCTATGACTCAGCAAACTCTTCATACCTCCCAAGAGGATTGCAGGACTAATTAGTCAAGGTTGGTAAATGTTGGGAGATTAGAAGCACTATTTAAGTGCCAAACATTAGTATTACTAGGTAATCTAAATGACAAACTATTAAGAGCAAATTTACTAAGATAACAACTGTATTATCTTGTGGTGCAGTGTTAGAAAAAAATTAAAGCCATCTTACTTGAGACAATTAAGAAGTACACCCAGTGTCTCTCATAGCTCATATAGCTATATATATAAGCCAGAAAAACAATGTCATCTCAGGAACTTGGAAGAAAGAGGAAAAGATATATGATAAATACTACAAGATGTCAAGAAAACCTATCCAGGAATTGCTACATCCCAGAGACAGAATGTAACTGTCTGTGGTTTATGTCCAAGATCTACTCCAAGAAGAAGTGTTCTGCTGTTGTTCTTTTAGCATTTAATTCTGACTCAGGAAGCAAATGGAAATATTGTCATTGACTTCAGTGGGTCAAGATCAGACCTATAGACTGGCAGTTCCTTACCAAATAAGGGAGCATGTTTGAAGATCATTGCTTCAATGCAAGCCCTGTGAATTTGTTAGAATAAAGTACCTGCCTCCCAGAAGAGCTGCTTACACTAAACTGGTGGGCCTCAGCAGTAGGTCCGAACAATACCAAACCCAAAGTCTCAATGACATTCGAGGCAAGAGTTATTTAATGCAATCACAGATGAAATGCTTGTGTTAATGTGCCTTCCCCTTATGACATGGAGTTCCCAAAGCACTGCAGGAGGCACATAAAGAGAGGGATTATTCAACTTACAGGGCAGCTAATGATTTTGAAATGTGGGACAGTACAAGAACTGGCTGACTCAGGAGATAATAGATCGCTGCTGCAAATATGGTCCAGGTCAGTAGTGAATAAAAGTTATTTCCATCTGACAGATGTTTAGGGGCTTCTATGTAAAATAATTTTGGTAGGTCTCAGTTGAATTCCAAGTGGGCAGGTGTCTAAATCACAAAAGTCCACGCCATAATTAGCAGCTATACTGTTATCTTGATGATGGTCTTTGCCAAAGCAGCCAAAGACTGAGCATGCTCAACTCTCTCCCATGAGATGCAGCCCCTTGAGGTCAGGAAGGCTGTACTGCTTCCCCTGTGACCCGCAAGCATCTCCGTCAAGTGTCAGCTGGATCCCAAATGTAAGGAAAGGGAGACCTTTTCCATGCCCCGCCCCAGAAGGCTCAAACTGCATCTCACGCAGTCTAGTGATGAGAATCTCAGAGCTATCACATTTGTCCTGCTAAAAGGAGTGTGTGGTTAAAAATATACAATGAAAATATTCTTATCTTGCTAAAAACTCTAGCTAATACCCTTACCGCCTGCCAGTGTAGAGCCAGGGTGAAAGCTAAGGATCTTGCAGTCAGCAGTATGTTCCTGAGGAGGCAAAAAGCTTGGTGCAATCCCATGAAAGGCAGCGTTTACTCAGTTGACGAAAACTTGCCCAGTTACGTAGGGATCCAGAGACTGGCAATGCCAGCAATGCTGCAGATCAGGACTAAGGTGCTTTGGCAGGGTTGTGTGGGAGAAGCTAACAGTCTGTATTATGCCAGGATCAAGTCAAAGCTGCGGAGTCCTTGTTTTCATGAGCACTGTGCGCCTCCACAAATGATTTTAGACAAAGAAATGACCTTTTTCACAATGCAGTTACTTGTTTATCCTGCACAGGTTGTGGGGGCTTTTAAACCGTTCAGCTGTGCATTATCCCATGAGTGATAAACTTCATTCAAAAACAGCTAAACCTATTCAAGTCTCTCTCTTTCTCTCCCCTTATAGAATCTCTAACATTCAGATAAAAACGCGGGTTGGGTCAGCTTTGATCTAGAGAGAAACCCACAAGCTAGAAGAATCAGAAGCGTTATCTCCAGTAAATTTAACGCACATTCCTCTGTGGTTGTTCATGGTGATGGTATGATAAAGCCACCTATGGGGAGCAGGGCAGGGTGTATGTGCACTAACTTACATTTCCATATGCACAGCCACATCCACTGGACAGATCTTCTGTATAGATGGACACTATATTTTGAGTCTGGAGATCCATGAATTTAGGACCTGCAGTTTTCAGTTTAAATGGAGAGTAACTCCCCAGAAAACTGTACTCCTTTACTTCTCCTCCTCCCAGGTCAGGAGTTGCCAGTAAGTACACACTCCCGTCCCTAAATGAAGAGTAGGTCTTTTAATCCTTGCCATACATTTTCTGGTCCTTTTTATACTATCCATCAATTTCATATCTGATTTGGGTGTGGCACTTGAAGAGGAAAGGAATCCAAGGAAAAAATCTCTATGAAATAGAATTAATGGTCACCATTTTATCACATTTTGATCTGTCTGGTCAGGTACCCTATACACACTCTAAAGATAACTGTTCTGCTTCACTGCAAACATTCATGCTGTTGGATGCCTCCTTAAGCAAATCAGAACCCATGCTGAAAATTCTTTGTTTACCCACACCACAGCCTGTGGACTTGCATTACATGTAACTAGACATCACTGGGGACAGTATCCAGAAAAGCTTTCAGCACCAAAAGCTTAAATGTCTATTGTTTGAGCTACAGGATTATCTCTATTAGATGCAAGTTCAGAGCAGGCCCTAATGCCTGATTCTTATTACCAAGTTAGCCATTAGAAAAGGCATGATCACAACACACATAGGCTTCGTCTAGACTGGCAAGTTTTTCTGCAAAAGCAGCAAAAACTCGCCAGCTGTCTACACTGGCCGCTTGATTTTGCGCAAAAGCACTGACGTTCTACTGTCTGAAATCAGTGCTTCTTGCGCAAATGCATTGACGTTCCCGTTCAGGCAAAAGCCCTTTTCCGGAAATGTTTTTGCGCAAAAGGGCCAGTGTAGACAGCTAAAAACTGTTTTGCGCAAAAAAGCCCCGATGGCGAAAATGGCAATCAGGGCTTTCTTGCGCAAAACCACATCTTGATTGGCACGGAAGCTTTTCCGCAAAAATTGCTTTTGCGGAAAAGCATCCGGGCCAATATAGACGCTCTTTTCCTCAAATGCTTTTAACGGAAAAACTTTTCCGATAAAAGCATTTGCGGAAAATCATGCCAGTCTAGACATAGCCATAGAGTGTGGAGGTGTAACAGTGGATGTGATGTGGACTCTTCAGCTTCAATCTAATTTATCAACAAAACACAATGAAGACATTCAGTCTATTTCTAGGCAATTACTTGGAATAATGCTTTAAATAAAACAGTAAGGGTAAAATTTTCAAAAGTATCTAAACTCAGACACCTAAATCTCATTTTCAACATTAAATTTAGAAGCCTAAACCACTTTTGTATATGGAATTCAGGTTCCTAACCCACGGAAGCACTTTAAAAAAAAATTGTACTTTATGAGCTTCTTCAGACAACAACAAAAGCAGCATAGAAATACATTCCAACAATATCAGGAGCTGTAAGTTCAAGCACTTCTAACAGGTATATTTCCTGGAATAGCCATCTTGTGTCTCCATGCTTTTGGCTTCACACCCAATTCCCATATTATAATCAGCCAAGTTGATGCTCTTATCTGTAGCCACTAACCACATCAGTAGGTAAATTGCTCCTGGAATTATGCCAGAACCAATCAATAACAAAAGTGGTTAATAATAACATTAATGTGAAAGTGGTTTACAAAAGCTGATAACTATAATCGCAGGCATTTTGCAGATAAAGAAATAGTCACAGAGGTTAAATGACTCACAGTCTCACACACTAAATATATATAGCAGAGCTGGGAATAAAACCCAAAAGATTGACTAAAACAGAAGAACAGAAATAAATATTTGTAATTCCAATATGCTTGTGGCACATAATTTTACCAATAAAACCATGCAGTTAATTAGCCCCAGTCCACACTAAAGGTAAGTCTACACTGGCACTTTACAGCGTGGTAACTTTCTTGCTCAAGGATATGAAAAACACACTCCCCTCCTGCCCTTGAGTGCAGCAAGTTACAGGGCTGAAATGTGCAGTGTGAACCAGGCTACGGTGCTGGGAGCTACTCCCCTTGCAGAAATGGTTTACACAGAGTGCTGGGAGAGCTCTCTCCCAGTGCTTGTGCCATGGATACACTTTCAATTGAAAGTGCTGCGACGACTGCACTTTAAACTTTTAAGTGTAGACAAAGCCCAAGATGACCGATAACCACCCAGGAAAATGTAAGAGACACCATGTGGCAAATACATGCCCCCAACTAAAAAAATTAAGAAAAATGTCCAACTGCTAGTTCTCCAGAGAGATTCATTTGGAGAAGTGGTGGTGGACTGAGGCTTCAATGGTTTATAATTCTGCAAGACAGAAAAGTCAGTTACGGAGATGCACAGAAAGATTGATAATGGACCAACAATGATTTCTCAACAGTGATTAATTTTTCTGTCAGTTTCAAGTGAATGTTTTGCACAGATGATTTGCCCTTGTAAGCTTCAGTTTAGCAAGAGCCGTATTCTGATCTCTGTTGGCGTAATCAGAGTAACACCAATTAAAGTAATTGGTGTATAAGCAGTGTAAGTGGCAGGAGAATCCAGCCCTAAAAAAAACCAGCGTGGGGTCAAGAGTTCCTGGGAAAGTGATAGCTAAGAAAGTGGGGGGTTGTTGTTTTTTTTCCTTCACTAACGCTATCACTAGAGTGGTGATAATATTGTGCATTAAACAATTAGCAGCTTCCGACCCCACATTCCAGGCACCAGCTCAGTATCAGCCAGCCCCTTGGGCTGAAGTGAGCGGCCGATAAGAAGCTCCACTCGAGAACAGCGAGTCCACTGCCTTGCACAGCATCAGCTGGTGACTCACGCCAAAGCTAGCTACATTTGTTCTGTTTCTGTCAGTCTATGAGGAAAAGTGAGCTCGCTACCTTCAAAAAAGGATATTGGGGCAAATGCAGGGTGGCTTAGGTTGGCCCTTAGGCTGCATAGCTGGAGATTTTGGTTTACATCTGCCCAGGTCATAAGTGAAGTGAGTTTGATACCCTCAGCCTTCCCAAACGCAGCTTTTTACAGTTTGGCACAATTGAACATGATCTATAGTTTCTGTTGGGTAAAGGCTCAGAGCTGGGTCAATAGAAAGACTGCAGGTCATGGCTGAGATGCCCTGAAAAAGATAAGGGAGGGGGGACCTGTCACAACTGGAGTAGCAAGTTGAGGAAGAAATACAATGGCAGAGCTAAGTTGCAGTCAGGAACAGGATATACCCCAAGAGATATCGAAGGTCAGAACTGACGGATATTGGCAGGGCTACATGTGGATAGCTTCTACTGCATGTGTTCAAGCTATGCCTACTTCCAAGCAGGTCTCAAAATGATCACGGCCTTTGAAAGAAAACAAGCACACACACACATACAAAGTGTTCTCCTGTGGAGATTTTACTTCTGTTCTTAACCTAAAACTAAAACCATTTGGGACTGAAAGCACATGGTAGTTCTCTGTGTACATGCAAAATCCATTCTGAAAATGGATCTAAACTTCCTTAGAGTGTGAAGAAATTCAGGTCTAAGGATTTGAAAATTTTCCTTGACAGAAATACCTCTGTGTCACTGTCCTCTTCCCAGTGTCAAGAAGTCCTGTACCCTAATGTAGCACAGTTTTGTGACAAACTAAATAGAGGAAGAAAAATAACCCACTAACTGTACTGCTGCTGCAGGGCAATTTGTGGTGAGTCACTAAAGAGCTCTGCAGTAAGCACAGAAGAACAGACAGAGGCTTTTAGAGAAGCTATAACATGAAACTAGACTGTCTTTACATTTACTATTGTTTCAAGTGGCTGCAGCTTCTACTGCAAGGCAGGTGCTACAATCAAATATGGAGCACACAGATTCATTTTGACAAAATTTTATACACTAACCGTTACCCAAAATAAGGGCAGATATCCCACTTGCTGGCTCTCATTTGGTTCACTTGTATTTTGAAATGCCCAGTAAGCTGCATGGTGTAAAAATCAGTGTAATCTGTGGCTCTTTAAATTGGAATCATTCTTGCTGAAACAGTTATTGTGGCACTGGCAAATATGATGCAAATACAATTGGAAAGTAACTAGACCTGGGTAACCCCAATGCCACACTTCTCTAGTGAGACAGAAAGGAACTTAAACTGATAATGCAGAGAAGCTTAATAGTATCACTTTCCTGGACATACGCAGAAATTACCAGGTAATGGTATGCAACACTTAGGCTCAAATAACCCTGGTCCTTATGAGGTCACTACCCTCCTATCTGCATCCAGACATGCATCTGATGAAGTGGGTCTTTGCCCACGAAAACTTATGCTCCTACACTTCAGTTAGTCTATAAGGTGCCACAGGACTCCTCGCTGCTTTTACCCTCCTATCAGATGCTGACCCAGAATAATCATCTTTGGCCCTTCTTTGCACCTGGCAACTCTTCAAATCATTACATAATTCTAAATTTTATGCATAAAATCCAGCCTTTGTGAGTTTAGCAAGTCATATTGCAGCCATTTTACAGGTGGGAGAGGTGAAGCATAAGGTGTTTAATGGTTAGATCCTCTCATGGAAGTCCATGCCAAACTCCCATTCACTTCAACATGAGCAGGCCCGAAGTGACTGGGCCGGGTGATACACTAAGTCAGTGACAGTGATGGGCTCTGACCCCAGCAATCTCAAATCCCATTAAACACCAGACCTCGTTAACTTTGGGGTGGGGAGTACTCTCTCTATTGCACACCTTCCAGGTAGATGAAGATAAACAGAAATGTAGAGTAGCTGCCTGTGACGGGGCAACACAGCCCTCCATTCTCGCCATGGGCAGCACAAAGCCAGTGCCGCGGACAGCTGTGCTCCGGCTGGGAACGGTAAGCGCGCCCGCTGACCCGATGCCTAATACCGCTGGGGCCGAAGAGGGCGGGTGTGATGGGGAAGCACAGCCTTGCATTCTTGCCACAGGCAGCGCAGAGCCGGCAGTGCAGCTGCGGGTGCTCTGGCCGGGGACACTGAACGCGCCTGCCAACTCGATGCCTGATGACGCTGGGGTCAAAGAGGGTGGGGCATGCCGGGAGCGAGAGGGCATCCCAACGCCAGCGCAAGGGAAGTGGCAGCGTAGGCACGGGACCTTTAAAAGGTCTGCAGGCTGCCAGGAAGAGGGGGGGGAGGGTGTAGAGATGCTGTGGTAGCACTGGAAGCACCCCTGGTTGACTGAGAGGACGCCAAGAATACACCCAGAGAGCCAAGGGACAAGGAGGAGGAGGTAGAGTTGTCAGAATGGACCCCAGCCAGGGAGGCTGGAGGGGACCTGGCAACGGAGAGGTAACTAAAGGGTGGGGGGAAGAAGCCCAGGGTGGGCAAAGGAGCCACAGCCCATCGGCTGACGAGTTGCAGGCAGTAGCCCCGTCAGCCGAGACAGGGACAAAGATCCCTTTGTCTCCAGGGCCCTTGGCTGAGACTCGGAGAGTGAGAGGGCCTGAGTCTCCCTTCCCCGCCTCATCCCTCCCGCAGAACCAAACAATAGTATATAGGCGGATTAGGGTGTTTGCCGTGCTAGTTGCGACGCCAGCCAACGCCCCAAGGGAACCTCCACCCCCTCACCGCCCAGTCCATCAAGGCTGCAGACGCATGTGGGGGAGGTGGAGGCCTGGAAAGGGCTAAAGAAACACAGGGGCTGACCCAGAGAGCAGAGCGCTCCTGGACTTTGTAAGAGGGAGGACCGTTACAGAAGACTCCCTGGCAGAGTGTCTTTGTGGGCAGACCCAATACTGCCCTATTGCAATAGATGAGAAATTGTCACGCTGGACAACTTACGCCAGTGAACAGAAGAGACCTCTGAACTCTAAGGAACAATTTTTCCATGTGTCTAGAAAAAGGAAAATTTGAGTGAGTCACTCAAAAGGGCAGTCTCATTTCTTGTTTTTTTTTTTTTTACAAGTAGGGAATCTGAGATCAAGGGAGGTTAAGTGAATCCCCAGAGCCACAGAGATGGGATCCGAACCCAGCCAGTTGCTAGGTTCCATTACACTCTAGTGCCTACTTGAATTTCAGTGGTCCTGTGCAATAGGCACTGAGATCTTGTCCACTTCAAATACTGCCCATCTAGCTCACAGCTCCCAAATTCAGAGCATTCATTTTTTTCCCTGTTGTGGGCCGGAAGAGACAACATGTTTTAAAGTGAAGGGCTCTATTTCCCCCAAAGACTTGGAGCTAAAACATTGCATATTCAACATCAGCAGGCCAAACTCAACTCTGCTGCATGTCAGTTTCACCAAGAGATAAGTGGGTTGATGTTACTTGGATCTTTAAAAGTTGTACACCAAAGGCTAGGAAAAGCCAAAATTACTGGTTTAACAATTGAGACCTTTCTATGCCCAGGAGTGTAGGGAAGAGGAAGACTCAAGTCAAAGACTGGAGGGAAAGAAAATGGATAAAGTCAAGAGGAAACATACATTTTCTATAAAACTCACATCAGTGAAGAAGTCAGGGTATGTCTACACTACCCCGCTAGTTCAAACTAGCGGGGCTAACGTAGTCATCCGCAGTTGCAAATGAAGCCCGGGATTTGAATTTCCCGGGCTTCATTTGCATGAAGCCGGCCGGCGCCATTTTTAAATGCCAGCTAGTTCGGACCCTGTGCCGCGCGGCGTGGAACTAGGCATACAGCTAGTTTGGATTAGAAGCCTAATCCGAACTAGCTAGTCCGTGCCGCGTGTAGCCGCGCGGCACGGGGTCCGAACTAGCCGGCATTTAAAAATGGCGCCGGCTGGCTTCATGCAAATGAAGCCTGGGAAATTCAAATCCCGGGCTTCATTTGCAACTGCGGATGACTACATTACCCCCGCTAGTTCGAACTAGCGGGGTAGTGTAGACATACCCTCAGAGCTGAAAAGAGGATAAAAAACTGATATCAGGAGTTATCAAAGTGTATTTGGAACAGTGACTATCTTTTCCGGAGATTATTTCTCAGTCTATCCCTGACTTGCCCCTGGGAATGAAGAATACATTCAAGCCTTCAGAGCAACTGCAGCAGGGTTTTTCAGTTTATTTTTAAGACACAGCCATTATGGCTCTTGTGACTCACTCACTTGCAAGGAGAGAAATAGGTTGTTTGATTTCCACAGATCAAGACTCCCAAAGGAGAAAATAAACCAGGGAGCTAGAGAGAGAAGACACAGACACCAGGACAGAAAATAAGACGACAGAAAGAGGAATTACATTTCTTGCCCCCTCCAGCCCACCAGGGCACAGTGCTAACTGCATCTGCTCACCTTTCACAATGCACATGTCTACACAGCTTTTGGACACCTTTTGCTGGCCTGTGCCTGCTGACTCCAGCTTACAATGTTCAGGCTAAGGTGCTGTTTGAAGTGGTAAAGACGTACAGGTTCAGGCTAGAGCCAGGGCTCTAGCAACCTGCTAGGTGAGAATGTCCCAGAGTTTGCGACACAGCCCAAACCCAAATATCACAATTAAATAGCGCCACCCAAGCGTGAAAGTGGTGAGGGCAAAAGGGGCAATTGCCCCAGAGCCCAGTGATTCAAAGGGGTCCAGGACTCTGGTGACCGCCACAGCTGCTACAGCAGGAGCGAACTGAGCCTCAAGCCCTTTAAATTGCCTCCGAAGTGGCGCGCTCCAGGCAGATATTAGGTCTGCTTGGGGAAGCAGGGGAGTGGTACACTCCATGTGGTGTTGTGGGAGAGGGATACACTGCAGTCCAGGCTGTGCTGAGGGTTCTGCCCGTAGACGCCAGCCTTCCAGGAGCACAGAGCCGGGGATCCCTGCCCCCACCTTGCCTAGAGGGCTGGCATGGCTGTCAGCTCTCCTGGCTCTGCCAAGCCCCAGTCATTGGCATAGGCTAGCCACAGGTGTAACTGCAGTGTAAACACACCCATAGCAACTAAAAAAACCCTCCCTTTTGGCTATCAGCTGCTTTAAGGAGCCTATTACAATTTGCATGGCTACTCCCCGGTAGTGTTTTGGAGCAGGAGGGATACCAAGTTCTAAAGCCCCTCCCAACTTCTGCTCTCCCGTCACATGGTTCCCCCTTACTCCTCTCCCCCCAAAGGCGCCAGCAAGACCTCACTGCACATTTTCAGGCTGGTCCTCCTGTCCAGTGTGGGCATTTGGTCCCTGATGGTGGAGATGACCTCAAGCTTATGAGCATTGTGTGGTTTGCCCATATGTCACAGCAATGGGAAGGGGAGGACGACACCTGGAGCCAGAACTGTGTATATCCTTGCCTCTGCTAATATGGAGGCAGAATGGATGTGCTGACTGCACGTCAGTGGTGAAAGTAAGGTGTTGCACTCTGGTACACTGCTCTCGTAAGAGCTGGCTGGGGCACTCCACTGCAAGTGGAAGTGCACAGTGCAGCTTTCGGTGCGCTCTCCCAGTCAAGTTCCCCCATGGCTCCTGCTGCAGGCAGATGAAAGGGGCCCCTGCTCACCACAAGCAGCAGGTCCCCTGGTGAGGCAGGCAGGTATGAAAGGGGTGCAGCTGGGCGTACGCTTTAAGGGAAGCATGCGCACTCCCAGCTAAGGTCCTGGTGCGGTGTCAGCACCAGTTCTGATGCCCTGCCCCTCTCTAGCTGGGTGCCGGGTAACATACGTGCAGTTCTCGGTTTGCACTGCTGCCAGCAGCCGCTGGGAAGAAGACGAAGGGAGCAGCAGGCCAGGGGTTCTCAGGCGCTGCGACCACCCATTTGCTTGCAGCAGTGTCCCCACATAGCCAGCCCACAGCTCCCTTAGCACTGGCAGTAAACAGGAGCAGCAGGGCATGAGTCCATCCACCAACCAAGTAAGGTAACCCAGCTGCAACTGAAGACTGCTTCAGACCTGAGGTCCCATCCCCACATTTCCCTGTGTACACAGAGCCCAGCCTCTACCCTGAGCCTTCCACAGACAATCCCTTGCCCTGATTTCTGCACCCCACACCCCCAGTTTCTGCCTTGAGCCTTCTTGCAACCCTTGCAACTCTGGCCCACTGCCCTGAGCCTCCTGTATGTCCCCTCCCCCCATATCCAGTCCTGCCCTGAGTCCCCTGCACTTCATCTCTCACAAATTTCTTACAGGTACTGAGGTATCATAACCCGCCCCCCAACCTATTGTTCTGAGGACCCTCCCCGCAAAAAGGGGATTGCAATAGAAATTAAGTTACTTTCCCATCTGCTGTAAATGACCATACTGTTGACTGTAGCCATGTTGCCAACACTGGCTTTGTATGGGAGCACTGTTTAAATGCCAATTTCAAAAGTCATCACACGAAGGCCACCCTGATGATTTAGGAACCAATGTGCCCCTGTGCCCTGATGCTACAGAAGCGCAGGGTACTCCAATACCAGAAGCGGCATTTTCAATGATCTTGTAACACATGAGTAAGGAAGCAAATAAAGCAGCGCCAGCCGTCTTGACTTTGGCTCCAGCTGAAACACGCGGCTAGGACAGTGGAAATCAGCAATGGACCAATACGTTCCCTGTTGCTATTTTCCTTTCTTTGTTTCTTGTCACAAAGCCTGTGCCCCCACAGCTCTCACATTCCATTGTCCATGTTACTTGAGATCATGTTTTTGTTTTTTTAATGCTGCCAATTGAATTCACTCAGCTCTTGGGCCTCCTCCCGCCCTCTCAGTTTTCAACCTCAGGCAATGCTCTACGCAGTTTGACAGACTAGGTTTTATAGGGCTGCTCGGCTTCTACAGAAGCACACTGCTGTAAGCTCAAACCAGTTTGGAAAAAGGGCAGTGGGGCGTTTAGGTGGGGGCAGTGCTAAGCACAAGACTATGCGTGTCTACTGTCAAAGGAGCCTCGAGTCAGGACTGAGCCACGTCAGTGGGTCCCAAAAGCAGATGGAACTGGGACTCCATTTGGGAAGATGGCATCCAAACTTCCTCTCATGCGGTTATAAATAAAAATAAAAATAAAAATAAACCTGCCCCCACACACAGTGATTTTACAAAAGCTATTTCTATGAAGCACTATGCCAGTGCTAAAAATAGGGAAGACGACTCATTTCCTGTCCCAAAGATCTTAAGAACAGCCAGACCAATCGTCCACTTAGTATTTTGTCTTCATACACAATCGGTGTCAGAAGCTAACCCCATAAACTTTGTTGACAGCCGCTGAATTCTAAAAAGATGTTTTTAGAGAACCATAAATGATGACTCCAAGATCTTTTTTGTATAATAACAGCTAATTCAGATCCCATCATTTTGTGTCTATAGTTGGGATTAATGTTTTCCAACATGCATTAGTTTGCATTTATCAACACTGATTTTCATGTGCCATTTGCTTACCAGATACAAAGGGATTTCACAAACCTGAGTAATTCTTTGCAGTCAGCTTTGGATGTTAACTATCTGAAGTAATTTTGTACCATCTATATATTCTGCCACCCACTCTTTACTCCTTTTTCCAGAGCATCTATGAACATGTTGAACTGCACTAATCCCAGTATAAAACACTACAATCCACTGCACTCTACTGTGAAAACTGACCATTATTCCTACCGTTTCCTGTCTTTTAGTTAGTTACTGATCCATGAGAGGACCGTACATCAGAAATATAATTAGTCCCTATTAACATGCACCCAAACTTAGCTCCTCCCACAATCCTCCTCAAGTCAGTTTTACCGTCTAAGGGGAAGACTGTAGGCAGCAGGCATCATAGGCAGGGGAAGACAATGCCTTCCCAAACTGCCTGATGAGGCCCTGCCCATGCTCCATCTCGAGTTAGCCTGCTCCTGCCTACTTCCAGAGACTGGGGCAGGCAGGCTGGGGACCACAGTGTGTTCCTGGGGTCACTCTGGTGGCCCAATGCTGCGGCTGCACTCAGGCCACACCGCCCGCCCGATACTTGGGCACTCCGGGGGCAGCTGGGTCCATGCCACCTGGGAAGCAGGGGCCAGCAACCACAATGAAGGACTGGGGATTATGGGCATGGAAGGGGTGGGGTCTCAGACAGAAAGAGCAGACTGGGGAGCTAGCCATAGCTTGCCCCCCCCTCCCCACCCGCCCAGGCCAGGGCTTCATCCACTGTCGATGGGGCTGACCCTGAGCATCCTCAACTCCTATTATTTAACAGGAGATTCAGGATCTCTCTCCACAGGTGCTCAGCACTGAAAGAGATCATCTCCGAAGACAGAAAAAAGAAATGGCTACACCTCCAGGCATGGGATAATGCCCCCAAATAGGTCATACATTAGCAGGACAATATTGGCTCACAAGAATTAATTAGCAGCATCTCTCCAAAGCACTATTTACAAACAAAGAGGGAAAATTTCTTTTAAAATATAAGTTCAGCGGAGGAGGTGAGAGCTGATTGAGATATATGGTGAATGGAGCTGTATTCCAAGCTCAGATCCTCTGTCCAACTACTATAGCATAGCTGTCACAGTGAGACGGTACTATCTAGAATAAACTAGGGGTGTAATAGTATAGTCCATTAACTGATAAGCAAAAGCTTATAGGTTAATGCTATAGACTACATGCATTCCTCCCCCCTCCCCACACACACCTCTTGCCAGTAAATTTTTTAGCAGACTGGCCAGCAGCCCAGCTCAGTCCCGGCTTGCACTATGTCCTGAACCTACCCCCGCTGTGGCTCTGCATTTAAAGTGTATTAGGAGCCAGGCGGGCAGGTAGCCCGGCTCAGTTCTGGCTCGTGCCGGGTCTGGGAGCTCAGACCCCTCCCCCCAGACAGGGGCTGCCCAGTGACTATAGAATAGTCTACTAACCGATAAGAATTCATGAGTTGGAATTGCAAGTAGGAATAAAAGATCCTCCGGAAAAGGGCTTTATTCCGGAGGATTGCGCCAGTCTAGATGCTCTTTTCCGGCTTTTCCCCAAGCCGGAAAAAAAGCAGCGGCCATGTTTATTTAAATACCGCGGGGGATATTTAAATCCCCCACGGATTTCCCTATTCTGACTTGCCTGCTTTGCATGCCTCTTCCGGAGAAGGGGCCAGTCTAGACGTAGCCTTAGGGTTCAGTATGACATGTGAGGCACTGATGTAGAATGAGGCCTTTTCACTATGGATTCCTGTAATGCTTAAGAAAAGTTTTGTAAAAGAGATCATATAGTTCATGAACACAATCTTATGGGATTCCAGAGGCTTCTGTGTACACTATTTAGGATAATCTTTCTACCTACTCAATGTGACTCAGTGCTCAATCTAGAAGATACCATCAGAGATGTTTAGTTTTGCAGTTTTCAAACTGTGGATTTGTGTTTCCAGAGCTAACATGCTTTTAACAGCAAAAATGTTTTTAAATAAATAAAGGTGAGAAATAACAGACCTCAACCCTATTGTCCCTCTGCAAATTTGTGTACACAGAGTCAATCACTTACCTCTCTAAGGCTTGGTCTATACTAGACCAGGAAGGTCAGCTTAAGGTACACAACTCCAGTTACACAAAATGTGTCCCTGGAGTCAGCTTACCTTAAACCAAGTCTTAGCAGTGTCCATACAACAAGAGTCCAACAAGAGCAAACACTCTCTTTGGCTTCCCTTATTCCTCATAAAAGTAGGGGTACCAGCTGCCAGCGGGGGCTGTCCTGAGCATTAGATTTACAGGTTTACACTAGACCCACTAAATCAAATGCTAGAAGATCAACCTCCAAAGCGCTAAACTTGTGGTAAGTATTAACAGGACCTAAAAGTGAAAAGTTTCAAAGAGTTCAATGAATAGAAACCAATATTTTAAGTTTTTTATATTGACCTGGCTAGCAGTCAATTTCATTTTTTCATTAAAAAAAATAATTTACCTATTTTAGTAAAAAAATAATTTTAACAAAAAACTTTTATTTAAACTTGAATGGTTGTTTAAATTCAAAACTTCATATGCTTGTCTTGTTAAAATATTATGTTTGCTGTTGAACAAAAAAATCCAGAATATATAAAGTTGTTTTATTTAACTAAAACAATTTAAATGTCTGTCCGGTGATGGTTTTCCTTCTAATAGAGTCTGGCAAAAAAATCCTCCATATATTAATGATTGTCCTGTTGAATTGGCGATCGTTCACCTCCCAATGACTTCATAAATATCTGCTTCAATTAACTCTGGTAAATGAAATAACCAAACAATCATTCATTTTCTGATATTGCTGTAAAACTAATATGAAAAGTTTTAAAAATAAATCACTCTTTAAAAATGTATAGTGTGTTCCTTCTAAAAATGAAATGTACACCTGTCTCTGAGTTGTGATGAATACATATTAAGGTTATGACAACCGACAAGAATATACTTTTATGTAGAAAACCATGATTAAATTAAGTCTTCCCGACAAATGATTTAAATCAGTTTGATTTAAATAAAATCCACCCTGAAAATAATTATCAAAAAAGCATTTCACACCCTCAAAGTACTTTAAAAAGCTTTGGGCCTTTTTAAGCAGTTGCTGCACGAGCTAAACTCCCATATGGGAATTCATATTTTAATTTGTCATCATAGTGCCAAGGGGTATGTCTACACTACCCCGCTAGTTCGAACTAGCGGGGTAATGTATGCATACCGCACTTGCTAATGAAGCCCGGGATTTGAATTTCCCGGGCTTCATTAGCATAAGCAGGGAGCCACCATTTTTAAATCCCCGCTGCTTCGAACCCCGTGCAGCGCGGCTACACGGGGCTCGAACTAGGTAGTTCGGACTAGGTGCCTATTCCGAACTACCGTTACTCCTCATGAAACGAGGTGTACCGGTAGTTCGGAATAGGCACCCTAGTCCAAACTACCTAGTTCGAGCCCCATGTAGCCGCGCTGCACGGGGTTCGAAGCAGCGGGGATTTAAAAATGGCGGCTCCCCGCTTATGCTAATGAAGCCCGGGAAATTCAAATCCCGGGCTTCATTAGCAAGTGCGGTATGCATACATTACCCCGCTAGTTCGAACTAGCGGGGTAGTGTAGACATACCCTAGGAGCTCAGGCATGGATTTGCTGCTATGTATCAATATCCCCCACAAACATAAAAATGGCCATACTGGGTCAGACCAAAGGTCCATCTAGCCCAGTATCCTGACTTCAAACAGTGGCCAATGCCAGGTGACCCACAGGGAATGAACAGAACAGATAATCATCAAGTGATATCTCTCTTGTCACCTATTCCCAGCTTCTGACAAACAGAGGCTAGGGACACTATTCCTATCCATCCAGGCTAATAGCCATTAATGGGTCTATCCTCCATGAATTTATCTAGCTCTTTTTTGAAAAACTATTAACTGAGCTCCCTGCAAGCTGCTCAGGCACTGGCTAAAGGAGTGGCCAATGTGGGGCTTGAACCCACCACTTTTGGTGTTATTAACAACTCACTCTAACCAGCGGAGCTGGTCTACCTCAAAAGGAAGAGAAGAGCAGAGCCAGAGGCTGCATTGGCTGGGAACTGAACCCAGACAAACTGCTTGGAAGGCAGCCATGCTAACAACTACATCACCAAACCTACCCTACTGAACAGGAGAGGAAACTGAGGCAGGGAAATTAACTGATTGCCAAGGTCAGATTGGGAGCCAGTGTCAAAGCCAGGAGTAAAGATCCTGGCTCTCACTCCTATGCTCAGACCACAGATTTCTTGCTGCTGTTTTACATATGAAAATCGAACCACATTTTTTTAAAAAAGGGATGGAGGATATGTATCAAGATTACAAGGCTACGTTAAAACAAACATTCTGCATATGGGCACAGAGTTTTGTTAAAACAGCTAAATATACCATCCCGTGAAGGCCGGGGACTGGACTTGATCTCTTGAGGTCCCTTCCAGTTCTAGTATTGGATCCTATGTTGAATTGTTCACATAGGCTGGTGAACACATATTGAAATGACACACACTGCCTGATATCAGCAATCCATTTTTAAAATCAGGCCCACTGTGGACTACGTTCATACAAGTCTGCTCAGCATGATAGCTGTTGCAAGAAGTACCTCCAACAACTGCAGAACAATACAGAGCAATTGCTCAAGAATCAGCGCCTACTTGCACAGCTGTATGGCAAACCCAGCCTTAGGAGTCCACAGCAGCCAGTTCTGTTGATATTAACACCCAACTTTGCAACAGGATCTCTTTTACTGTGTAGCCATTAGTAAAACACAGAGAAAATAGAGAAAGCCCTGGACTGAAGGATTCTCTCCCACATCCAGCCCCTAACAGTATGTCTAACACACAAACACTCATGCCTGGCCTGGGTCAGCTGACTTGGAGTTATGGGGCTCAGGCCTTAGGGACTTTAAAATACATAGATGGAGGCTGCACGCTGGAATCCCACAAGGTAGAAGGGTCCTATAGCCCAGGCTCAAGTCCAAGGAGGTATCTCAGAAAAACTCCACTGCGCCAGAGAATGTGTCTGCTCTTCTGCTTTTTTTTTGCGAAAGAGCAGATACACTCTTTCGGAAGCCCTGTCTTCCTCCTCCCAGTGCAGATGGGCCAAATTTTGCAAAAGCCTCTTCCGAAAAAACTATCGGAAAAAGGTATGCAAATTGCAAAGCGCAATTTGTATACCTTTTTCCGATAAAGCCCCGTACTTTAGAGACAGCCTTAGTCAGCTGACCCAGGACATCTGATTGGGCCAGCCAGCACAGTGCCATGGCTGTGCTTTTTACTCCAGCATAGATATACCCTAACTTGCTACAGGTCCATGCAAGCTTTCTTGTCCAAAGCAGCAGGCATCAAAATAAATGGTTCTCAAAGGGAGCCAGCAGCAATAGAGACTGGAACAGGAAGTTCAGACTCAAAACTCCTAAATAACATTCCCGGCAATACAGCTGATCCACTACGTGAGTTTGGGCACTTCTCTTACTGTTGCTCTCTTCCTCAGTTTCCCCATCTCTAAAAAGGGATAATACTTTTCCAGAGAGTGGGTTATGGGCTCTAATTTTTTGCTTATAACAACTTCAATTCCCATCCCCTCATAAAATAATCATCCATGTCTTGCCTTCCATTTGTCTAACAGATTGCCAATACAAACATAGGAAATCTATCTTATTTTGGGCTGCAAGATTCCATGGTGTGCTATAAACACAGAATAAGTGACTAAATAAAATATTAACTTCCTAGCAGATGTACCCAATGTTGCTCGGGTCTTTAACTGAAGTAAATTTTTTGGTTTTTGGAAAATAAATGGAAAATGTTCATGTTTTATTTCAATGACTCTATCTTTTTAAAAATGAAGGAAAATGAAGGCTGGAAGCTGCAGTGAGGGTTCGTGGGTAAGAAGAGATGGGGAGTAGGAGGCTTAGGGGCGGGGTGGTTCAGGGCAGAGGACTGGGACGTGCAGGGGGCTTACTGGGGCCGCCCCTGACAGAGAGGGTGGTGCTGCTCCAGCAGCAGCTCCTCCCTGGGGACTGTGGCAGTGCTCCTCAGCCAGCAGCTCCTCCTGAGGGTCCAAGACTGAGCTCGCTGGAGTGCAGGTCCTCCCGGGAGGGGTAATCGGGGTCTGCTCACTTAGCGGGTGGGGGTTGGGACTTTGCAGGCCGGTCTCAGCCTCCAGCTGCCCTCCAAGCCTGCAGCCTGTCTGGTGGGGGCAGCCCCCAGCCTGCTGCTCCCCCAGCCTGCAGCTGATCTGGGGGAAACTTCATTGGGGCAGTGGCCATCCAGTCCTGCAGCCCGTTGAGGGGGTGGCACTTTGCAGACTGGCCCTGGCCTCTAGCTGCCTCCCCACCCTGCAGGTGGCCTTGAGGAGCAGCGCTTCAGGGACAACTCCCTACCTCCAACAGCCCCCTCCATCTTGCAGCCTGTTTGGGGAGGTTCTCTGGGGGAGGGGCTGGCCAGGCTCCATAGGTTGCCTCCCTCCTTCAGCCCCCCCCCCCAATCCTGCAATCTGTTTGGGGGGGGCTAGGCTCTGGGGACTGTCCCTAGCCTCCAGTGGCCCCACCTGTGGCCTGCAAGCTGCTGAGGTGGAGGGGAGGCTCTGGGGTTGCCCCCGGTCTCCAGTAAGCGTCCCCTGCATGATGTCTGGGGTGAGCCAAGCTCCAGGAGCTGCCTCCACCGCCAGTGGCCCCCGTGGCCCCCGTCCCCCCCTCCAACGCCTTCAGGCTCTCCCTGGGGTGGGGGCAGGCTGCCGATTTGGGGTAGGGGGCTCCTTACCCAGCCTGGAGACAGGCAAGATAGCAGAGCCCCAGCCCTACTGGCCACTCTGTTTGTTCTGTAGCTACTCCCAGTGGCCACTCTTAGTATCACATCCCTCTTCTCTGTGCTCCACCCCCGTCCCCTCCTTTTCCATGTTATTGAAAACAGCCCCATTCCCAGCACTTCCTGTTTTCCACGCACAACCAACCCCTGTCCTTGGTTTAAGTTGGGTAAGAAGAAGCTGCATACCAAATTTGGTGGTCCTCAGCAGTGTTTTCCCCAGGAATTGAAATGGAGGGGGGGTGTTCGAATTTACAGAGGGGGTGTAAGGGCCAATGAGGGGTGAGACCGTGAGGGTGAAGCTGGGCTGTATGGCATCCCAGGAAACATAGCACAAAGATCCGGTCGAGCCACTAGTGAGGATAAAAAGAAGTTGAAGTCAAATCTTCATTCATTCGTCATATGATATTCCACTCTGTGTTCAAATTCTCTATTCTGTCCTCCTGAGCACATGGCAGCCCCATTACTGGTAGTGCCTCACTCCACTCAACTATCAGTGTTTTATAGGACAGGCATCTGTAAAAGCTACATAGAGGTTGAGTAGAATCTAGAAGTCTCTGTTGTAGATTTTTAAGAATCAAGTCTGTGTACTTTTTCAGTTGTCTTAAAAACACTTCTTGTCCTCTTCACTTAAGGATTCAATATAAATGCCTTCATTAGTCAATTTCTGGACTGAAATCTTTGCTTCTTCCAGTACTTTTTCAATGGATAATTCTCTGATTGATTCAAATGTAGCTTCTATTGCTGGACAAAGATCTACCTGTTCTGCTCATTCCCTCTGAAGCACCTGGCCTTGACCACTGTCAGAAGACAGGATACCAGGCTATATGGACCACTGGTCTGACCCAGTATGACCATTTTTATGTAAAAATTAATTATAATAATAAAATGTTTAGTACAGAAACTCCCCAACATAATGACCTCTCAAGATAGCAACATGTGAGATAACAACCTTGGCAAATAATGCATTTTAAAAATCTTGGCCTACTAGGAAACACATTTATATAAGTTTCCATTCCCAGTCACAAACCTAGCATTCTGGAGCAAAGTCACTAAAATATAGTCCAAGAAACAAATGTTTATTTAATGTGCCCCTTATTTTTCCCTCCACCTCACCCCACTCACCAGTGTTGTCGTTGGTCAGTGGAGACTGAGTTCAGAGGTGCTTTCAAGTGAGTACACCTCCCAGGTGGGGGGCAAGAAGGCACCTTGCTTGTTCCTCCAGCTGCTCACTGTTTGCTCTGGCCACTGTTGTTCATTGTGCCACCATTCACTCCATCACTGTTGCCAATGGCCCTGCGCCAGCACCTTCTGCTGCCACCTGCCACTGTGACCTCTGCGAGTTGGTCTCTTGAGGTTCCACCCAGCTCTCTGTGATTTCAGCTGAGCTCTTAGTGGGGGAACCTCGCTGGTAGTGCAGTCTGAGCTGTCTCTTACACAAAAACACTATACCCACAGGAACACTGTCCCCACAGCAAGACTAAGCACTTAGACCTGATTATCAGTGATTTCAGCTGTAGTGGTCACTTAACAAAACAAAAGACTATATATGGCACCTAATCAGTTCTGTTTATAACCAGTGGAGAGGGGCAGGTCAAATAGTGCTTGTGACTCAGACAGACCATCAAGCAAAACACCTGTCCTCACTCTCTCTCGATGCCCTCAATCAGTATAGCTTAAGTACAGTTCTACTGCCCTTTACTCATACAATAAGAACAACATTTCCATCCCCTCTCCCCCCGCCAGGGCCAGACTGAGGGGTGGGCGAGCCGGGCAGCTGACCAGGGCGCCAACCAATAGGGGGCGCCTGATGGCAGCCATAAGGGGCGCACGGCATCCCTTATAGCTGCCATCAGGCACCGCGCACCCGGCTCCCGTAGTGCCGCCGCCGCCCTCCCCCAATCCTTGCGGCACCGGCCAGCAGCGCCCTTTCTCCCATGGCCACAGGGCCCTGCATAGCCCAGCACGCGCGCCAGCAGCAGTGGCCGGGCTGGGCAGCGCATGCGCCGTGCACCCTGGGGGGTGGGCCTGCGCCCCATGGGCGGGCCCATGCATGTGCCGTGAACCCGGGGGCGGCGCTGCCGCCCGGGCCGCCAAAATGGCTCGGGCCAGCCATGCCCCCCGGCTCCCACATTCAAGTGATTTGTAACCCAACCCCAGCCAAAATCTATCACTTGGGCAACACAGCTCTGTTTGCTGGATACCTAGATAGATTAGGTGTGAATGTAAATACAATGTGGTCCTGAAGCCTTTCCCTCAGTCCCCCACTAACTTACTAGATGTCAGGGAGAGCTCATTTTGACTTTGCTTACAAATCATAATTTGAAATTATTAGGTTGGCCAACATCACCAAAATGAATGCACTGACATTGTCATAAAAACAACAGGGCTACGTCTACACTGGCATGATTTTCCGGAAATGCTTTTAACGGAAAAGTTTTCCATTAAAGCATTTTTGGAAAAGCGCGTCTAGATTGGCAGGATGCTTTTCCAGAAAAGCACTTTTTCCGGAAAAGTGTCCGTGGCCAATCTAGATGCGCTTTTCCGCAAAAAAGCCCCAATCGTCATTTTCGCGATCGGGGCTTTTTTGCAGAAAACACTACTGTGCTGTCTACACTGGCCCTTTTCCAGAACAGTTTTCCGGAAAAAGACTTTTGCCCGAACAGGAGCAGCATAGTTTTTCCGGAAAAGCACTGATTATTTTACATTAGATCGTCAGTGCTTTTCCGGAAATTCAAGCGGCCAGTGTAGACAGCAGGCAAGTTTTTCCAGAAAAGCGGCTGATTTTCCGGAATAACTTGCCAGTGTAGACACAGCCCAGCTGTATAAGGAAGCTAGTCTAATGTTCATACTTTTCAAATCTATACTTTTTCAGAAACACATATCTTATCATACACACTTTAAAAGCATATACAGTGTATTAATGTTTCAATTTCAATTCAAATTTCCAAACAATCACTAAATTGGCATGTAACAAGCTCGCAAAATTCGGAGGTGGGGGAGGTTGTGGGGGAAATTCAGGGGGGGTATACACCCGGTGTAAGGAAATCCCTGGTCCTCGCTCTTATGGTTTAAGAGTTCTTGAACAAACAGACTCACAGACACACAGCCAGATGGACTCATGGACAGATGCCCTCTAAATGGTAGGTAGACAGAAGGAACACAATTTAAAACGTTTTGAAATTCTCTGGTGAAAGGCAGCATACACAGGTACAAAATGGTATCCACATTAAACAAGATCTCTGGTGGATCTGCCAAACTAATGAAGGTAATAATAATTAGTAAAAATTGGATGTAATTAGCAATCAATTATGTTTCATTTGACTATTTGGTGTTAATTTGCTGAAGATGGTAACTAATGAGTGTTCTCTAGATTGCTACGGGTATGTCTACACTAGCCCCCTAGCTCAAATTAGGGAGGCTCATGATGGCGACCGAAATTGCAAATGAAGCACAGGATTTAAATATCCCACGCTTCATTAGCATGTTCCCGGGCAGTCGCCATTTTGGAAACTGACTAGCCTGGAATAACTGCCCGCGTCTACACGCGGCAGTGAAACGGGAGTTTAAAGTAAACCCCTAACTCAAATTAGCTGTTACTCCTCGTGGAATAAGGTTTAATAGCTAATTCGAGTTAAGAGGTTTACTTCAAACTCCCGTTTCACTGCCGCGTGTAGACACGGGCAGTTATTCTGGGCTAGTCAGTTTCCAAAATGGCGACCGCCCAGGGAACATGCTAATGAAGCGCGGGATATTTAAATCCTGCACTTCATTTGCAATTTCAGTCGCCCTCATTAGACTCCCTAATTTGAACTAGGGGGCTACTGTAGACGTAACCCAAGAGAGAGTTATAGTGAGGGGGATTAGCGTATGGCCCAGCAGACTGACATACACAGCAGAGTCTAAAGTGATTGCCATCTGTATGGCTTAAGAAGAATTTCTCACCAAAGTGCAGAGACAGGAAAATGTGTCTTTCCTTCAACAGCCTCTGATGCACTGAGCAGTTCAACCATTAGGGAGGCAGAGAGATCCAATGACTAGAGCACGGAAATGCCAGAAAGGAAAGTCATGTTCTGTTTCTAGATCCCCCACTAACTTGTTCTTTGTCTGCTGGCAAGTTACTTAACTCTTCTGGACCTCAGTTTACCTTTCTGTAAATAGGGATGATATAATTACCTTTGAGATCTATAGATAATAAATTAAAATTGATTCTGACACCATTGCTCAATATGACCGTAAGAGACCACTGTCAGATAAAGATATCGTTCACTGATTTCAATGCAGTTTTCAGACAGCAGCAAAAGCAAGGGAGCAGGATCTGACCCTCTAGGATTACATTATCACATGGATGTAATCCCGTGCAGATGGTGTGTCCTAGATTCAGGATGCAGAAACTGATGGATCTCAGTCCCTCCCATCTTCCAGCTCCATAAGTGAAAGAGGGGTATACGTTAAAAGCACACAGCAACACTACAAAGCTTTAATAGAGACAGAAGCTCAAGCCTCTAAAATGCTAACAGTGCATATTACTCAAGATACAAGTAGCTTCTTCTTCCTCCCATTCCCATCAACTGAATCGAGTTGGAAGGTATAACACCTGCTGCGAATAGCTGATGCAGAAGGCTGCCCTGGAACCTTTTGGGTATCTTTAGATAAACTCATGTGACAGCCTACTGCTTCTGGGCTATTTAGTCAGGAGAGTTTACTGGCCACAAACTCAGATGAAAGAAGAAGGAAAAGAAATTTCTGACAAGTTAAATGTTTTAAGAGTTGACTTGCTCTGGGAAGGGAATGTGCAGCAGAGACAGGATGTCCCCTCTAGATAGAGGGGTCAGGGACCTCTCTGACTCAAGTATGGCAAGAAAGAAGCTTTCCCAGTCAAATGGCTGCATCATCACTACATCAATTATTTTGTGCACTCAATTAGAATGTGAACAACTACTTCAGTAACAGATCGTTCCACTGAGATAAAGAAAATGCTCAAATGATGCACAAATAAACTCTCCACAGTATGCTGAAAAATGAGAAGAAAGCTTCCCAGTGGGCAGTGCGAGATTAAGGAATAAACTAACTAAATTTAGGGTAGGGATGGGGTGGGGTGGAGAATAATTTTCATAAGGAGGCCATTTCATGAATTTTGGTACATGGTCATGTTCTCTAGACCCTTCCCTCCCCCCCAGAAGCTGTGGTGCCTCTGGCCAGAAGGGGTAGGACTGGGGACTGCAGCAAAAGAGATGAGAGAGAGAGAGAGAGAGAGAGAGAGAGACTGTGTTTGTGATGAGAGGCAGCCTTTGTGACATAGATTTAGTGTGTGGCACAGACTGGGTGTGTGTGACAGTGACAGAGTATGTGTGCTGGCTGCTGCTGGGCAAAAATTTGACAGAAGCCATGTGCTGTCTCTTTAAGGCAGGGAACGCTATCTATCCTGCTCTGTTGTCTGCACCCTCCACCGCTCTGCGGAGATGGTATATGAGGGTGTTACCCCCAAGGAGATTACCTAGATTCCTGGGGCTCCATCTGCTGGCAGTTCAGGGAGAGGCACACTGCCCCTGGTAGGTAGAGGGTGCCCAGGCAAACTCTGAGTCAGCCCGGCAACCAATAGGGAGTGAGATGTTCCACTGGGGTGCTCAGGAGAGGAGAGAAGCCATTTTTGGTTTTTTTGGTGAGAGTCTGGAGCCAGCCAAGGGCAGGGCTGGCTGTGTGGGGAGCTGGTAAGCCCCAGGCCTGCATGCAGGGTTCCCCCTGAGAACTGGCCTCTAGGAACCCGAAAGCAAGATCCCTCAGCTGGGCTTTTCCTTTCTCCACTCCTGATTCCCAGTTTGTAGAGTTTGCTGGGAAACTTCTCCAGCCAGGCTGAGTTAGCCCTTCAGGTCTGTAGGTGAGACCAATCACCACATGGTCGCCTCTGCTCTGTCTGCTAGTTCAGGGCTGCTCCCTGCTGTGTGTACGTCTGGGCGCTGGGCTAGGAGACTACAGTTTGGATTTTAGTCCAGTTGTGTAATGTGCACCTTGAGCCCTGCACCCTTTTGTGGTGAGGGGAAATCCTGGGACTGGAGCAGCCTGATTCCTGCCTGAAGAGGATCCTTGCTAGCAGAGATCAGACCTCTGCAGTGACTGAGGAGTCCAGAGTCATTTCTGATCCTGAGGATCATTCATGGAGTTTGTGAGTGCACCATCTTTTAGTCAGGGAATTTGTTTTGGGGACCCCCTACTCCCTGAACTGTGTCCTCAAGCCAGGGAGTAAGGATTTGGGGATTTTATTATTTATTTAACCTGCTGCATATTATACCTGTGGAGGGATTTACCACCTTATCCCACTTGTGAGTCCTTTGGGCTGTACTGAACCCAGTCAGCCACACTGCTAAACCACCGCAGAGAAGAATTTTATGGTCATAGGTCATCAAGGGCCCCACGTACCAACGGGACGCTAATCTTACATTTGCTACATCAAGTCACGTGACTGGGGCAAGTCACAGGTATTAGCAGCATGGGCACCGGAGAACCTAAAAGTGTTTTACCCTGTTATGTTATATTTGTCTCCTGTTTAATATAATTATTGCATTGAATATATTGTGTTTGTGTTATTTCTTGGAAGTCTCCAACTATTTGGCAAGTAAGTGGGGATTACCCTGTGGTTAGAATTTTCCTCCCAAGCTGCCCTGGTGACCCTGCCAGGAAGGAGTGAGGGGGATGGAGGCACCACCAAATAAATTCATAGGGAAAAATAAAGAGGATACACCCTGAGTGGGTGGCGAGATCCAGAAGAACCCCGACCTGTCCATCAAAACCTGTAAGCAGATTGGCATTAAAGAAGGTAATCAGGTGGAGAGGGGGCGCTACATGGGAAAGGGGGAAAATGTGTGTGTTAGAGTGAGAGAGCAGGAGCACTGAAATACTGGAAACAGGGCACTGTCTCTTGAGACACTTCTTTGAGTCACTTACCATCCATGCTTCAGACTGGAGCAGCTCCGTTGTGTAGCTCTCTCTCTCTCCAGCCCGAGATGAGGTTCAGAGGTGGGGAGGGGGTACACCCTGACTTCAGCAGTCCTCTCTCCTTTCCTCTCTGTACAGCTTGCAGGAGAATCCTAGGAGAAGCTTGGCCGGAGAACGGAGCAAAGTGGAGGGAGGGGGGAGCTGAACACATGGTGACAGCTGTATGAATGCATGCTCTGCTAATCAGCTGAGCAGACAGAGAGAAATGCTTGGTGGGCTGGATATGGCCCCCAAGCTTAATTTTGCCCACCCCTTGCAGTATGAGGGACTGCTAGCAAAGAAAAAAATGACTCAATTTCCAATTTTATCCAAATCGGTTGATATGGGGAAAAGATTCTCTCTAAATATTAGAGACATTTTACTTCAAATGTGACAAAAACACACATATCTGGCTACACAAATACCATTATCTTATCCCAGGCCTGGGCAAAACACCCTCTGCAGGCCAGATCCAGCTCGCCAAGCCACTGGATCCAGCCCATGGATGCAGCAGGGATCCTCAGACACACTTCCCTGCTTGCGTCAACCCCGCACGCGACCCAGAAAATCAGCTGCTGGGCCATCTGTATTCCACGAACTGTGAGCCTGCGGGAGGGTGGAGTGGTGCTTCACGTGCTGCTCCCATCCCCAGCACAATCCCATTGACTGGTTTCTGGCCAAGAGGAGCTGCCTGTTTGAAGAACAGACAATGCGGGAAGCACCATTCCCGCCCAACCCCAGGCTCTTATTCACAGAGCATGTGAACTGATTGGCCCATGTATGGGAGGGGCAGACTCCTACCTGAGAAATGTGTTGGCCAGGAGTCTCACAGGTAAGACTCCCGTCCAAAGCCTGCCTCTGGCACCTCAGCCCCTCTCCACCCCAGCTCTCTGTTCCCTCCACTCCTACCCCACATAACCCAAATCCTCTGCCCCCTCCCGAGCCCATACCTCCTCCCAGACCTTTCATCCCAATCCCCTGCCCCCATTGCCACACCCACAATGGGTGGGCCTGCATTTACACCATTGTCAGGGCTAGGGTCAATGGAGTTATTCCAAACTGATACGAGCATATCCCAGATGAGAATTAGACACATTAGCTGCAATGATGTAGGGTCAGTGTTCTGAGCTATTCTAGGTGCCTCACTGGAATTGCAGGCCTTGTGTCTTATGCTCCCAAACAACAGAAATGATGAAAGGTCTCGAAAACATGACCTCTCAGGGAAGACTGAAATAACTGGGTTTGTTTAGTCTAGGAAAGAGAAGACTGAGAGGGAATATGATAACAGCTTTCAAGTACCTAAAAGACTGTGACAAGGAGGAAGGGGAAAAAAATTCTCCTTAACCTCTTATGATGGGACAAGAAACAATGGGCTTAAATTGCAGCAAGGGAGGTTTGGGTTGGACATCAGGAAAATCTTCCTAACTGTCAGGGTGACTAAACACTGGAATAAATTGTCTAGGGAGGTTGTGGAATCTCCATAACTGAAGATTTTTAAGAGCAGCTTAGACAAACACCTGTCAGGGATGGTGGAGGAGACTGGACTTTATGGCCTCTTGAGGTCTCTTCCAGTCCTATGAGTCTATGGAAGGCCTTCAATAGGCCAGGCTTCCTAGTCTGACTACATATCCCATAGTCAACACTTTTAGTCAAGCCCAATTATTCAATTAAAAAAATAAATCAAATTCCAACAGATAATTTTCCTCCAAACTTAACAGTGTCTAAAAGCTCCTTTGGGGAACTTAAAAATATGTTCCTAACCACCCATGTCCTGAACACAGGTTGTGGCTTCTCATCATTAAAGAGAAAAGGGCTAAGACATGCCAGCTTCTTCTAAACTCCAGTTCACTAGAGACACAAAGCCTTTGGCTGAACTGATGAGGAGAGTTGGTTATGATGAATCCGGCTGGCATTTTTCTACCGTGCACAAACCTTGTTTACCACCACCCCTTCTTCTCATGGAATCAGCCTGGCAGGAAGCCGTGGGCTTCTTTTTTCCTTCCAGATGTTTCAGTTGCTTTTGTGATTACAAGGTGCTCTGGCAGTGTCCCTGCTGGTATGCAGCAGCAAATCCTGAGTTACAAAGCTAGTGACTTGCACCGGCATCCAAGAGTAATCAGAGAAGGAAATGCACATGCAGCAAGAAGTCATTATCTCCATTTCTAATTGTTTTGATCACCAGCAAATGTTTGTTTCCCAGGATTTCCGAGCAACAGACGAAGTGACTGAGTAGGATGCTCACTGCCTCCTGTTTAGCATTTTGTTAAAAGCAAAGAAAGGGTTAGGGTTAGCACAGGGTTAGCTCAGCCTCTGAGTTCCAACGCAAAGGCAGCGCATTCTGGAACATGTCCAGAAAAGTGTCTTTTGTCCTGTAGACCATGAGGAGCTGCTCTCCTTTTGGTAAGTGCCACACCCTATGGTGCTATTTGTGCACCACCGTTTAGTGCCATGAAGTTACCCAGGCAGTGCACCCCCACTCCGCCCATTGAAGCAATTCCCTCTCTGTCTTAAGCCTACTGTACCTTCTGTACACTCTTCTCACTGACGCTCTCACTTCTGGCCTCCCTTGGTGACATGCTCAGGCAAGAAGTCCTGGTCTACTCGCAATACCCCTCCTCAGCCATACTATGTGAGCTCTCTACTATGCAACACTGGCCCTCTACTGCAGGCCATTTCACGAGCCCTGTGTCCAATTCCAGGTAAACAAAGCACCACACCATTATAATCAGAAGCTTGACACCACTGTGCCTCAGAGCAGCCCTGACAGCTTGGGAGGCAGCCAGTGCTCCCACGGAGCCCATGCTATTCTGAAGTCTACTAAGAGTTGCCAGGAGAGACTCAATCCAACTCCTAACCCTGGCTGGTCTGGGCTCTGCCAACTGAGGGTTCCCTTCTGAAGCAAGGTAAAAAATAGCAGCATCCTATTCAGCTGCCAGAAGAAAAGGGGCAACTGGGCATGGGTGTTGCTGGGCAAAAACGGTGGAAAGTACTGCCCCCCACAATGGGGGGCAGTGTGGCATGCTGGAAGCACAGGGCTGGGGGCACAGGTGGGAAGAAAGTGCAGGGGCTGGGATGCAGGGGGAACTGTGCAGAGTTTAGGGGCAAAGGGAGCAGGGATTAGTGGTACCGGGAGCATAGGATGGGGGTTCATGGATTGGGGAGTCCATCAGTGCCACAGGGACCAGGGGCACCATTTTCCCTAAGGCCAGCCCTGCCCCCAGGGTCTGTTCAATCCTCTTCACTTAGGGTAGCCACACCCTTCCCCTCTCCTGACAGCCCTTCCCATAGCCCTGTCCATGCGGTTACTTCGGACCCACCAGGGCTAGTGCATGGAAAGCCTAGCGGCTGAAGCACCTGCACACTGCAGTTCATCTTGCACGCTACCGGCACCTTAGGAACTTGGAGTACTGGGAAGCACCAATAATTACAACATCCTAGGTACCGAGACAGTGAAACCAGAGCAACGTCTGACCCTTTACAACTCTCTGCTTCTTTAAACGCCGATTTAACCCCATTTCCCACTCGTCAGTTAGAAGAAAAGGGGTTTTGTATTCAATACAAAGAAAACATACCTGCTTCACATATGAGTGTTCCAAAGACACCTGGAGCCAACCAGTGAGGGCCTGATTTGGCATTTTTTTAATTTGTACAGTAAAATTTTTTAAAAATCCATAATGTGAACAAAATGATAAACATAATACACTTAAAGCCTTCATCATGAAGGAAAGGGTATAAACCCACTTCCTGCCCATTTCTGAAGGTAAATGGATTTCTTTTTTATGGCCACACCTTGGTAGACCATTTATGATTGCCACTTAGTGGAACCACTGAAGTAGGAGGGCATACAAATTTAACTGCAGAGTTGGGGGGGCAAGGAAGAGTGCATGTGTGGGTGACAGCTAGTAATGTTGCCAAGCACCCAGTCTGGAGCAGGGGTAGAGATGCACAGAAGTGGATGAGACCGATTAGAGGCATCTGGATGATGCCACCAACTCATTCATGTCATCTTTAGCAAGCCTCTGCTATAATCTGTGTGTCATTGTCCCCAGTGGTAACATGCAGTTAATGCAACTTTGCTAACTTCAGGCTGTCTCTGGAAACCTTCATTCACTTACATCTGCAGAGGGCTTGGAGATCCGGGCATGTAGATTATTATTACACATATTTTGGACAGACAGGAGAGACCCCTGCCAAAACTGACTGCTTATTTGGGGTGCCTCCTTTCCTGCTCTGAGCCTCCTGAGCCCCATTCAACTGTTTCCCAGGACTAAGGATCCCACACAAACACATTCCTTTCTGCACAGTGGCCACTTGCTTTGCAAGCATAGCAGCACTGGGACTCATGCCCGCCAGGCGCTCCTTTGCCTTAATCCTCTCTGGTGATCAGGCAGCTCCAGAGCCCATCCGTGGGCTCACAGCTCTGGTGTATGTTATTGTGACCTCAATTTCCTGCCTCTCGATTTCCCCCAACCTCAGCTGCTAAGAAACTTGCTTCTCCTTGGACCCCAGCCAAAAACATCAAACTACTGTTCCTTTCCCCTGGCTGTATGCTCCCTTCCACCCCAACCCAACGCCCAGGGAAGGCATTAGAACCATGTAACCTTGGGTCACACTGCACTCTGGTCTCAATTAGCAAGGGTTAAAAATGGAACAAGTCTTTACTTTCCCACAGGAAACTTGCACTCCATCCGCCTGCTGCCTCTAGGGGCCTTTTGATGCTCTTTTTCCTATAGAAAAAACCCCAAACATCCTCAACACTTGGTAAGAGTTTTTCAGAGCCCCCTAATGTGCTCATTGTTTTTCCATGCAAAGTTATAACCTCCACTAAAGTCACCACATCCTGTCTGATAGGATCTCCTGCCGTGATCCTACAAGGGAGCAGCCCCCAAACCCTGTTGAACAAAGCAGTGCAGCAGGCCTGGTCACAGAGCTAACAGCCACAAGGGTCCATCCTACGATGTTGTCCAGTCACTTGGCTAGCACAGAGTACCACTTCCCGGCATCCAGACACTAAATGCAAGAACCAAAATTAGAGCAGGAACCAGAGGTGCTGGAGTGGCCACCATGGCATGTGGGATTGCTCTGGGGGAGCAGCTACCCCTAATCAGGGAGACTCAAACAAGCAGGACCTCCCATTCTGAGCCTGGAGTCATCTGCCCCTCCCACGAGCCATAGTAGCTCCCCTCACTCACCATGCAAAGCAACCACCCTTTCCTTGCCAGTCTTCATACCCCATTTCCATCTCCTGATGTAGCACATCCCCTTACTTCCCCTCCTAGCCCTGACACCCCAACTTCCCTGCACTGCCTTGACTCTCCTCTGGACTCCGGCTCGGCCGTGGCAGCAAGATGGCTGCATTGCACAGTGACTCCCTGTGGTGGAAGCATTTGGTCCCCTTGAATG
The DNA here is from genome assembly GCF_052426305.1 of Pelodiscus sinensis. NCBI lineage: Eukaryota > Metazoa > Chordata > Testudines > Trionychidae > Pelodiscus > Pelodiscus sinensis. The sequence continues at coordinate 24,546,932 of NC_143067.1, read as the reverse complement.
GGGAAGGGGTGTCACTCTGTCTGTTTCTTCGTGATTCAAGCATACAATAAAGGTTCTGTATTTAACCCCTCCCTGCCACCGAGTCTATTTTAGCTTTTATATGGGAAACAGCCTGTCTGGGAGAGAAGGTACAGACCCAAAATGAGTCACAGGTGAATAAGGTTGTGACTTAACTGAAGTGCAAGCTGGTATTAGAACACAGTACCTCTGTCTCTTTGCTTCCCCTCCTACTCCGTCTTTTCTATTTAGATTGAAATTCTTCAGAGGTAGTGTATGTACAGCACTGAGCTCCATGGTCCTGCAAGGTGCTATACCAACCATCAAAACACCAACACCTGTTTGTCAACGCGAGTCCCGGGAATGGAAAAATTACCATCCCAACCTTCAAAGAGAAAGCAACTATACTGCAGTATTATCACAAGCGGATGTTGGTTTATAGCGCGGGTGACCCTTGAATGCCAAAGAGAGCAGGATTCCACTGCCTGAAACTGACCAGTCAGTGCACAAGTGGCAGATCCAGGGTTAAACCCTTGTCTAGGTCTCTCACATACAGCCCTATCTCCACTAACCCCATGAAAGAGCAAGAGTCATGGCAATTCCAGTTTTAATTTTCACCTGGAGAACATCTCTAAGGGTATGTCTACACTACCACCCTAGTTCGAACTAGAGTGGTTAATGTAGGCAACCAAAGTTGCAAATGAAGCCCGGGATTTGAATTTCCCGGGCTTCATTTGCATCTTGCCGGGCACCGCCATTTTTAAATGTCCGCTAGTTCGGACTCTGTGCCCGTGGCTACACGCGGCACGGACTAGGTAGATCGGATTAGGCTTCCTATTCCGAACTACCGTTACTCCCTGTAGAAGTTCGGAATAGGAAGCCTAATCCGAACTACCTAGTCCGTGCCGCATGTAGCCGCGGGCACGGAGTCCGAACTAGCGGACATTTAAAAATGGCGATGCCCGGCAAGGTGCAAATGAAGCCCGGGAAATTCAAATCCCGGGCTTCATTTGCAACTTTGGTTGCCTATATTAACCACCCTAGTTCGAACTAGGGTGGTAGTGTAGACATACCCTAAGATTTTGTCTGTTTTGTTTCTCTCCATTATCCTGTTGCCAGTTTACAAACAGGATTTGTTCCAAGTCTCTGCTAGCCTGTGGCAACCCATTAGCGCAGCAAATAGCTGTGGATGAGACTGGGGAAATTAAACCCTTCTCACACTTCCTTGTTCCCTGGCAAACCCATTAGCACTGTCCAAAGCACTTTTCCTTTGGATTAGCATGTAGGTGTCTGCTAGGGAACAAGGAAGTGTGAGAAGGGTTTAATTTCCCCAGTCTCACCCCAGTCTCATCCACAGCCTTTCCACTAGCAGCTGTAGTAGGTGAAAAGCTCAGGCAGTCCTCATGCTTTTTTAAGCAGCCGTGTCATGGCTGAGGGGGAGAAGTGAAGGGTAAACCACTAACTGCCTCTTGCTTCTGCCCAGTGCATGTGCAAAGCAGAACAGAGCTAAGCCACATGCCCTGCTCTTTGTAGGTCTAGTCCGCCTCCCGCAAGATCAGCAAGTGGGAGGATTTAAAAATCCACATCACAAGTTACAAAGAATAAGCTCACAACGTGCTTAAGACAAAGGTTGGGCATCAGGGCTGCAGTGAAAAGGGCAGAAGAAACAGACGCCTTAATTGGGATACCAGATGGAGTGAGGACCCCTTGAGGCTGCTACCTCATCATCACCTCAAAAGACTCCATCATCACATAGTGAAATCACAACAGGAGGCATCTGCTCCCATAGCCTGAGTTCTGAAGATGGCAGCCTCACTACATTCACAAGCATGGTTTGATTTCTATATTGGAGATGGGAAGATGGGGGTAAATTTCAAGCCTGCCAAGGCTTCTGGTTTAGAGGGAAGGGAAATGCCTGCATTCTCATACCTAGGCATGCCACAGCAAGACAGAAAGCGCAGCTATGTGCACCAGCACATGGGGGCAGCGATTGTCTAGGAGGAGGCTGGAAATCAAGAGATCTAGAGTTCTACTGCCTAAAGCCACAGACTCATTGTATTACTTTAAGCAAGCACTGAATGCCTCTACATTTTGGTATCTGTTCTGTGAAGAATGGCAATACAGCTCCTGCTAACCCTTGCACAGCATTTCAGGGTCTACAGCAAGGAGCTTCCTATCCAAGTGGCAATAGCAGTAGTATTCCTACTTCCATCTCACACAATTCCTGTCAAGCACTGAGCTGTTTGCATGTGCCCTCAATTCAAAGGGCAGCCACAGAGACTGCATATCCCGTCCTGCTGTGTGGCCAACTCACACAGCTGAAGATGGACCACTACAGGGCAGGACATGTAGCCTCCATAGACCTCAAATCCACAGGGAAGAGGACAGTAAAGATTTTGTAGAATTTGTGGATTGTGCTTTGTCAGTCCTTGGCATAATGGGCAGCTCCATGGGGCTGCTTTACACCAAGCTACTTCTCAGTTCATTGGGTTACTGCACAAAGTCCTGTTCATTTACTGACACTTCCCACCGCGTTGTGGGCTACCAGCGCTCTGCATAATACCGGGCTCCCCTGAAAGCCTCACTCCACAGGACCTGCATCAGAAGAGTGACAGGGGTTTTAATAGCACAAGAGTTGGGAACAGCACGAGGGAGGGCAGCAGCTCTTTGACTGAAAAGGAACAATCTGAGAGAAAGGTTTTCTAGCAGTGCTGTGAGCTTCAAGGTCTTTCCTTGCAGCTACTCAGACAGAGCTTCTTGGTAGGAATGGTCACCTTGGGGCTAAGGCATAAGAGTAGGAATCTAGCTCTCAGAGGGACAGTTGTTTGGCTCGACAGGACAGGAAAAGACTTACTACTACTCTTTTTCTTGTTGCTTTGACACTTCACCGCACATGACTAAGCCAGTCCAAGGGAGTCTGGAGCCTGCCATGTAAGATGCCAGCGAGGCCTTGTGCAAGTTGCATCTGGATTCGCTTCCCGCTGAGCCCGTACTGTATCCCTACCTGGTTCCTTACATGAGAAGCAGTCTCTCTACCAGCTCCCCTACTGCACGTGCCCTTTTAATCTGAGTGGGATACTCTCCTCTCATTAAAGGCTGCCATCATCTGATCATCACAGACGTGCACAGACACATAGTCACCATCCAAATGCATCCAGGCAACGGAAAGGACAGAACTAGCAATCTGGGGCTCCAAAATCTGGAGCTCTGCCCAGGAAGTTAACAGCACAGCTTCACTTACTCATCCTGGACAGGAAACAGGGCCAGATTTTCAATTGCTGAGCGCTCACAGTGGCAGCCAGATTTTCAGGAGTGCTCAGTACCCATCCAGCAGCTCCCACTGGGGCACTTTCTGCTGCATTCTCTAAAGAGTTCATCCCCCCGTGTGCTGTGTTCTTTTGGAAAAGCTGTCCTCTTACTGAGCAGGCCTGATAATCTCCTTCATGATTCAGCAGAAAGTCAGTCAGTCAGTCAGTCAGTCAGACACACACACACACACACACACCCCTTTTCACTACATGCTTGCTTTAGAAAGGGATAAGCATGAGCCCAAGCAGGATCAGCCGCACACAAACTCCTATCCTCCCACCACAAACCCTGTGACATATCATGTGGAAGGAGGTCATTTCCAAACTTCAGTGAGGCATGGGATAAAGCACAGAGTTGGGACTCAGGAGACCTAGGATTTATTCCTGCTTCAGTCATGGACTTTAGGCAAGTCACTTCACCTCTCTCTGCCTCAGTTTCCCATCTCTAAAAGGGGAGCAAACTATACCAATCACCTTTGAAAATGCTTTGAGATCTACTGATGAAAACCACTAAGAGCAAGATATTATTATTGTCAAGGTTAAATGCAAATGTGTTAAATAAAACAACTGTATGGTAGAGAGCAAACATTTTTAAAAACAAGTTTTGCTAGGAGTTGGCAGGGCTGTATGCCTGATGATGCTGGAATTTTTCCCCCCTTTGATACAATCCTGCCTCATCCATGACAGATGACGGCACATTCAGCTATGTTCAGCCAAAACTATCTCCATATGGAAGTTGGATGGATGAAGACTGCAGACTGCATCGCTCCCACAAGAACAAACATGTATCCAACCCAGGGCCCCTCACAAGTTTGTTTAAATTACCCAGAGTATAAGGCAGATGATGTGAGCCCATAAAAATCCATGTGACGTCTCTTATAGCAAATGTTTGTCAGGCAGGATGATAGCAGACAGAGACGTATGCTGCCCAGAACCTCTGGTCATCTCTATAGGAAGCACAGAAATTTGCTACCCACCCCAGGGAAGGGTTTTAAAAGTTCCCCTATGCTTTTACACTAGTGGCCCCAGGCTATACCAGCACTCCATATTTCTCAGGATTCCTGCCAGGTTCTCATTCCACAGGTTAAGAAAACTCTGGATTGCATTGTCTTATCCAAAGCACTGTGCTGTCACAGGGGAGACCTTGAGAGGTTTCCTCTCCCAGTGTCTTGCTACCTGGGCAGGTAAAGGCTGTGGAGACACAGTGCACAGCCCCTGACAACAGAGATTGGAGGGGGTGAGCAGGAAGCTTTCTTGCTCTCTAGGAAAATAATAGAGCTCTCCTGTGCTTTAGCCATCTAACATTAAGACTAGACAATGTAGTGCAGACAACCTGCCCTAGCAGAGCAGGCAGACAAAAGATGAGGTGATTGAAGAGGCATCTCTGTCCCTGGAAGTCTCCACTTGTATTGACACCTGGCTAAAGAACAGCACTGGCAGGCTCCAAAGACAGCCCCAAACAGCTGAAAGGATGGAAGACGTGGAGGAGAACAAGAGATGCTTGGGACTCTCCCATGCTGACTTTCTGCTCCTTGCCAGTGGGTTTGTGATGGACAGTGCAGAGAGTAGCACAGGCCTTTGGGGGCCTCACTGTCAGCTGCCCCCAAGTTAGATTCAAGTTAGATAAGCATCTGTACATGCTCTCCAGCAACATCTGGGGCAGAAATCCCATGAGACCATCACTACATGCTTCAACTTCCAGCTGACGTGGAGCAGGGCAGACACATGGAAATGAAGATGCTATTATTTTAGTCAAACAAGTCAACCCGCCGCTCTTGCATGTGATGGATACAAGTCCTCTCCACATGCCAAGTACCACCATCACCACTGTGGATATCAAACCACCTCTAAGGTGCAAAATGGTGCATGCTGAGGAGTAGCTGTAACACAACCCAACAGGGTTGGTTAAATTGGAAAAGATAGGGATTAATATGAAAGTTGAGAGGTGGATAAGCAACTGGTTAAAGGGGAGACTACAGCGGGTCATATTGAAAGGTGAACTGTCAGGTTGGAGGAAGGTTACTAGCGGAGTTCCTCAGGGATCAGTTTTGGGGCCAATTTTATTTAATCTTTTTATTGCTGATCTTGGCATCAAAAGTGGAAGTGTCCTAATAACATTTGCGGATGACACAAAGTTGGGAGCTATTGCCAATTCAGAAAAGGATCGGGATATCATACAGGAAGATCTGGATGAACTTGTAAATTGGAGTGATAGCAATAGGATGAAATTTAATAGTGAGAAGTGTAAGGTTATGCATTTAGGGATTAATAACAAGAATTTTAGTTATAAGCTGGGGACACATCAGTTGGAAGTAACGGAGGAGGCGAAGGACCTCGGAGTCCTGGTTGATTATAGAATGACTATGAGCCGCCACTGTGACATGGCCGTGAAAAAGGCTAATACGATCTTGGGATGTATTAGGTGAGGTATTTCCAGTAGGGATAAGGAGGTGTTAGTGCCATTATACAAGGCATTGGTGAGACCCCATTTGGAATACTGTGTGCAGTTCTAGTCTCCCATGTATAAGAAGGATGAATTCAAACTGGAACAGGTACAAAGAAGGGCCACTAGGATGATCCGAGGAATGGAAAACCTGTCTTATGAAAGGAGACTCAAGGAGCTTGGCTTGTTTACTTTAACCAAAAGAAGGCTGAGGGGGGACATGATTGCACTTTTTAAATATATTAGAGGGATAAATACCAGCGAGGGAGAGGAATTATTTAAGCTTAATACCAATGTGGACACAAGAACAAATGGATATAAGCTGGCTAGTAGGAAGTTTAGACTTGAGATTAGACGAAGGTTTCTAACCATTAGAGGAGTGAGGTTCTGGAACGGCCTTCCAAGGGAAGTAGTGGGGGCAAAAGATCTATCTGGCTTCAAGATTAAACTAGATGGGTTTATGAAGGGGATGGTTTGATGAGATAACATGATCTTGGTAACTAATTGACCATTCATTATCAGTGGGAAATAGGTCAATGGAGGGATGATAGGAGTTACTATAGAGAACTTTCTGGGTGTCTGGCTGATGAGTCTTGCCCACATGCTCAGGGTTTAGCTGATCGCCATATTTGGGGTCAGGAAGGAATTTTCCTCCAGGGTAGATTGGCAGAGGCCCTGGAGGTTTTTCGCCTTCCTCTGTAGCATGGGGTACAGATCACAGCTAGAGGATTCTCTGCATCTTGGGGTCTTCAAAGTATTTGAAGGCTTCAATATCTGAGATATAGGTGAGAGGATTATTCTGGGAGGGGTGGGTGAGATTCTGTGGCCTGCACTGTGCAGGGGGTCAGACTAGATGATCTTAAAGTCTATGAGTCTATGAGGAAGAGAGGGCCACAGAGAGACTTGGGCATTGCAATGCTGAGTGACACAGCACCTTTTAGACACCTAGAATAATCTAAGGCACAACACTGTGATCCACACAGCCAAGTTAAAAGCCGGGGCTCCCTATGCAATGAAGAGGTGCCTGAAAATGTGGCTAGGCCTGGAGCCACGTAAGCTAGCCAGTGGAAGATGCTGACCAGGAGTGTGTGCTAAGCCCTGTCCCTCTTTTGCAGACATGCACCTCTGTCTGGGCTATGCAGGGGGATGGGGAGGGGTTGCCTCTTTCTACTAGCTGTCCACAAACCGGTGTGTGCCACCTGCAATCAAACCGCCTAGGCTCTCTGGAGAGGATGAGTGGGCACCTGCCTTGCTCCATACAACACAGATGGAGGAGGAAAAGGAGGTGGTGGTTCCCACTTTATAAGGCACTTCCCTTGGATATGGGCCACTTAGTTTCAATTCCCCCCTCTGCCAGAGAAGAAAGTGAAGTTACTCACCTCCGGTGCAGAACTGTCGTTCTTCGAGGTGGTGTCCCCGCGGGTGCTCCACTATGGGTGCTGGGCTTGCCCCGGCGCCGCAGATGGAGACTTGTCATTAGCAGTGTCCGGCCGGACCACGCATGTGCCGCAGGCTCGCGGCTTTCGCGCTCTTTCTGTTGCGCGGTCTGGCCCCTCCGCCAGTTCCTCGGAACCGCCTCGGAGTCTGTAAAAGACAAGAGCAGAGAGAGAGAGAGGACTCAAAAGCGGGGAGGAGGGCGGGTAGTGGAGCACCCGCGGGGACACCACCTCGAAGATCAACAGTTACTGCACCGGAGGTGAGTAACTTCGCTTTCTTCTTCGGGGATGTCCCCGCGGGTGCTCCACTATGGGTGACTGCGTAGCGGTAGTCGCCAAAAACGAAAGGAGGGCACGGAGACCCTATTTATCCACTGTGGAGAGTGCCGCAGTCGCCACTGCCCCATCTGAGTGAGAGAGAGAGATAGAATAATGCTTAGCGAAGGTCCCATGAGAGGACCAAGTCGCCGTTCTGCAAATGTCCTTCAGAGATACGCCTCTGTGGAACGCTGTAGATGTGGCCATGGCTCTAGTGGAATGAGCGTGTGGTTGGGACGGAAGGGGTAACCCTCTCGTTGCGTACGATTGCACTATTCACGAGATTGGAAATTCTTTGGGAAGATAGACGTTGACCCTTTGACTTGTGTGCCAGGGAGACGAATAAATGGTCCGTAAGCCTGAACGATTTAGTGCGATCTATGTAGAATGCTAAGGCCCTGCGGATGTCCAAGGAATGTAGGGCCGCGTCTCGTGGCGAGGCATGGGGCTTCGGGAAAAAAGTTGGCAAGATGACTGGTTCATTAACGTGGAAATTGGAGACAATCTTGGGTAGGAACCTCGGTGTAATCTCAAGACTACTCCATCGCTACGGAAGATCGTATATGGTGGGATGGCCATCATAGCAGAAAGCTCGCTAACCCTGCGTGCAGAGGTTATTGCGAGCAGGAAAACCGTTCTCAGAGTGAGGAATTGTAAGGATACGGTCGCCAGAGGCTCAAACGGTGGCCTCATTAGGACGTCAAGTACCACGTCCAGGCTCCACACAGGAGGGACTGGGTTGCGTGGTGGGTCCATGTTGATAAGGCCCTTGAGAAATCTTTTAGTCGTAGGATGGGCGAAGATAGAAACGCCATCTATAGGTGGTGTGAATGCTGATATTGCTGCGAGGTGCACCCTGATGGAGGCTAACGCAACTCCCTTGTTTTTTAGGTGCAGTGCATAGTCCAGTATGGAGGAAATGGACGGACGTGTCGGATCGTGGTGGTTTGAGCTACACCAGGGAGGAGTACCTGCACCACTTGTGAAGGTAAGTTTTCCTTGTGGTTTGTCGTCTACTTTGTACTAGGACGTGTTGGACTGCGGCAGAGCAGAGAGATTCACATGGGTTCAGTCAGTTAGGAACTATGCTGTTAGGTTCAGCATTCGTATCTGGGGATGTTTCAGGCGTCCTTGGTCTTGTGTGAGGAGGTCGTGGAGAGGCGGAAGGCGGATCGGTGTCTGCACAGAGAGGCGGTGCAGGAATGGAAACCAGTGCTGGCGAGGCCAATCTGGGTCTATGAGGATTAGCGTAGCCCTGTCCGCCTTCAGCTTCTGAAGGACCTTGGGAATGAGAGGTATGGGAGGAAATGCATAAAGGCGGGGTCCGCGCCAAGTCACGAGGAAGGCATCCCCTAGAGATGCGTGGCCCAGGAAGTCTGCTGTCACGTTTGTGATGCCAGGTAAGTAGGATGCCAAAGGAGTCACCCCATGGCGAATGCACCAGTTCCAAAAGCGGATAGCTCCCGTGCATAGCGAACGGGAGCGAGCACCGCCCTGGCGATTTACGTAGTACATGGCTACAATGTTGTCTGTAAGTATCGTCACAGTGGTATTGTGAATGTAGATGAGGAAGGATTGCATGCGTTGAAAATAGCACAAAGCTCTAGGAGGTTTATGTGTAACCTTGCTTCTTGTGGAGACCATTGGCCTTGTACCGAGAGGGAGCCCATGTGGGCCCCCCAGCCTAGTAGGGAAGCGTCTGTTGTGATTTGGTGGAGAGGCTGCTGTGGGTGAAATGGTACGCCCGACAGCAGGTTTGTGTGGCTGGTCCACCATCGGAGTGATTGAAGAACGCCAGGTGGCGGTGTAACAGGCCTGTGGAGATCGTATCTGGTGTGGTGGCATACGAGGGTCAGTCAGTGCTGAAGGGCATGCAGGCGTAGTCTGGCGTATTTCACCACGTACGTTGTGGCGGCCATGTGGCCCATGAGTCTGAGACATGTGATGTGTGGGACGGTGGGGCTCATGGTGATGGTGCAAATGAGGTCCTGGATGGTTTGAAACCTCTGCAAAGGTAGGAACACTCTGCCGGCGAGTGAGTCCAGACGGGTCCCAATGAACTCGATGTCCTGAGTGGGATGCAAGACGGACTTCTGCTCGTTGAGGAGGAGTCCGAGCGATCGAAAGACTTGCATCCTGAGGTGACCTATGTGGGAGACCTCGTGTGCCGAAGCACCTTTGAGCAGGCAGTTGTCCAGATAAGGGAAGATGAGCACCCCTTGGCGTCGGAGAAAGGCTGTGAGCACAGATAGGACCTTTGAGAACACCCTGGGGGCTGAGGATAGCCCGAAGGGGAGGACCTTGTACTGAAAATGGTCCTTCGCTACGACGAAGCGCAAGAACCTTCTGTGAGCAGGGTGAATAGGGACGTGGAAATAGGCGTCCTGGAGGTCGAGGGCGGCAAACCAGTCCTGTGTATTTAAAATAGGGATTATGGCAGCTAGTGTTGTCATTTTGAATCGTTGTTTCCTGAGATATTTGTTCAGATGACGGAGGTCTAGGATAGGGTGCCAGCCTCTGGACCTTTTCTGGGTGAGGAAATAGTGAGAGTAAAAGCCCCTGTTTCTGAAGTCCTTCGGAACTGGCTCTATGGCACCCAGAGAGAGAAGGCGGTCGACCGCTAATCTGAGGAGGGTTTCGTGAGAGGGGTCCCTGAAGAGGGATGGGGTGGGGGTAGGGGTAGGGGGTCGGGGGTGGTTGGTGGGACGGCTATGAGAGGGATAGGATAGCCGAACTGACGATCTCGAGGACCCATTTGTCCGTGGTGATTTTGCCCATTGATGTAGAAAGGGTCTTAGACAGTGGTGGAATAGCTGGGTTGAACAATTCACGGTGCTGCCTGTAGCTGTCTGCTCGCCCTCGACCAACACATCAAATCTGTTGCTTGCTGTTGGATGGCATGTTCATTCTGCCGGTTGGGTTTCGGCGTCGTCGAGGCCCCTGGCGAGAACACTGATTGTCAAAAGGCCTCTGTTGTTGGTGCTGTTGTTGCCACTGGTGTCTAATGTAGGAGTAATCATATCTGTGCTGATAGGGTGAGTACCGCCGTCTCTTAAAGGGGGGGGGGGCGTATACATCCCCAAAGTTCGCAGGGTTGTCCGACAATCTTTAGAGGAGTGCAGGATTGCGTCCGTGGTCTCTGCAAAGAGCTTAACCTTGTCGAACGGTAAGTCCTCGACTTTTGTCTGTAGTTCCTTTGGAACTCCTGCCGCTTGGAGGAAAGAGGCTCTATGCATAAGAATAGCCGTAGCGGCAGAACGAGCAGCAGTATCAGCCACGTCCATGGCCATCTGGAGGGACGTTCTCGCTGATGTGTAGCCCTCTTGGATGACTGATCTCAGGATCGATCTTTTTGAGTTGGGGAGATGATCTATGAGAGGAGTGAGGCGTGAAAATTTATCGAAGGTATGATTGGAGAGATGCGCCGAGTAATTGGCAATTCTGAGGAGTAGAGTCGCTGAGGTGTATACCTTCCTGCCCAGAACTTCGAGCCTCCTTACATCTTTATCAGAGCCCTGGTGTTTGAGGTGAGGGGCTCTAGATCTCTGTTGAGCTGTGTTGACTACTAAAGAGTTAGCCTGTGGATGGGCAAAGAGGAATTCCATGCCCTTTGGTGGCACGAAATATTTCTTGTCGGCTCTTTTGTTGGTGGGAAGGGCTGATGCTGGAGCATGCCACACCTCGTCAGCCAGTTCCAGGATGGTGAGGCGTGAACTATGTCGCGGTTGGAGATTCCTAAAAAGCTTATGCTGCTTATCTTTGAGCTCTTGTAGCGGAATCTCCTGTGTAATAGCTACCCGCTTAAATAATTCTTGGAATTGACAGAGGTCGTCTGGAGGAGAGCTGTCGTCGGGGTTCACTGCGTCCTCCGGAGGAGATGAAACCGGAATGGAAGACCCCGAGGTATGGTGCATGAAGAGAGTATGTTCCGGCTCTGAAGAGTGGTGAGTAAGGGGAGCCGGGGTTGGAGAGCGCCTGAGTGCAGCGTAGTCAGAGACGGATTGTGGTCGGTAAGAATACCGGCTATGGGAATGTCGAAAGTTGCGGTCGTTGCAATGGTAGGCGCCGTGGCGCGGCGAACGGTCATCATGGAAGCTGGAGCGGCTGTCGTACCGATAATGGTACGGGGAGCAGGGCGAGGAGGAGCGGAACTGTGATGCCCTGGACGAGGCAGGAGAGGCAAAGAGATGTCTGTGCTGGTGCCTGTGATGGGGAGATGCAGCAGCCAGAAACGGGGAGGGCAGTCTAGACGAGCCGCGAGGAGAGCGGCACCGATGAGAGGAGCGGCGTGGAGATCGCAGTGCCGGCAGAGGAGAGGACGGTGCCAGGGAGATGAAGCAGGAGCGGGAGCAGCTGCGGTGGCGTGGGGAATAGAAAGCAGCAGGGCTCCGGAGTGATTGGGTTGCGGCATGCGCTGAAGCACTGGCCACTGAATCGCTCGGCTCCTGGTGCGGCGGGGCAGGAGCGATCGGCACCGCGCCTGCCGCGGAACGGGTCGGCGCCGTGTTGTCCGGCACCGCGCGGTAACTCGGGGGTGGTGCCGGAGCCGGTGCCGTGGTCAGGTCCGAGGTCGCTCTCGGCGGCGGCTCAACGCTCGGCACCAGAGGAGGAAGAAGCGGCTGTGCTGATGCAGGCTGGGGAGCCGGCGTCTTTGAAGACTCCCGTGGCCGCTTAGGCTTTGAAGCCGCCAAGGCAGGGGGACGTGGCTTTACAATGCCAGACGTCCCAGGTGTCTCTGCCTGGCTCTCCCTGCCATTAAAGGCAGCTGGCAGGGATCTTGCTGGGGACAGGCTCATTTTCTTCTGGAGTCCCGCAGTAGGGGAGGAAGCCCGGCGCTTATGAGGCTGCTGATTAGAGTCAGCCTGCTGCGGTTGTAGGGCTGAGTCAAAGAGGAGCATACGGAGGCGCCTCTCCCTATCCTTCCTGGCTCTAGAGGTGAGCCTTAAGCAATGGGTACACTTCTGGGGGATGTGAGTCTCCCCCAGGCAGCAAATACATTCTGCATGGCCATCGGAGGCTGGCATTGCCTCACGGCAAGAGCCGCATTTCTTAAACCTGGTCCCTGACATTGCTGGCAACCTGCTGCCTCTTTTCTTTTGTTTTTGAACAGTAGGTGGTTGTTGAAGCTAATAGCCTGGTAATGACTCTGCCCAGGTATCTTTGTTCTTTTAACTTAACAGTCTGTTTTTTGTTTTGTTTGTTTGTTTGTTTGTTAGGTGAACGGAGCTATGTAGCCTGAAGCTGACAGGAGAACAGCTGAGAGGCGGGAGGTAAGAGCGGTCTCTGCTTTTACCTCCGGATAGCTCTTTCTTTGTCCTTCCTCTCTTGACAAAAACCTTTTTTTTTTTTTTAAAGTTTTGGGGAAAGAAAGGGGAGAGGGAGGAGAAGGGAATTTTATATACAAAAGGGAGAACTAGAAGCAGTCTAGTTCTGAGGCGGTAAAGTGAGGAGCGCAATTAGAAGCGTCTGCAGCCTGAGGTGGTGAAGAGGAACTGGCGGAGGGGCCGGACCGCGTGACAGAAAGAGCGCGAAAGCCGCGAGCCTGCGGCACATGCGTGGTCTGGCCGGACACTGCTATTGACAAGTCTCCGTCTGCGGTGCTGGGGCAAGCCCAGCACCCATAGTGGAGCACCCGCGGGGACATCCCCAAAGAACATAGGATTTGAGCAGGGATCTCCTGCCTTTCAGGGAGGTGCTCTAAGGACTCACCCATGGGATATGTTGGCATGGGGCTCTCTCAGTCTCTGTGTGGTAGGTTAATAATGAAAGAATGACCAGAGCAGGGGCCTGGACCTGGGGTTTCCCGGCATCCAGGTGACTACTTTAACTACTGGACTATAGAGTCGCATTAATTCATTCTCTCATCTCTCCTCACCTCTTCTCATTTCAGGTGCAAAAGCCATTGATCTTAGTCTCATAAAACCAAAGAGGAAAATGGTTTGTAAAACTCCCTTTGGGCAGTGCAGTCTACAGTGGTATCCTGCTGCCATGCTGCTGAAAGCGCTGTCGTTCGCAGCCCACGGCTAACTGAGGAAGCACACTTCAGTTTACATCAGATATTTGCCCTTTAGGACAATATCTCCAAGTAGCCTGCAGCTTCCTAATTTCACACGGGCCTGTTTGCGGGGAACACAGTCATTAGCTGGTCTTCAAGACTATTACCCACCTGTTATCCAAATCCTTTGGTACAGCCCACTGTCAAAGTGACACCTACAAGTAATGAGCAAAATGGCCAGTAAGAAGGCTAACTGGGAATCTGCTATCTAGGTAATCCAGCACAACAGAAAGTAGCTTACATGTTGTACATACTCTGATACTACAGCCGTGGGAGGTCAGAGATGACAAATGGCTGAAAAGTCAGATAACCCTTCAGAATCTGAACTTTCCAATGCCTCTGGATGGCATTATCACATTGTACCTTTGTGGGGGCAGAGACTAATCTCATTACACATTTGTACAGGGCCTGGCACAATGACGCCCAACCAGGAGGCTCTGAATGCTGCCACAATGCAAGAATACAAGTAACCATCTTGCCCAGCTCAGCAAGTTTTCAGCCTCACAAGAATAGAAAGGGCCTCCCAGCTACAAATACCTTCACAACTTGTTTGGATTACATCTAAGATCAGGCCAAGCAAACACAGCATGTATTTATTGCTGCTGGAAGAGGCTTTCAAATCATTTCCCTCCTCCGTCTCCATGTTCAACTCACGACACCAGCAGCAATTAACTGTGCAACGTTCCCTCCACATGATGCTGCTAACCATGGGAAGCAAACTCACAGACTTGGACAGATAATTATCCCTTCATGTGCAGGGCTGAGGAAGGGGGTGGCATTCTACAATGACATTAATTAAGTCCTTAAGAGTCAGTAAAATTCAGGTAAGACTTGAGCATCATGCAGAATATTCCATTAAGCCAGGCTTCACTGTAGACAGAATGCTGCATAATGGAATCCTATAATTATTCCTGTGCTGCAAAGACCTTTTAGAAAGGAACCCTGTTTTACATTCCCTAATGCAAACAGCATGAAACAAGGTTGCTTAGGAACATTTACACTCCTACAGTAGGTGAAAAAAAAGCACCATTATTCCAGACATCTGTGTTTAAACTAAAATTTAAAAAAACAATCTGAACACATGCACTCACGTGGATTTTGGCTCTGCATTGGGTGATGAAGTCTAGGAAGCCTAAGAGGAAATTCAAATTTAAAAAAAACACTCAAAATTTCAGTTGGAGAAGTTATTTGAGGTCACACCCGGTACTGTTCCCTCATCCACCCCCACACCTCCTGCCCTCTACAAGAGCAATTTGGCTCAGTATATGCCTTTTACTTCTAAGTCATTAGTCCAATCCAGCCTCATAGGTTCATAACGACCTCATAGTCCATGATGACCTTTTAACAGTTTTAAAGAGACTCCCTTCCAGAGAATTCACCCCAGGTTTTATCCCATGCTCCCTGCGAGCGAGGATAGAGCTTTGGGAATTAGTCTGCACTGTGTGAATGTCCATGCAACATGGATGGGATCAGCAACTAACTGTATCGGAGAGTCACAGTGTCTTGGTTTAAGAAAGTCAGGACATGCTACCTTTGGCGGAGTGATGGGATCCAACAGGGTGGGGCAAGTGTGACAGCCCCAAGAGCAATATCCGTAAGCCAAGGGCAGCCCCTCAATTTCATGATGTAATAATATCCCTCCAACAGTAATTTGGCAGTTGCAGCTCCAGAAGAGGACAGATCCCAGCCTGCAATGCTTCATTTTGATCCAGGCAGACTGGTCCCGTTGCATGAAGGGAGCCACAGTCGGAATGGGCTGTGCTTTTGAATTTAAGCTGGGGGCCACTCTCACTCTGTGTGTGTCATGCACAGAAATCCCCAGCGTCGGCCCGCGTCCCCCCAGGAAAGCATCAGTGCTGGGCCCCACTTCGGATACACCCTGCTGAGTCCCACCTATACATCTTCTCTGATTAGCCCTGTCTCTTCCGAAGAGTTGTCTGCTCTTTGCCTGGCAACCAGAACAAATGCCATTGCAGCAGGCATGGCTGATGGATGTGTCACAGCTGTAGCGCAGCTGTCATGTTGTTGTAAGAGAGCCAAGGGTTACCAGAGCATGACTGGTTATGAATGTGACAGATCTCAGGCTCACTTAATGTATCACTGTGGGCTTTGATGTTCTTGTGTTAACTCAACCACGGGTGTGCATCTCCCGCTCCCTCCCCTAGCCCACTGCTAGTCTCAAAGATCTGTAATGCTCCTCGTTAGTCCTCTTTGCAAAGGAGGAGGAGGGAGGGTAAGAGTGGGTCCTTGATGAATGCGGAATAATGGGGATACTCTGAGGGCTAAAACATATCGCTGAAATCTCATCTCTGTCTTAAAGGCAAAGAGGCACCAGTAGGGTGGGGGAGAGGGAAGGATTTGGTTCAGCTGCTTTGTCTCTAGCAGACCAGAGAGCAAACTCAGCAACAATGAAATTGTATGAACCCTGCTAAGCCTCTGCCCAAAGCAAGATCCACCAGCTCTGCCCTGTTGGGGCCCAGAATCTCTCACATTGTGGTGAGCTGCTTTGCCCCCATAGACCCAACTGCCTCGTGTGGTCCCTTCCAATAGCAACCGCATTTCAATAGCCTTTCCCTGCGAGGCCCCCCCACCCTACCCCGTGTACGCTCATTTGCCCATTATGTCCCCCAGAGACACTGCTCCAAAGTGCTTGTGCCCTATGTGTGCCTCATCCCAATGCATGCAGCCTCCAGGAAAGCCACATCGCCCTTCTGTGTGCCTATGAGACACACAGCCACTCCCTTCTGTTTTCACAGCCCCTTGTCCTCATGGGTATTCTCCACACTGTGAGACCCACAGCCACCTCACCGGGTGTCACCCTGTAATAACCTCGAGCCTACAGAAAGGAGTGCAGGTGATGGTGTTCTTTTCTCTGAGTCTGTACTCCCCCGCCACGTCAGTGCAGTGGTAGCAGGCCCTGTATTGCTGGAAGAGGTGCTGTCTTTCAGGTCAACCATAAAAGTCAGGTCTCATTAAGGATTCTGTGACATCTTCTGCAAAATCCAACTGAGCCATTCTGCCTCCCCAAGCATTTCAAGTATTGATCTTCACTTCCTGTCCCAAACAGTAATTTAGGATTGATTCGCCCTATTGAACAGTTGCCGCATCCGATCCCAAAAGAGACTTAATTTCAGTTGTGGACAAAGTGATCTCTGTCCATTCTCTGGGACTCATCGAAAAAAAGGTGGGCTCCATTTCTCTTCAGGTAGGCCTGTGCAGCAGCTGGTATGGGGTGATTCCCAACTTGGAGAGACAGATATGTAGCTGATTTTACACCTCAAAAATAGCAGCATAGATGTGGAAGCACAAATGGCAGCTCAGGCTGGCTGCCCTAGGGGGTCAGGGAGAGCTGTACTCATGCAGCAAGCTCATGCCACCATGGCTGCCCCCCTATATTTAGACACTAGCTCAAGCAGAGCTAGCAGGTGCCTGTCTACCTGAGCTGGGCATTATACACCCCATCTGCACCCTTAGGGTATGTCTAGACTGCACCCTTCTCCTGGCAGAGAGATGCAGATTAGGCTGGGTGAAATTGCTAACGAAACGGGGATTTAAATATCCCATGCTTCATTAGCATAAAAGTGTCCGCTGCTTTTTTCAGCACGGATCTTTGTCGGAGAAAAGCAGCAGTCTAGAGGCTGAGCTGTAGCTAAAGAAAGCCTTTTCCTATAGATCCCTTATGTCTCGTAAAATGAGGTATACAGGATCTATCGGAAAAGGCTTTCTGTAGCGACAGACCAGTCTCTAGACTGCTGCTTTACTCTGACAACGTGCCGTGCCGAAAAAAGCGGTGGCCATTTTTATGCTAATGAAGCGTGGGATATTTAAATCCCTGCTTTATTAGCAATTTCGCCCAGCCTAATCTGCATCCCTCTGCCGGCAGAGGGGTGCAGTCTAGACATACCCTTGGAGATTAGTATCACCGCCCTACTAATGCTCCTACGCAGGGCTCCCTGGCCCTAACTCAGCTACTCGCCCTCAGCCGTGCCACACACCTATGATTTACTAGACACCCCCCCCACACACACACACACTGCTGCCAAGGCAGGCCCTGAACTTCAGCTAATGTTGCCTAGATACCAGAGCTCCGGGTGACCAACACCTCAGCACCTCGTGCCTTGTGGAGCCTTTTGCCCCAAAGCAGAGCGTATGGAAAACTCTATTCCAACCAGGCGGCAACATTTAATCTTTAGGCTTCCTGTAGTCACCAAGCTAGCAATGATAGAATATGGATGATAGAGGGGGCTGCGTTTGCATGGTGCACTCTCAAAAGCATAAGCCTTGGCATCTGGTCTTCCAGACTGGCTGGGGGGCACTGGCAAAAGTGGAGCATCATTGCTCTAGCACTTGGACTGCCTACGGATGATCCGCATAGACACAAGGGTAGAGCCAAGCTCTGGCCAGCTGTTGCTTCTGCAGCACAGTGAACCTTGAACAAGAGTCCAGAAGAGTCCAGAGTGGGTTTACAATGGCCCACAGGATAGGCAATAGGGGAAACCTTATAGTAGATGTCGATGAGTGGGTCACAAGTCCAGTGACTAAACTACTGATCTTATGCCCTAGAGCAGGGAGAGCTCCCAGCCACCAGGTGCTTAAATGCTTTACTCCCCAGCAGAAAGGAGCTCTCAGGGGACATACACTGAAGGTCACAATCTAGGGGAGCTCCAGCTTGACGATTTCCTTGGGTATGTCTCTTCCCCCACTCTACGCCCACATCTGTACGTTGACAATAATTAAGCTGATCTCACGTGGCTGCAGTAAGGCTAAATTAATGACCAGTAAGTCACTGACGCCTGTGATGAAACAGAAGTGATAATCACAGTTATTGAATCAGGACAGTTCCTACAATCTGTGCAGCTGGGGCTTCGGATTAATTTTTCCCCATCCTGAGAGGGAGCTCTCGAAAGCTTGTCTCTCTCACCAGCAGAAGTTGGTCCAATTACCTCTCCCACCTTGGCAGTTATGGGTTTTGGTTTGGCTTGTGTTGTTAAGATAGGGGTACAGCTGCTGAAGGCGTCAGACTTAGCAACTTCCGTGCCCCTCACCTGCTGTTCTCCATCTGGAGACTAGCAAAGAACAGAAGTGAATACAAAAGGTGCAGTACATCCTCCTCTGGGCCATGTGCATTGTACATTAGGTCTGGCCAGTGCTCCCTCTGCTGGCTGCTCTCAGTAACTCTAGAGACAGGAGAGAACTGCTTTATTTTATTTGCAATTGTTTCTAAAAAAATCAATAAAAGCTTTGCAGTTCTGGGCTATTCCCACAATTGTTCATTGTAGGTGAATTCCAGGTCAGATCAAGTGCGAGTCATTGCACACAACTCCACTACATTTTGTATGCCAGGGCAGCAGTTTGGTATCTGGGCTTTCTATTGGCAGTACATAAAGCTAATGGACATGAATGTACACACACCGATGGCCAGATCAGCACATTGCATCAACGGAGAGATGCCAGATCATGCACTGAAATGGAAAAAGGAGATAAGAAGCCCAGGGTGTTAACATTTATGCATGCAAGTGCCCAGCATTCACGTGACATTTCAAACAATACGAGCATGTGAAAAGCAACGGTTGAGCCACCTCCTCTGTGGGATCTCAAAGCTTTCTGCACATTCACTGGCTTGCTCCCCTGAATTCTCAGCCACTGTCATCAAAATGCAACCACAGCATCAACAATGGGTCAGGTGATTGCCTGCGTAACATTCTATCCTCACATTCCCAACAGATCAGGGTGTTCCAATAAGAGGTTCCACGATGGACCCTATCAGTCATGCATATGAACTACCAGGCCAGATGGCTTTTTATTTTGGATCAAGCCAAAGAACGAGTCCAAAAGCATGAGCACACACAAGAGGGAAGTGTCTCCCTCTGTACAGCTGTCCCCTCACAACCTTGCCCCTTCAGCACATACATACAGTTCCCTTACAAGAACAGTCCACAACTAGCCCCAGAAAAGAGTTAAATGCATCCAACTTGTTGATTAATTTGCAGGCAATAAGCTGCACTAATAAAGCCCAAAGGACCCTAATCAAGCTGTTCTGCGGATGCCAGTGTAAAGGGGGGAGAGGGGCAGAGCTGTCAGGATGGATTAGTGTTTGCCTGCTGGCAACATTTCTCCTGTCTTGAATAAAAGAAAGACACAAACATGCAGCCACACAGGACAAAGGGAAAAGGATGAGTATGCTGCTGACCGGCAGAAGATCTTAAGGCCAGGATGGTGTGGGAGTTTATAGACTTGGCCTGACACTTAATTGTGAGACAATTTCCCATCTTGGATTTTAAGTTCTCCTCCATTGTTTGCAATTCCTTCCGAGAAACTGGAAAGGAGCATTCTTCCTGTACGATCTCATTCTTTTTTATTTGGTAAACTTTCCTGACCTCCCTCCCCCCTACTTCTTCTAGATTCACTCTGTAGCTGCATTAAGCTAGAGTTGTTAATTTATACACAGAGAGTGCACCATTTGGTGCCAAATTAATGAGTTTTGGAGCGAGACTAGCAGGGGGGGCTGCAAACCAAAACCTAAAATTACAGAAAATCCTTTTTCTTTTTACATTTTTAGGTCAATACCTAACTTGGGGCTGAATTTATTATACATTTCTCCTGCAGCATTTTTCACTCTAGCATAGCAATATCAGATTAGCGCACTAGAACCAGAGTAAAACTGACTAAACTGTTTTCATCATCGGCCAAATTGACTCCAAAGTATATTAACACAGTATTAACAGTGAAAAAGTAAAATAGAATGAAAAGAGGTACAATGAGCACAGTTTCATGATTAAGAAAGAGGGGATTTTTATCCTTATATCATCATGGTTTCTATAAAAGGAAATCATGTCTTGAAAACCTTTGACAAGGTCCCTCACCAATGACTCTTACATAAATTAAGTTGTCATGAGATAAGAAGGAAGATCCTTTCATGGAATGAGAGCTGGTTAAAAGGCAGGAAACAAAGGGTAGGAATAAATGGTAAATTTTCAGAATGGAGAGGGTTAACATAGGTGTTCCCCAAGGGTCAGTCCTAGGACCAATCCTATTCAATTTATTCATAAATGATCTGCAGAAAGGGGTAAACAGTGAAGTGGCAAAGTTTGCAGATGATACTAAACTGCTCAAGGTAGTTAAGACCAAAGCAGACTGTGAAGAACTTCAAAAAAATCTCGCAAAACTAAGTGACTAGGCAACAAAATGGCAAATTAAATTTAATGTGGATAAATGTAAAGTAATGAACATTGGAAAAAATAACCCCAACTATACATACAATATGATGGGGGCTAATTTAGCTACAACTAATCAGGAAAGAGATCTTGGAGTCATCGTGGATAGTTCTCTGAAGACATCCACGCAGTGTGCAGTGGCAGTCAAAAAAGCAAACAAGATGTTAGGAATCGTTTAAAAAGGGACAGAGAATAAGACAGAGAATTTCTTATTGCCCTTATATAAATCCATGGTATGCCCATATCTTGAATACTGCATACAGATGTGGTCTCCATGTCAAAAAAGATATACTGGCATTAGAAAAGGTTCAGAGAAGGGCAACTAAAATGATTAGGGGTTTGGAACGGGTCCCATATGAGGAGAGATTAAAGAGACTAAGATTTTTAGCTTGGAAAAGAAGAGACTAAAGGGGGGGTATGATAGAGGTATATAAAATCATGAGTGGTGTGGAGAAAGTGAACAAAGAAAAGTTATTTACTTGTTCCCATAATATAAGAAGTAGGGGCCACCAAATGAAATTAATGGGCATCAGGTTTAAAACAAATAAAAGGAAGTTCTTCTTCACACAGTGCATGGTCAATCTGTGGAACTCCTTGCCTGAGGAGGTGTGAAGGCTAGGACTATAACAGGGTTTAAAAGAGAACTAGATAAATTCGTGGAGGTTAAGTCCATTAATGGCTATTAGCTAGCATGGCTAAGGAGTGGTGTCCCTAGCCTCTGTTTGTCAGAGGGTGGAGATGGATGGCAGGAGAGAGATCGCTTGATCATTACCTGTTTGGTTCACTCCCTCCGGGGCACCTGGCATTGGCCACTGTTGGCAGACAGGATACTGGGTTGTATGGGCCTTTAGTCTGACCCAGTATGGACATCCTTATGTTCTTATCCGATTTCCATTTCACCTGACAATCCCTTAAACCTGCAGTAGGTACATTTCTACAGTGTCACTTCCTGCTAAAACCATTTTTCTTCACTTTCATCGCTAACTGATGTTCATATAACAACGAGAACAGGATTTTAATGGATTTCTACACAAGAATAAGGAGAGTCTGCTCCAAAATTTGTTTTTGGAGAACTCCTCAAGGGCCTCCAAATTGGCAGAGGCCCCAAGCAAAGGCCCAAGTGGGCTATCTGCCACTGCCCACAACAAATGGCAGAAATTACTGTCACCATGTTCAGCTCCAGCATAGTGGCTAGAACCCAGATCTGAAGCAGAGGAGTGTGTCTAAAGGGGACCATTCCCTTCACAGAGGAGAGAAGCTGGTTTCAGGCAGCAGGGATAGTGTAGCCCATGGTCAGATCATCAGCTGGGGTACATGTCACAGCTCTGTTGATTTCCATGGAGCTGTGACAATTTCAGACAGCTGAGGATCTGCCCCCTTGCCTTTATAACTCCACAGAGCATTGCCAGGGAAATGAGCGCAAAGTCAACAATTCGTCATTCATTACTGCCTGCTTGCTGGCTCTCAGAGGGTGGATGATGAGCACTAAGCAGATGCAAATATGTCTGAGAATTATCAAAGGTGATTATGAAAAACATTAAGCAGAAATGATTATTCAATCAGGTGGTGAGCCCAATCCTGCAATCCAGTAGTTTCAGTGATTTCAACAGGGATGTAGGACATACAGGGACAGATTTTTAACGGCTTTTAGGTACCTAAAGGTGCAGATCATCCATTCTAGGAGGATTTTCAAAAGCAAGTCGCACTGAAGTCAGTCACAGGAATTGGGTGCCTAAATGCCTTTAAAAAAATTGGCTTCTTTCAGAATCAGGCTCCAAGATCACTTTTACTGACAACTGTCGATCTCAAAATATGGATTTAATTCAGGCTTTATGAAGTGAGGTTTTATTGCTTGTGTTATGCAGATCAGACCAGATGGTGGTGATGCACTGGAATGAGTTACCTAGAGAGGTGGTAGAATCTCCATCTGTAGTGGTTTTTAAGTCCCGGCTTGACAAAGCCCTGGCTGGGATGGTTTAGTTGGGATTGATCCTACTTTTAGTAGGGGGTTGGAGTTGATGACCTCCTGAGATCTCTTCCAGCCCTATGATTCTGCGATCGAGCTAGTCTCTTCTGGGCTTTATTTAAAAATGCCAAATACACTCGTATACGCATTTTTCAGAGGATCTCAAAAAACATTTTTCAAACTACTGATTATGCTTCTGAACATGCCAGTGAGGTCAGTATTATTATCCTCATTTTATAAATAGTATGTGAGACACACTGTACTCTTACATTCACCCTTTTTATAGGACTAATACATTTTATACATAGTATGGCAGGTGGGGTATCTTTTGAAAACTGATCATTTGCTGATCATTATTTTTCTGGTAAAATGTGTGTGAAGTTATAAATCCTACATATTAAATATGTTCCAAGTCTGGAGAAACAGATTCAAACCAGCTCTCCAGAGACCAAAGGTGTCCAGAGACCCCTCTGTCAGGTGTCAACAGAATCAAATGGAATAGCATCTGGTTAAGCACCATTCTTTGGCAGGGAAGAAGGGCTTGAGAGAAAAATTTACATCTTGGCAATGGAATAGCTAGAGGTTTCCATGCAAACAGACTTTCTGTCTCCAGAACCTCGGCCGAAGATAATTTTTCAGGAGGAAAATAACTACAAGGAGTGAGAATAGAGGACACAAATCATCTCTCCTGTTATCTCTAATCAGCAGCCACAACACCTATGGAACAAAGGAAACAGCTTGGGGGGGGGGGGGGGGAAGAGATCCTGGCTGGAAGATTCAGCCAGTAAACACTGCTAGGTCATATGATGAGAGCGAGAGACTTGCACTTTTAATTGACTCAAATTGTTAAAACAGGTGTTAGATTATAGATGACCTTTTCTTTCTTTGGAACTGTCGGGGGCCCACCCCCTCCTCGGGGCGTACCGCCCGCCTCTGGGGCATAGTTCAGACCTCTCCGGTCTAGTTTCAAAGTACACCGCCCCTGTATTAGAGGAACTACGGCCTACTGGCCTAGTCTGAAAGTACACTGCCCCTGGATTAGGGGAAATACGGCCCACTGGCCTAGTTTTACAGTACACTGCCCCTGGATTAGGGGAAATACGGCTTCCTGGCCTAGTCCTTTGTATGCAGGCTCTGAGGCCTAGTTCTTCAGCCGAGCCCCCACTTGCCGGGGTTCAGGGCAGGAGGGATAGGGGGGCCCGGGCCCGACCCAGGGCCCTATCAGTGGCGAGCGGCTCCCACCACTGGCTCGGCGGGGCTCCTCCCCACAACGCGCCGAGCCCTCAGGCCGTTCCAGCTCCTGGGTCGCTTCCTCCCCCTCCCCCCTCCCCCCGCGGCCCCACCTGTCGGCGCGAGTCGAGCGGCGGTAGCGGCACTTCCCACGTCAGCGACGGGGCTGGCGGTGGCCGGTCCGGTGCCTGGGTCGCTGGCGGCTCCGTCGCTGGGATCGAGCCCGGCTTGGCCTGGCGACTGCCTCTCTCGCGGTCCAGTCTGCGACTCTGGAGGTTGGGCGCTAACTCCAGCTCCGACAGCGTCTGCCCCTTCTGAAGGCCTGCAGCCCTTTATACCTTGGCTCCCCTGGGAGCACGCCCAGTAAGGCTGCATGGGTGGGACCCTCTCCGCCCCCTGCGCCCGGTTGTTTCCCTGGGCTTGAGTGCGGGGCGGGGCTGCCCGTCACAGGAACCAATTCTGATTTTGATGCCTCACTGCTGGTAATCACTTAAAATCTCTCTGTAGTTAGTAAGACTTCAATATTGATCTACCAGGAAAGGGACATCAGAAAATGGGGAATGAGTTTGTGCCTGCTGACACTAAGTGAGTTGGCCTCACACTGTGAGTTCGTAGCTTTCCTTGTGCCATAGTTCCTTGTTAAAAGATTATTCTGATTTAAAAAACTAAAGCAAGCAACATAATAAAAACTAAATTAAAAAGTCCCACTAGAAAACTGCATAAATCTCCACTCTTCCCCCATGCTTATACTCTGCCCCTCCTTTCTATCCCAAGGAGCAGTTCTGCACAGAAAACTGGATGTATGGTGAGGCGGGATCCTGTTTTTCTGGAGTGTCCCCTTCCTGGCAGAAGCAACTGGCTCCATTGAAATACACATTAATGTCCATTGAGTTTAAAATAAAGATCTGCGTCTTACAAAGGCACTTTATAAGAACAGGGCAGCAACCAAAATAAGAACATAGAAATGGCCATACTAGGTTGGACCAAAAGTCCATCTAGCTCACTATCTGACAGTGGCCAATGCCAGGCACTTTAAACAGAATGAATAGATCAAGTAAACTTCCTCATATCAGCTGTCTGTGGATATCCTGAACAGCCAAAGAAGTTCTTTCTCCAGCTCCCAACCTGTCAGGCAGTTTGATGTGTGCAGCACACAAGTCCTGCTTCCATCAGATTAATGTCTGATGGATTCAATTGCAGCAAGCCATGCTGATATGAGCTCTATGTGACTGCATGATCATCACCTGGACAGTTTTCATCCATCAGAGGCTCAAATCCAATTCACTTGGAAGGGAGGAGAAAGTCAGCTTTGATTCTCTGGGCCCAAATCTGTCTTCACCAGTTTTAGTTCCAAATCTGGATGGGGATGAAGTCTCACAAGTTCTTAGGAATTTCTCTCAAAGGTTCACGAGAGCAGAGAGATTTTGTTTCAGAGAATCCTGATCATAAGGTCAGATCCTGGAAACCAGCCTGTACCCTAATCAGATGCCAGACAGACAATCCTCTTTGGTCCATCTCATTTCTTTGTCAACTTTGCTGGTCGGATAGGGAACGGGGTATATGGGTCTAAGCAGACACTCTGGGGGATTCAGGGTAAACGAGAACATAGAGCTGGGTCATACATGATGGTGCTGGATCTGAACTGTCACCCTGGAGCTTCTGGGGCCAGTTTCCCATTCAGTCTATGTAACCGATAATTGAGCACATGCTCAAAAACCAAAATACCCTGCAGAGAGGTGTGTCACCATAGGGAGCTTTAGGTCTTGTTACAACTGCTGTAACTTATCACTCCATCCAAACAGAGAGCTAACGTGACAAACGTACATGAAGACCCCAACTTACGAACAGGTTGTGATCCAAAAGTTTGATTGTAAGAGGGTAGATTGGAACTCAACACATTTTCCCATAGAAATAATGCTATAAAAGGACATTAGGTTCCCAGCCTAGCCCACAAGAGTCCATTTAACTCACAATGTAGCTGAAATACTGTATATTTGCAATGAAAAATAGTAGAAATAGGTGTTTTTATTTAACCTTGATTGCTGGTGCTTGAGGAATGGCAGGTGTAATGAGAGGGAACAGGGAGGCAGGTGGAACACCAGCCCCCACCATCCCTCCTTCACCAGGAGGCAGCAAATGGCATGAGTGTGGGCCCAAGGACACCAGAAGATTGCAGGGGGGAGGGGTCATGCCCCCAGTGGCTAGTGAGAAGCTGCAGTTTCCTCTTCAAAGCTCCACTTCTCACCAGCCACTGGCTTTGGAGTAATCCAGCCAGCACTTGTGCTGCTCACTGCCACCAGTGCCTCTTGCCTGCTTCCCTGAGCTGCAGGTGAGCAGTGTTCCCGCTAGCACACCTTCACAGGTGATTAATCAGCCTCGCCCAGTCAGAGGCTCAGGGCTCCCTGCACAGAACTGACTGACTGGGCAGGGCTAATTAATCACCTGGGAAGCTCTGCTGCCATGCAGCTTAGCGAGAGCACTACAGGTGAGCTTTTATTTGTATGTGCGGATATTCATAAATTGGATGTTTGTAATCCGGGGAAGGCTTGTACATCCTACCTATCTTAGTGTTTTATGCTGCTACCCTTCTCCATAATCTCAGCATCCTTCAGGTAAAATCAATAGTAACACTGAAGTCTCTTGAGGACTTCACAGACTTTGTTGCATTTCCCCCTTTTTCTGATTTTCCTTTGTTTAATGAGAAATGTTAAAAGAATATGGAAATTTAATCCTAGTGAAGGAAATAGACAGGAGAATACATTACCAGCAGGCAATACATAGGAGGGACATCAGGAGAGCTCAGATAGTTTTCAAAGAGCTGAAAGTATAAAAACAAGCAAGAAATTCTTTAATTATATAAGCATCAGGAAGCCTGCTTAAGTCTTTGTGGGCCTGCTGGATCACTGGAAGTTACAAAATGAGCAATTAAGGAAGATACAGCCATTGCTGAGAAGTGAAATACTTTCCCTGCATTGGCACTTGCTGCAGGGGACATTAGAAAGACATTTACCTAAGTCCAGCTCATTTCTAAGATGAGGTGCTACCAAAAATTGACGTTAGAAGATGTGATAAAGTAAATCTATCATTTAACACTGAATGTCACTAGGCCCAGACAGTACATCTAAGAATTCAGAAGGAGGTAAAGTATGAAGTGGCTGAGCTGCTAGCAAAAATATGGACGCTCTCAGTGCCAGAGCACTGGAAGGAAGCAAATATTGTACCTGCACTTTAAAAATTCTTGAGAATTACAGTTCCAGAGAATCACAGATCAGAAAGCCAGACATACATATCTGATAAACTGGATGAAGTGATAATGAAGAGAGTAATAAAACACCTAGGAACAGCTCATGATAGGAAAAGGTCTCATCAGCACAGTTTCAGCAAAGGAAAATTGTGTCCTACTAATCTATTAGAATTCTTTGATGTGTGAATTGAAATGTGCTGTCTACTCTTCTACATTCACTTACTTATTTAAACTTTCAAACAACTTTTCACAAGAGGCTCTGAGACAGCTGCTTAAGAAACCTAATAGTCATGTGTTAAGACGCCAAGTATGGTTATGGATTTAAAAAAAAACTGGCTAAAAGGCAGGAAACAAGGAGTAGAGATATATGGAAAACTTTAACCATGGACAAAGGTTGACAGTGTGTGGTTTCCCAGATTCCATAATAGGTCCCGTGTTGTCCAAAATGTTTATTAACAATTTGAAAATGGGTTGAGCAGCAAGGTAATAAAATTTGCAGATGATAAAGTTATTGCCCAGAAAGGAGTGTAAGGAACTTCAGCGGGAACAAACCAAGGTAGATGAATGGACATCATGATAACTCAGCCTACTCAACACGTGGCCCATGGGCCGCATACGGCCTGCGGTGCGGTTCGGGTTTACATGGGGCTCAACACATGGCTATGGGTGGGAGTCAGAACAAAAAAGTAGTCAATATAATGGTCTTTTGTTGGTATGCATTTTAATAGTTAAATTTCTGGACTGTCATTGCTCATTCAAAGTGCTGTCATACTGGTGGAAATTGGGTAAATATTGCATTTTATTAATATCAGCAGAACTGACTTAAATGGGGCCTGTGTGCTGTGTAGTCGTGCCTTAATCGCTGCATATATGTTTACATGTATATGCAACCACACTTAAATTGTGGCCCTCAGCATGTGCTGTGTCATTGTGGCCCCCGGGGCTTCCAAAGTTAAGTAGCTCTGTGATAACTGATGAAGTTTACTATGAATAAATGCAAAGTAACACAGAAAAATAAATATTGACCTATATTATACAAGATACTAAGTTAACAACATCAAATCAGGAAAGGATCCTGAATTGTCATGACAGACAGTTCAATTACGACCTTTCCTTAAATGTGCAGCTCTGGTCCAAAAAGGCAACAAGATGTTAACAATGCATAAGGAATAGACTGGCAAAATGAAAACTATTATGCCGCTCTATGCAATCAGTAACATCTTCTCATCTGGAATACTGTTTGCAGTACTGGTCACCCCATCTCATCAAGTATATTACAGAATTAGAATGGTGCTGAGAATGACTCTGGAGCCTGGGGGAAAAAAATCTCACATGACGAAAGACTTAAGATTTGGACTGTTCATCATAGGAAGGAGAGGAAACAGACGGGATGCGAAAACTGTATATAACATTAAATGCCAAAATACCCCAAAAAGAAACATTGTTAAAAGAAAATTAGGTTGCAACGTAAAACACTTGAAAGTCAGGAAATGCCAGAGTTTAAGGTTGCCTGTACACAACCTTAATTTAGCCCTTTTAGGCACACACCCTATGCTCTGAATGAGGCAGAGGTTGCATGGGAGAAAACAGTATGTGATCACATAACTAAAATGTGTCATAATGTGTATATATAAAGGAGCTTATTTGAGGTTCCATGGGCGACATTCATTCTTATTGTATTTCCTAATTTTGAGTGATTCTCTTTGCAACCTTAACTATGTTCTTTTATCATGGGGGTATTTTTAAACATAAAAAGAAGGATTTTTTTGTTTGAAGAAAAAAGAAAAATGTTAATTCTATCATGACCAATTATCACAACCCGCTCCCAATCATTTTTATTGAGGTTCAAACCTAAAATTTCAGTACAGACTTCTACCACTTGAGCTACTGGATTTCAAACACTCTGGTCATCCAACACTCCAGTCATCTGAAGAAGTGGGCTGTGCCCACAAAAGCTCATGATACTATCCACATTTTTTTTTTAGTCTTTAAAGTACTACCAGACTATTTGTTGTTTTTTAAGTTTTTCCTGTTACGGACTAACTTGGCTACCCCTCTGAAACTTTTGGATTAACTATGTTAGGGGTACAGTTGGACCTCTTTAGTCCAACACCCTCAGGACCCGACTAGTCCCAAATGAGGGAGTCTGCCAGGCCCAGGGAGGTCAATGCCCCTCTTGGCCACCAGCCTCCGCTCACAACTCCAGGGGCTCTTTGGTCCAGCAACATTCTCCAGACCACGGATGTTCCTAGACCCCAGAGTCCTGGACCACAAAGATTCAGGTGTTTTAGGAGATAGTAAGGGGAGGACAGCTGTAGAAGCCAGGTACTGGTAGTTGCGGTGAGGAGCAGATTGGCTGGAAACTCTCTCTCCCCCCAGTTTCAGGTGTTGGGTATCTCTAACCCAGCTGATGTTCCCAGAAGATGAGGATGAGCCAGGGCTAGGTCCAGGAGGTGATCAGGGAAGTCTAGCTGGGTTCCTCAAACTCCCATACAGTATTATAACTACTCTGGCAGCTCCAGGCCTTCCCTGCACAGTGTTTGTGTGAGTCTAATCCTAGAAGAGAATGTTCATATTCAGTTATTTTGGCAGACTGCCAGCATTTTCCTGAGAAATCTAAGTGGAGACAGGAAATGCAGATTTATAACGTAGCAAAGCCAAATTCTACCTAGAGAGAAAAGCCAATATGAATAACAGTTGCTTCTTATCTCATAAGAAGAGATAGTCAATTAAATTAAGGTGGCAAATTCAAAAGTGATACCAAGAAATATTTCTCCATAGACTATAGTATTAGACAGTGGAGCTCATTGCCACTGAAAGTCATGGAGGCCAAATATTTTGCAAAATTAAGAGAGATGGATTGTACATTCATATATGGATAACAGGAATAGCCATTAATCATAGTTAATGCCAACAAAATACTATCAAATGATACAAGATATCATAGTTCAGGATTTAAGCCAATCCCTAGGTACTGAGATTAGACAGAGACCTTTGCGGGGGGGGGGGGGGGAGGGCAGTTTCCCCATGTGTTACTACTGTAGTGTTTCCCGCCACCACAAACTACAACTGATTAGATGGACTGTGGCACTGATCCAGTCTGGCAGCTCCTAAGAAGAGCTCTATGGGATTTGTGAAAAAATGGCGGGTAGAGAGGGAGGAAAAGGTCACGCCAAGTCTCCACTGGCACCAGCTACAGCCCTGGCACTGAATTTTTTTCTCCCACAATAAAGATTATGAATTATTTTATAAAACAAACAAAGGCCTGTTTATTGTGGAGAGTCTGGAGCCGCAGTCTTATCAAAGCCATCACTGGACAAGGAAGCTTTGTTCATTTTATCTAAAAAATGCCATGGCTGTGGGCAGTGGGAGGTAACAGGGAAAGCCCCCTTAACTCAGGCATAGGCAGGATTTAGCATGTAGACTCCACATAGAGATCCAGGAGGAGGGAAAAACAGTAATTGGTGATTTGGAAGTGTCTACTGCTGCGAGCCCCTCAAGAGACCCAGGCAGAAGAGAGCCAAGATCATGTTTAGCTGCATATTTTAGGCATGAGAACATACTTTCCCTTAATATGTAACCCAAGGGGATTTTTCCCCTCTCTCCCCTTGGATCCTTGGCCAGCTCAGATCTCAGTTCTGGGATTTTTCAGAGTTGATTTGATTTTCCCATGGTCGGATTTGATGATCATTAAGACCCAGGCATTCAGTGGCAAGTTGGCTTTGGGCCTGAGCAGCCCCCTCCCTCAGAGACGCTGGGAGCGGAGAGGAATGCTACAGGGTCAGCTGGAGAGAAGAGGTAGGGAGAGGGAGCTTTTGGAACTGGTTTCTCCCAAACTCTCTCAACCCTGCTTCTATATTTACGCATAGAGGAGAACAGTAACGGAGAAGGGAGACACGGAGTATTAGCAAAGGCAGCTAATCCATCTCTAACAGCTGTATCTATGCACAGGCCAACGATTTACACAGAGTGGCCAAGTCTGGGTCACTTTAGTTTAACCATCATGAAAAAAAAATGTTAGTCCCAGAAATATCAAGATGACGCATTTTTAGAAGACCACAGCTTCTTGTCTCCTGGATTCTATCTCTGCTTCCCCCATCCCTTGCTTCTCTCCCCCATCCTCCCAACTTCCTGCCCTGTTTTCTCCTTCCCACCAAACACATTCTGTGCCTTGAGTCTGACCAGCTGTCTGGCACTTTTGCAATTGAAGCGATATTTGTAGTAAGATGACAACAAAAGGGAGCAATAGGGTCCTGGAAAACTCAGCAGTGCAAAGAGCAGGATGGAGCAGAGAACTACTACCAGTCTCTCTTTCCAGGTGTGATTTCCATTCAACATGCACTATCTGCAGGCGCCCGCCACTCAAAGTCCTTAAAGGGGCTCTCACCCCCTGCTCCACCTGCAAAGTCTGGAGATGCCCAGCTTGCACAGGTTTCTCTGTCAGAGATGCTGCTCCCAACCCCTCATTCCTTCTGCCACAGATGCCACATCCACTGGCTTTAAGGAATACTGGCAGTCCTGGACTAGGGTCTGGGGTCCTATTCTCCTCTCCTGTGCAGTATTTACACCAGTATGAATGTTGATTTCAGTGCAGTTACTCCCTAGTTGTACCAGCCAAGTGTAAGCAGAATCAAGCCCCATAAAAACCATCTTAAAGTACCATTTGCTGTATTATCTGCAATACCTACATTTTTTCATACAAGATGGTCTAAATGCTAAGCAGAAATATTAAGAGTGTGAATTAAAGGCCAATTTTGTCTGGCTCTATGACGGGGTGCATCAAATATGCCACCCAAAGTGGGCCAGTAGCATCTGCCACACAATTCAAATCATTCCCAGGAAGGCTGAACTACAAGTCAGTCCCAGTGTCAAGTCCCAGGACAGGAAATACTTTGGTTGTTGCTGTGGTCTTACAAATAAAACCACTATTACACACAACTGGTCTATTAAATACTATCAAGGTTTGGACAAAGAGGCAGCTCACAGACTCCAGGCAGTCAGATCCACCAAGTCACATTCCTCACTATATTTTCCCTTAGAAAGAGGCAGGTTTAATAACTCCATCTGGAGACCTGATGTAGGAAATACTTTTGCAGCTTTGCCTTTTGGCTCCACATTCTGGAATAGGTGGGGGGATGGAAGAATGGAAAGTGCACAGCAGCAGATGACTACCAACTGGCCCACTATCCTTTCCTACATTGGAGGCAGAATGGGGACAATAGCACAGACCTTATTTCTCACTCCCATAAGTCTCTATTACAAACTCAAATAAAGTAATAAACATCTAAGTCCCTGTTGCCTAAGACCCGCATTCAGTGTTCCCTCTAATTTTTATGTCCCTGTGTGGAATGAATTTTGTTCTGTGCACCAATATGGAGATGATGTGCAGTGCACTGCCTCCATATTGGGGCGCATAAAAAAATTCATTCTGCACATAGCCAATCCATGAAGGAGGTGGAGCCAAGAGGTTTAGAGTGTGGAAGATACTCGGTGGGGTGGGGGAGAAGAGATCAGGACTCTGGCTGGGGCTGCAGGCTCTGGGGTGAGGCATTTTGGATGCAGGAGGGGGCTCCAGGCAGGGGCCAAGGGGTCTAGAGTGCCGGAGCGGGCTCAAGGCAGCAACCTGCATTCAAAATCTCTCCCTCTGATGTTCTCACTGCTCCAGTAAGGCTTTGGGTTTAGTCTGTCCTTTCAGGATCCCTGGATGCTCCTCTCTTCCTGCACAGCTTTCAGGTTGTCTTTGCCTGCCCCACAACAATCTCTCTCTCTCTTGCTTGTTCAAATGCAGCAGTTCTCCCTTAGCTCAGAGATCAAGAGTCTTTTTAACAGCAGCTTCTACCTCTCTCTGACTTCTCCTTATCTACTGAATTTCCACTGCTCAACTTCCCTGCCCTGAAGACAACCTGCAATAACCAATTCCTTGAGCGTGGCCAATCTCTTTAGCATATCCATGATACTGCCAAGGCAAAAGACATTCTATGTTAACGAATCAATAGTGGAGGAACACTTCAGATAGTAGGGAGGCTGCTGAAAGCTAGCCCTCTTACCCCATCCACTGCCCCTAAAGATAGGGGCAGGCTTGGAGACGGGCAGCTGGGACTCCAAGCACAGGGGTCCAGCAGCGGAGCACAGGCTAAAACCTGGGGATGCTGCTACACCCCCCATGTTCCTAGTTTCTGCACCTAAAAGTGATTTCTTTGATTGTTCTCTAGCTGCTTCCACACAAGGCATGTAATGGGTGACATGGGCTAGTCAGAAATTTTTCCATGAAACTTGGTCAGAAAATTCCACGCGCGCCCCCTTGCTGTATCAGAGGCAGCAAGCACAGGTGGGAGGCAGGAGCCGCTTGCCTCCCCACTGCTGCCTCCCACAAGGGGAAGGCAGAAGACAGTCCTTGGGGGAAGTGGCTTGAAAGCCAGCTCCCCATGTGCACTAGCTCCCGCAGAGCCACCTTCCCAGCCCCCACAGTAACAGCAGAAGGGGGGAGCTGGCGGGAGCTGGTACACATGGGAAGCCAGCTTTTAAACTAGCTACCTGCGTATACTGCCCCCATAAGTCTCAGAGAGGTAACTGCTAGTCTGTAATTGAAAAAATAACAAATAGTCCTGCAGCACCTTAGAGATTAACCAAAAATTTAGATGGTATCATGAGCTTTCATGGGCACAACCCACTTCTTCAGATGAATGGAGTTAAGGGGTAAAGGGTACAAATAAATAGCAGAGAAAGGGGTTGGGGAGGGAAAGAGAAGGAAAAAAAATAGGAAAAAAATATTGTCAGTTAGTGTCCATGCTAAATGAGGCTAATGAAGTGGATTATAAGTACTTGGTGCTTAGCTTTTGATGTCATTAGGATGTGGAATGTAGCAGCCCATCCAGTTCAGGTCTTTTTCAAACCTTGATTACAGGTGTCAAATTTGTAAATGAAAACAAGTTCCACAGCATCTCTTTCCAGCTGGTTTTTTAAATTGCTTTGTAATATCGTCATCTTTAAATTCATTAGTGAGTGCCCAGGCAAGTTAAAATGTTCCCTGGTAGATTTCTGTGTGTTACCATTTCAAATATCTGATTTGTGTCCGTTAATCCTTTCCTGTAGAGATTGTCCAGTATGGTCAATAAACGTGGCAGAGGGGCATTGCTGGCACTTGATGGCATAGATCACATTAGTGGATGTGCAGTTGTATGAGCCTCTGGTGTGGTGGCTTAAGTGGTTAGGTCCTGTGATAATGTTGCTTGTATAGACATATGGACAGAGTTGGCACTGGAGTTGATTGGAGGGGTGGGTTCCTGGGTGAGTACGATTGTGGTGTGGTGTGTGGTTGCTAGAAATAATTTGTTTCAGGTTAGGGGGTTGTCTGTAGGTGAGGACTGGCCTGTCCCCCAAGGCCTGTGAGAGGGAGGGATCATTTTCTAAGATGGATTGTAAATTGTCAATGATGCACTGAGGGGTTTAAGTTGGGGGCTGTAAGTGATGACCAGTAGTGTTCTGTTATTTTGTTTGTTAGGCCTTTCTTGAAGAAGCTGATGGCTGGGTACTCACCTGGCTCTGTCAATCTTTTTTTTTCCCCTTCCCCGGGTGCGTATTTAAGTTTTAAGAATGCCTGACAGAGATCCTGTAGGTGTTTGTCTCTGTCTGTGAGATCGGAGCAAATCTTGTTGTATCTTAGGGCCTGGCGTAAACAATTGATTGGGAAATGTGTTTTGGATGGAAGCTGGAGACTTGTAGGTAAGTGTAATTGTCGGTAGGTCTCTACGTTAGAACGGCCATACTGGGTCAGATCAAAGGTCCATCTAGCCCAGTATCCTGTCCTCCAACAGTGACCAATGCCAGATGCCCCAGAGGGAATGAATAGAACAGGTCATCATAAAGTGATCCTTCTCCTTTCATCCATTTCCAGCCTCTGTATGTCAGAGGCTGGAGCAGGGGGTGGGCAAAAGGTTCACCTTGGGCCATTGATCTGGCCTGCGGAGGCCCTGTTGCTCCCCCATCCCCAGGCCAATTAGGGTCTAGGGGTGGAGGAGAAGTGTATGAAGTTTCCTCCGCCCTGCAAGGAGCGTGCGGCACTTAGAAGCACCAGATGCTCCTGGCAGGGCGAGAGGAGACTTCACGCACATCCCTGCCCCCAAGCCCTGATTAGTCTGGGGACAGATGGGGGAGCATGCAAAGTCTCCCACTGCCAGGAGCATGAGTGCCTGGGGGAGCCTCCAGGGAGGGGGGAAAAGATGCTCCCCCCACCCCCAGACCAATCATGGTCTGTGGAAGGGGAAGCATCCTGGTCCCTCCCCTTCCACTTAAGGCCCCACCCCTTCCGGTGCAGCCCAGGACCACTTCAAAAATTTTTGAAGTGACCCCTGGCAAAAAATTATTTCCCTTCCCTGGGCTAGAGACACCATTAATAAGTATTAATAAGTATTGATGGACCTAACCTCCATCAATGAATCTAGCTCTTTTTAAAACCATTTTAAAGTCCTGGTCTTCACAATATCCTCTGACAAGGAGTTCTACAAGTTTACTGTGCACTTCGTGAAGAAAACTTCCTTTTGGTTGTTTTAAACCTGCTATCTATTAATTTCATTTGGTGACCCCTAGTTCTCATATTATGAGAACAAGTAAATAACTGTTCCTTATTCCCATACTTGTCATGATTTTGTAGACCTCTATCATATCCCACCTTAGTCTCTTTTCTAAGATGAAAAGTCCCACTCGTTTTAATCTCTCTTCACAACACCCGTTCCAAACCCCTAATCATTTTGTTGCCCTTTTCTGAACCTGAAAATATTTGTATCAATATCTGTCACAAATTCTTCTGGTGAACATTTTTTTCTGTATTCAAATGCTTTAAAATTATTTGCAAAATACAATGAGTCAGGAATATTTGTCAAGTTCAGCAGTATTTACAACTGAAAGTGACTTTTTACAAAATATTACTTACAATGACTTAACTATTTTGTAAAGAAAAAAATGTAGAAAGAAAGCTATCCGAAATAAATATTTTTTTTCAAATTGAAAATGTTTCTTCAGAGGAAGTTAACTTTTATTTTTTCATTTATGCATCTTCTATACATTTTATTTTTACAATTTTTTCACATTAGCTTAATGCAAATACAAGCTTTCATTTACACCAGAAGTTCTCAAACTGTTCTCCGAGAACTCCGTTTCGGTAGACTGAGGAAAAGTTTTTTAATAAAGCGCTCTTATCCAAAGCACTTTACAATAGTTAGCTAATGGTACAAACAATGTTTGGAAACATCATTAAGTGGTCCACTGAGACCCTCAGCAATTTTCAAGTGGTCTGTAAAAAAAAAAAAAAAAATCAGACTACAAAAACAATTTCACTTTATTTTCATTTACTTCTTATTACTTATAATATAGGAGGAGGATGAAGAAAATAAGAATGAAAATGGGAGGGGCAGGAAGAATGAATGTTCTTTTTCTTGGCTGGGTTCCCGGGAGGCGAGATGGCCCAAAAAATGATGCTAAGCACAGGACACCACTCTGGGACAGTGGGTAGTGAGTGCTCAAGAGTATCCCAAGTCTCCCTATCAGGGAATGGCAAAATAGTGGTATTGACCACACAGTTCTGAGTAACTATTTAGCATGGAATATTCCAAAGTACATGCAGCAGGTCCCATATGGAAACAATACAGCTGGGGCATCTAGGGCAGTGGTAGGCAAATACAGCCCGAGGGCCACATGCAACCCATCCAGGTTCTAT
The DNA here is from genome assembly GCF_052426305.1 of Pelodiscus sinensis. Taxonomy (NCBI): domain Eukaryota; kingdom Metazoa; phylum Chordata; order Testudines; family Trionychidae; genus Pelodiscus; species Pelodiscus sinensis. The sequence continues at coordinate 24,510,009 of NC_143067.1, read as the reverse complement.
GTGTGGCCCATGAGACATTTTGTTTACCGTTGCCCATGGGCAGGATTCTGGGCCAGATTCTGCTGGTTTTTGTCGGTATAGTTTTTTCCTACCGTTAATACGAACGTGATATGCAGGTAAAGCAAGACAACATGAAGTGAGGTGCATGCTGGTTGCACACAACACTGAGAAATCCATGTGCTCTCCCTGCATTGAATTGATCAGCATACCCCACTAATTCTAGATACACAAGTACAGTTAGCAAAACTACCCTACCCCTGGAGACTGAGTTGGGTACAATGATCTTGCGGCCCGCGGAGAGAAAGGCAGGCCACTCATGCAGCCCACTCACTAGCCTAGGCTGCTCATCAATGACCTAGGGGTTCAGAGAACTTCTTTCACACATACCTCAAATAAACATGAGACAGCAGGTTTTTTTGAGAGGAGGCAAAATGTAAGCAACTCAGCTCATTCAATGCATGCTGTATTCCCCTTCACCCAATATTCTCAAATATTCTATAAAAGCAGCACTAAAATGGGCCCAGTATTACCATTTAAAATACAGTCCCCCAATATTTTAAGGAGAATGGAAATTTACAGACCGATCTATCATACTTCCATGCATAAAGAAGCATTTTAAGAAACAAACAGTATATACATGTGGCAAGATGAGTGATTCGGTTCAAGGTCTCGTTGAGTTATTCATGCCTAACATGAATAGAACTTCTCCTTTTTTATCTCAATTGACATTGTCCCCTGGAGCCTAATGTGGGCAGGTTAGTTCAAACCTGAGCTGGTGTTAATACACATACACATAAGGCCAGCAAAGCATGATATGTACTGTGTGAGGAAAATGATTGTTGTACAGAATGTTTGGGCATCTAGGTTGACTGGCTTGGAACAAGAGATACGGTACTAAGGACACAATATGGGTGAATTACTCCACTCAGCGTGACTGGATGAATATATCAGGAGTTGCAGGTTACCAGCCAAGATCATTTTTAAACCTTATGAAAGAGTCAATTATTCACCAGCCATCATCTGAACTGATCACCTGGCTAGGAACAGGGGCAGAATTGGAGCCTGTTGTCCCCTCTCTATGGGTAGCAAAGAGATTCAAAGTGAAAGCAGCAAGCATCAGCCAAATTGACAGCCAAGCTCTGCTTCACAGACAGAATCCCCTTCTCAACACAAAACCCAGCCAGCTGGTTCAGTGCCACTTAAGCCCCAGAATCGGTCTCTACCTTTGAACTGGGCTGTACAGGACAGAGTCAAGGGGAACATTAGCCTTTTGGTATATGTGATAATCCTGTCTGCATAGCACCAGCACCCTGAAGAAGATTTCATAATCACTGCTAGTTTATTCATTAATTTATTCTTCCAATAACTGGCTAGAGGGGAGGAAGCTATTCTGCCAGAAACGAAGCATTTGATGGAATTCCAACACTGAGAACTAGAGCTGGGCCCAAGACCATCCACCCAGCCTTGTGACTCCTGAAATATTAGAGTGGCTTCACCTCTGCCTGCCCTGCCATGTTCCTCAGTGTTCTCCCAACACACAATCATGCAAGGGCTGCTAGAAGAGTTCTGAGCAGTTGCCACTCTTGATTGAGCAGGGGTTAGCCAGGATCCCAGAAATCAAATTGTGCCATACATCCTGGATCAAGACAGAGAAAGGGATCAGCCTCTTGCTCATTGTTGTTTTAAGTGATAGTCATATGGCAAGAGGCCCCAACACAAGCCTTGAAGCCACAGGGCAATGAGCACTCCCCATTTGGGAGGTCAGTGGGTTTCAGCACCCAGTATTCCCAGGAGGTCTCCCACCCAAGTATTAATCCAGGCCTGACCCTGCTTAGGTTCTAAGATCAGACATGTTTAGGGTGGAATGGCCACAAGCATAGTCAATAGACTACAGTGATATAAGAAGGCTAAGGTCTGAGACTTGCTTTTGTGCTCATAGCAGCCCAACAGTTCCTGGAGGAAGGATGAGAGAAAGCTTTTGAGGAACTCAATGGTGATTTTCACTGCAATAAGAAAAGCAAAGCTCAATGCTCGTAGAGCCTTATAGTATTCCACAGTGGTCACAGACACTGACAGTAGAGATAGGTTCCCAACCACCAGTGTTTTCTGAGCAGCAGGATTTGAATTCCGTTCGGCAGCATCCCAGTGACCACAGCATGCAGCAATGGTACCCAAAATGGCCGCTGGTGAGTTTCCATTCCTATCCACTGCCAAAGTGATGTTAGGTTTCAAGCCTATCCCCATCTCCCCATTGTCTCCTAGGAAGAGCTAGAAGGACACTGGTCACTGTATTTGAGGCAGCAACAGTTTACATAGTCCTACCAGTACAGGATTGCCCCTCACTGCATTAATTAGGTAACCCCTTTGGGTGCCTTTTAAATCATTGTAAACCTATGGTTGCCAGGTGTCCGGTATTGAATCAGACAGTCCGGTATTTGGACTTTGTGTCTGGTAAACAAATTGAGAAAACACCAGACATAAATGTCTGGTATTTTCTAATTAAGGAAGTTTTTCTGCTTTTCCCAGGCCCAGTTAGGCGCCCGACGGAAGCCCACTTGGGACACGCAGCATTAAAGGGGCTGCGACTACATTTCGGCCCAACCTCCCAAGTCTCTCCCCCTCTCCCCCTCCCACACCAGGTCTCCCTGGTTACCCCCCAGCACTTTTTTGGGGAGGGAGGATCAAAAATTACCAAATTTTTGTTGGGAATTTTTTGAAAACCATCTGACAACCCTACAGTACAGTACACCAACTGAGAGGCAGCATGGTCTAATGGAACTGAGAGTCAAGAACTTCAGGTTAGCCCTGACACTTATGTGACCAAGTTACTTGGGTCTGAATTTTCAGAAGCCTGGCTATTCACAGATAGCCATTTACCTTGGAGCTGCCTCAAGCACTCAGTGGCAGGGTAGGGGACAGGCTCCCAAGAAGTATTCACACAAGCAAACAGGGACTCAGAAACCAGTCACATCAGAGGCAGGTTCACTGGCAGTATGTGCACACCAAGGACACTCACACAACCTAAGGGCCCCCACACACCAGGGAACAACAGGATGTACTGGTGGTCTGTAGAGTTAGTAAAGAAAAGGGTGAAGAGATAAAATTAGGGGAGGAACCTGGGGAAAAAGGGAGGGCACATATCTGGTTTTGAGGAGGGGGAAAGCATCGTGAGGGATTTGGAAGACAGCTTCAGAAAGAGGCTGCACAGTTCAGTCAAAATTAAACAGTGACCTGGACAAAGATGGTGGCTATACGAGCCATTGATTCTCAGAAAGGAGGAATGGATTTAAAGATAATGCATGAAATAGCAGCTCATTCTGCCCAGAGCTCATAAAGTATTTAATATAGGAACATGCCTCTTACACTGGTCAGGCCACCATCAGATGGATCCAGATAGAAGAATTGTGTTTACGTACAAACTGTACACAGACAGTTAGGAGACACAATGAAATGTGTTAGAGAGGTTTAGATGACACATGCCTTACATTTCAGAGGACTGCATAGTGTGGCTGGGATAAAAATATGAATTCTGTTCTCCATAGATTTGCAGCAATCATCATGCAGGTCAAATTAAAAGCTGGAATTATTTCTCAGCCTGTGGTCCAGTCCTGGGTTTGCCACACAGCACTGCCAATAAACCTCAGTCCTGACCTGTAACCCCATTAGGACCTGAGAGTCCTAGATCTCTGAAGAAAAGCCAATGATCAAGCCTAACCATTGTGTCTCTAAGAATTACCCTGAGAGCCAAACCCAGCTCCCCTTACTCAAGCAAAACTCCCACTGCGTAAGATGAACGGAATTTGGTTCAGAATATGAAGTCAGAAATGCCCTGACACAAAAGCATTCTTGACATTCAGCAGGATTTTTGTCCACAGCTCCTCACAAAACAGGCGAGATGCTGGATTAGTTCAGTTGCTTTGAAGAAAAGTTTTGAAACTACAAGGACAAACTCCTTGAGGTTATAGATCTCACTGACCCTGTGCTCTGCCTCAGAGGACTTATCTTGTCAAATTGGAGACTATCCCTTCAAGATTTGGAGGCCTCATGCAAGTTCTGGGCAAGAAGTTACAGCAGACATTGGATCTCCATCTCCCATCAGAGTCAGATGGCACCACAGACAACAGACAAGCACCCAGCTCTCACTCTGAACTTCTGCATTCAACCACAGAAGTAAATTTGTCCTGTCAGCCAACATCCTACATCAGAACATTACCCCTCCACCACTCGGCAGATCCCTCCACCACTCGGCAGAACAAATCAAACAACAGCGAGTTTGCTGCGGAGGGTCTAAAATGGGGAAATTAAACATCAATCTGAGCAGTCCAGGAACAGGTAACCAAATGGCTTGTTTGTATTAGTTGCACGATAAACAGTCTTGGACTGTTAACTTTTGAAACTTAACCCTTGATCCCCAGAAGTAGTAACTTTCCTGATTAGCCTTCACTACATCCAGTTCCCCCCCCCCCCCGACCACACACACACACACAGTGAAAATCCAGCTTTACTGCTAAACCATGACCCATCCTCAGTGGCTGATTTTTCCTGTATCCCACGCACATACAAGGTGAAATTTTACATTAGATTTTCTACTGTGTTCTCATTTGCTCTAGTTTGATTATGCTCATTTCCTTAAGCACTGGGGTTACAGTATCTTATTACTGACTTCTAATCTGTTAGCCTTTAAGGTGCCACAGGACTCCTCATTTTTTGCAGATACAGACTAAATGGGCTACCACTCTGAGACTTATCTGAATTGCTAACTGCAGGCTGCTCTCTAGTGGCGAATGTTCACTCCTGCAGGCTAAAAAATTATAAGTCAGGCTTCCACATTCAAAAAAGTTCTGGAAGGTGGAAGTGCGGTGACTACCCCATTGCTGTGGAACAAAGTCACTATTATGGGAATGAAGCTGAAGGATGTAAGCAGCACAGAGAGAGGAATTCTGTAGAATAGTTAGAATCATAGAAATGTAGGGCCAGGAGGGACCTTGACAACAAGTGATAAACTCCAGCTTTTTAGGGTTGCAAGATGGTTTCAACAAAAATACCAGACACACTTGACATTACATCACAATCTACATTACATCTTGTTTAGAAAATACCAGACATTTATATTTTCTCAATTTGTTTCCTGAACAGAAAGCTCAAATACTGGACTGTCCGGTTCAAAATCGGACACCTGGCAACCCTATTCTACATTGAGGGAGGACCAAGAAAATCATTCTTTGATAGGTGTTTGTCCAACATGTTCTCAAAACTGTTGAATCATGAGGATTCCACAACCTCCCTGGAAAGCTTAACCACCTTTATCTCCTTTGCTGCACATTAAGCTTATTACTTTTTGTCCTGCCTTCAGTGGCCATTATGCACATTCGATCACCTCTTTATAACAACCTTGAACATATTTGAAGACTTTTGAGAAAGCTCATAATATCATCTACATGTTTTGTTGGTCTATAAAATGCTACCAGACCATTTGTTGTTTTTTTAAGTTTATCCTGTACAGACTAACTCGGCTACCCCCTGAAGCATTAAGTTCTTCATCAGTCTTCTTTTCTCAAAAGTCATATTCTAACTTGTGTATTATTTCTTCACTTTTCCCTATAGATCAGATTTTCTAAACCTTCTTTTCATTGTCCTCTGGGACTTCCTCCAATTTGTCAACATATTTTTCACAACTGAACACAGTACTCCAGCTGAGACATCATCAGGGCTAGATATTAGGTGCAAAATAATTGCCTCCAAATTCTTACAAACAACAATCTTTTAATACACTCAAGAATTATATTAGCCTTTTTTGCAATGGCACCACATGGCTGTCTCATGTTCAATATGTAATCCATTGTAACACTCAGATCCTTTTTTGCAGTGTTACAAGTTATTCCCTATTTTTATAGAAAAAACAACAAATGGTCTAGTAGCACTTTATAAACTAACAAAACATGTAGATGGTATCATGAGCTTTCTTGGGCACAGCCCACTTCTTCAGATGACCGAAGTTATGAATAGGGGATATGAAAACTTGAAATAAATAGCTATTGGTATCATGAAAGCTCATGATACCATCTACATGTTTTGTTAGTCTATAAAGTGCTACCAGACCATTTGTTGTTTTTTTCTGTAACAGACTAACTCGGCTACCCCCTGAAGCTCCTATTTTTATAGTTATGCACTTGAATTTTCTCTCCTAAACTTTGTACTTGTCTTTATTGAATTTCATCTTGTGATTTCATACCAATTCTGCAACTTGTCAAGGTTGTTCTGAATTCCAAACTGGTCCTTCAAAGTGCCTGCAACTCTCCCTGCTTGTGGTCATCGTCACATTTTATAGCCATAGTTTCCACTCCATTATTCAAGTCGGTATTTTCATGAATGACTGGAATCAGACCCAAGAAGCCTAAACCTCTCTGAGTCAAGACTTAGAGAAGAGCTCAGCTAAGGCCTTTCTGAAAAATCTGCCTTGTAAGATTCTATAACTGGGAGATGTGCAGTTCTTCTCCTAGCTTCCCCTCCTGCAATGACTTGGGCCTTTAAGGCTGTGGAAAATAGAGGGAGGTGGAGGTTGGGACAAGCCACAGGAAAACTTCCCAAGCTGCCTCAATCACCCAATCCAGGCACTTTCATTGCTGAAGAACTGTCTGGAAAGAATGCTACACTGCTAACACCATCTTAATAATAGACACAGCATTGTGGGGAATAAGTCCTGCCCTGATACAGGGGCCTGTGAACACATACAACACTAGAGAACAGCCCAAGCTACATAGACTTGACCTAGCCTTTGAGAGTTTTTGGACCCGTGGGTTGAATTTGGGACCATTCCCACTTGGTACAAATAGCCCCCTGAAGTCCTTCCAAATATTGCCTACAGCCACATACCAGCTGTGTGCAGTTCATAATCAATATGATGTGTCCCAACAGTGGCCAGGCCCAAAGAGAGTGTAAGGGTTCCAACTCATCACCCTATCAAGAAGCAAGTGGTAGAAACCTGTGTGGTTGGAGGGAAGAACTATGTTCCAGTCCCAGTTCCCAGTAGAGCTTTATGGGACAGTAACTTGCGTGCATTGTCTGTAGTGTGGAATTTGTCATCCTATATGAGCAGTGACAATTAAATTCTGTTATGTTGCAAACTCATTCTGCCCACCACTACTATTTCACTGATTGTATGATGTCACACTCTCAAGCCATGACTACACTGATAAGGTCAAATTAATTTTTAAAAAAATCAAGTGCTTTAAGGTAGATTTTTTTTAAAATTGCACATCCCCACTGTGGGCAAGAATTCAAAGTCATTTGAAGTAGTGCATCCCCAGTAGGGTAGCTACCATCAACTTCGAAAGCAATGCACTGTGGGTAACTATCCTACAGTGTCAGCACACCTTTGCATTCTGGGTTATGCTCCCAGGGCATGCCTTGAACCAAAACTGTGCAGGGAGTGATTCTGGGTACATGTTGTCAGCAACCTATAATGCACTCATTTCCTCCCTCCCCATTGCTTAAGACCCAAGGCAAACAGTTGGGCTGTGTCCAGACTCAGGGGTTTTTTCAGGAAAAGTAGCCTTTTCCCGAAAAAACTTCCCTGCGTCCAGACTCAAGCCGCGTTCTTTCGAAATAATTTCGAAAGAACGTGGCTTTTCTTTCGATGGCGGTAAACCTCGTTTCACAAGGAAGAACGCGTTCTTTCGAAAGAAGGCGTTCTTCAATGTAAATAGGGCTTCCTCGAAAGAGAGCATCCAGACTCGCTGGGTGCTCTCTTTCGAAAAAGCGGATTGCTCTTTCGAAAGATCCGCCTGCAGTCTAGACGCGATCTTTCGAAAGAGGCTCTTTCGAAAGAAGCCTGCAGTCTAGACATAGCCTTGGTTAACTGCACAGATGCCACAGCAGCATAAGCATGGTACCCATCGTGGATCCTATTGAACATCAAAGCATGATGATGATGATGTTAACCTTGGCACCCCGAATGCCGGACCATGTACTAAGCATATCCACAGTCCACTGGAATGAGGAAGAATCTTAGGAGGCTATGAACATACTCTTCTGCAAAGCACTTGAGTTGAATGACTCAATTTGGAGTGGTGAAAGTCTACAGTGGGGGTTGCTGTGATCCTAGAATTCAAAGCCATCAGTACCCTTCTGCTATGGGTAATAGCCAAGGCTCACCAAGTGGCGGCGAGCCCCGCTTGCCAGCCGCGCGGTTCAGCACGCTGTGCATGTGCTGACCACACTGCGCATGCGCTGACCGCACTGCATGGCTGTGCTGGCTTGTAATCTACGTGCCACGGGTGAGTAGATTACACTAATTGTCGAGTCCTGGTAATAGCAATGCCCTTCTGGGAAATGTGGATGCCATAGTGGAAGGCTTTGCCACACTAAGGTTCCCTAAATGTGGTGGGGCAGTAGATGGACTGTACATTCCCATCTTGGCACTCGATCACCTTGCAAAGGAGTGCATAAACCGCAAGGGGTATTTCTCAATGGTGCTGCAGGGGCTGATAAATCACCAGGGCCATTTCGCCAACATCAGGGTGAGATGGATGGAAAAGGTGCATGACGCACACTCTTCAGGAACTCCTGCCTCTTCAGCAAGCTGCAAGCTGGAACTATTTCCCCAGAACTGAAAAATTTCAATTGGACACACTGAAATGCCAATAGTGATCCTTAGGAGACCTAGCCTACCCTTGCTCTTGTGGCTCATGAAGCTGTATAAGAGCAGCCTGGATCACAGTAAGGAGCAGTTCAGCTACAGGTTGAGCAAGTGCAAAATGGTGGCTGAATGTGCTTTTGGGTATTTAACAGGAAGGTTTAGGAATCTACTGATGCGACTAGATTTCAGCAAATGCAACATTCCTTTTGTGGTGGCAGCCTGCTGTGTGCTCTATAATATTTGTGAGAGCAAGGGGGGAAATGCCAATCTTTCAGGGTGGATGCCAAGACACAGCGCCTATCTAGGGATTTTGAGCAGCCAAACACCAGGGCAATAAGGAGAGTACTAGTGAAGGGCAGGGCAAATCAGAGCGGCTTTGAAAGACAGTTGTAAGAGTCATGCATGTTGCTCTCAGTGAGGTGCCCCTGCATTCAATGTGCTTGCCTCTTCAGTACAAGCTCCCACCTCTTCAGTACAAGCAATAAAGAGACACCGTTGTTCACAAATTATGCATTTTTAGAGAACATAGCTGGTATAGAAAAGGAGTCCAGGGAAGGAGCTTCAGGGGTGATGCGGGAAGGCTGTCCTCACAATTGTGATCACAGACTTTTGCTCCATTATGCATCTCTGGTGGTTCAGTGTGAGGCTGTTCTCTTCTCACACACACACACGCGCGCGCGGAGGCTATGGAATGTGGTGAGGGAATGTTGGTCGAAAAGAGCTGGAGGGGTGCCTGTTCAGGTAGGCATCCCGGAAAGCCACTATGCAGTCCATCATGGATGATACCACTCTCTCCTTGTGCTTCACTTCTCATTCCCTGCATGCTTTCCTTTCCTCATGCTCCGCCCACATGTCCTCCAGCAGCATATTCCTCCACTTGCTTATGCACTACCTGTGCAAGTTGGTGGATTGCATTTGCTCCTTGAACATCTCTTACCTAGTCCATTTTTGCCTGTGGATTTGTGCCAGGCAGACAGCGGGCGGGGCTGGGGGACTACACAGCAGGCTGACTGCTATAACAAAAAGTGAAGGGTAAACTTTTCAGGAGATATACTGAAGAACGTAAAACCTAATCCACTAGAATAAATGGAAGATTTGTCTAAAGACTATAGGGATATGTTCTGTACATGCCCACAGTTATGCTTTAAGGAGTCCACTTTGTAGCAGGCACACCTCAGAGTTCTTAGGGGAGCAGCTGGATTTGGTTTGGTGGCAAGCATGGTAAGGGGCAGATTGGGGCACAAGCCTGTGGGGAGAAGGGGCTCAGGCATGGCCACAGAGCAGGGAAGGGGCTTTTATGGTGCCCATGTGTTTGGCATCTTCTGTTTGCCAGGGGAGAGCAACTTTCCCTTCCCGCAAGAGCGGGTGGGCAGAGGAGGGGGTCTGGACATGACAACAGGGCAAGGGCTCAAGCTATGCTTCATTGGGGAAAAGCAAACTGGTTTACACAGTGATAGGAGGCAGTTGACAACTGAATGTGGCCATAAACCTGGGCCTTATGCTGCACTGATGCCAGACCACTCACTGCTGGCTTGGTATGGGAAGGTGTCCTACTACAGCGGATGTAGTAAGGCAGCCTCCCCAGAAACCTTGTGAGAAGAATTTAAAAGAGTTCTTGTGTGAGAGCTTTATGGAGATGTGCAGGGAGGATTCCTGCTCATCTCCGGACATGTTAACGAGCTATTCCAGCCCCCGCCCCGCTGTGTAGGCACAATGGCCTCCACAGATCACACCCAGTTGCCTTAACCCACTTTTAGCAAGAAAAAAAATGTCAATTCACCAGAAGTGCCTTTCCTGGGATCAGTGCCCGACTGTGAGACATCCTGGGAGGGGGGGGGATCGTCTCCTAGGTTATAAAAAGTTCTTGGCTCTCATTACCTCAGTTGCCCTGCTCACCTCCTGACCATTCTTCTCCTCCATGCTGTCCTCCACGCTGCTGCCCAAGACTGCCCAAGTGCCATGGGGGCAATCCATTGACTGACTAGCAAAGCTATTTGGGTCCACTTCCCCTCCACAAGGACTGCATGCAGCTGCTCGTAGAAGTGGCATGTTTGCAGTAGAGATGCAAGCAACTAGTTGACTATCTGATAAGCTTAGAGTAGTGACCTGAGAAGCCACTTCCCCCACCACTTGCTGCCACTATCAAAGGCAGCAAGGGTGGGGAGCAGGAGCCGACTTAAAAGCCAGTTCCCCCCCCCAACACCATCTCCATGGGGGCAGCAGAGGCAGAGGACGGGGCATGAGCGGATTGCTGGCCCACAGCCAGTCCCAGGTGCTGCACCTCTGCTTTTTAAATATATTAAGAGACAGCAGGCTCTTAATACATTTAAAAGACTGAAGCATGGCGGGAGGGACCAAGCACGAGCTATCCAGGCTAGGCGTGAGCCAGCAGATTCTTAATACATTTCAAAGGCAGAGTCCACAGCGAGGTTAGCTTCCAGGACTGAGAGCTAACCCTGCTGCAGTTTCCCCACTTAGACTAATCGATGGAAATGCCACTGATTAATCGATTAAATGCAATTTAACATCCTTTGCTTGCAGTGATGCTCAAACCGTCTATTTGTTTCCTTTGTCTTTTGGTACGACTAGGCATGTAAATACCTAGATGCTTGCCTCCTTCCCTCCCCGCCTCTATCAGAAAGAGGCAGCAAGACGGGGGGAGGGAGGGAAGAGGAGGAGAAGGTGGAAGGGGTGTTTCAAAGTGGCAGCATTGTGTGTAGCCCAGGGTCAGCTAGGGACTCCCCTGCTGACCCTGGGCTCCATTCAGTGCTGCCACTTTGAAATGCTGCAGGGAGCACGGGGCCAGCAGGGGACTGCTTAAGTCCCCCACTGGCCCTGCACCCTCCCCTTAGCGCTTTCACCTTTGAAGTGTAGCAACAGCCTTGAGGCTGTTGCTACACTTCAAAGGCGGATGTGTCCTTATCGACTAATTGAATAGTCGATGCAAATTGCATCAATTTTTCGAATATCCAGTTAATTGAATTTTTACATCCCTAGGTATGACTGCCTCAGCTCCTTTATTTTCACTGGGACTGCTGGGTGTCCCTGGCATATTTTTTCTCCTCCATACCCTTTGTGATCTTGGCATAGATAGCCATGTTTCTTTTGGTGGTTCATAGCTCTGCGAAAACAAATTCCTCTCCCCACACAGTAATGAGGTCCAGGATCGCCTTCACACTCCAAGCTAGTGCTTGTCTGCGACTCTGAAAAATCCTGCTCAGGTGTGTTGCCTGCTCTGAGGTCTGCTCACCACGCTGGCCACACAGGAAATGAAATTCAAATTTTCCCAGGGCTTTTCCTGTTCACCTGATGAGCAGTAAAGTTGAACATCGTGGCCAGAGCAGTAACCACAAGGCACTATGGGACACCTTGGGAGGCCAAGAATGCTGACTTTCACAGATCTGTGTCTGCACTAGCATAAAGTTGACCATGCAAGATCGATTTAGCTGTTACTCCTTGTGAAAGCAGGAGCACAGATGACTTTAAGGGCTGTTAAAATTGACAACAGAATGGGCTTGGTATTGTTTAGAAAATAGACCTAATGTGGCTAAGTTCAACCTAAACTCCCTGTGTAGGCCAGGCCTCAGGCTCTCCAGGAGACCATAGTAGGTCCTGCTTTCTATCAAACTAGAACCACCACAGAAATGACAGCTCTTGAGAAAGGGGCTACTATGTCCAGTTCAGTCTGAAACCAAAAGAGAAGAATAAGAAAATTAAATAAGCAGCCCAGCAAAAGCTACCCAAACTTATTTTGAGTTTCGTAAGTGACTCAGGAATCAGTTGTAGCTCTGGCCACAAGTTCCCATGAATTTTTATTTTACTCAAACCATTTTACTCAAGCTTACAGCCAGAATGACTGGCAGCTAGAACACCACACTTGCTATTATAAAATAAATTAAATATTCTCATATATCCTGGACGGAGATTAGCCTTTGCAGTGTTACCATACTAGAAGAGCTGAGAAAGTCAAAAACATAAGTCTTTAAAACATGGACATTTTTCATTACAAAATGAAGGAAACTCAGTAGGCCATTTCACCAGGTAAGGCTTTCTAGGTGGAAAGTGATAAAAACAACAGCTAATATTATGCCTTTGACAACTGGCTGGCCAGGCCAATGCCATGGGCTGCCTGGACTGGCCAATAGAAAGACTCTATGACAAAACACACCTATAAACTTCACTTCAAATAAAAGGCAAAGTTGTTATAAAATCAAAATGTATAAAAGTCTTCAAAGCCAGCCAAATGTCAGGGATTTTTTTTAGTATATTGGTATTTAGCATAAAAATCAGGCAAATCTTATTTCCAACTACAGTAAAGTTCAGCCAAAAATATATAATGCTTAGAAGAAAAATGACCATAACAATCACAGGAGCACTTCTGAGAAAACACAGAGGCTGGTTTAGAACTCGGTCCTGCCAACACTTGCTAGTCTCGTCGAAGTCAGTAAAACTGCTCTCAATAGTTATGATCCCCGGTGAATTGTTTAGAAGGTCTGATTCTGAGAGTGGGCAATTCACAAACTCTCTGCATCAGTCTTAGTATTCACACACACTAGCTACAGAGGAACAGCAGCTGAGACTGGTATGCTCTATTGGCCAGAGCACAGGACTGGTAGTACACATACACACACACACACACACACACACAGGCAAAGCACATGCTTCATACTGCACAATCTTAACGTGAGTCCAGGATCATTTCAGAGAAGGGTACAGCAAACACACCAAGCAAGGACATGAAGCTAGTCACGTGACAAGGCTAAAACAGAACCTCCAAATAGGAATACAGTACAGCAATCTCCCCTAGCAAGAGGATGCTAAACAGCTACCCGGGCACGAATGCTTTGGTTAAGAGACACAATGCCCTATGCATTAGACCTAAGTTTTGAATCTGCCTCTCAGGAATTATGTGGTGAGGATCCCCAAACCCTCACTACCATTCACATCCAGTGCAAGCCATACAATGCTCCATATGTTCTATTTCATGCCATTTATTTCACAGTTCCAATTTGAAATTTTCATCAGTTGCAGATTATTGTGCTGACAAGGCATAACTACCCCCACAAAAGTGATTAAGGGAAAGTTGGTGGTTTGGGCACAAGTGGGATTTTTGGCACTCAGAAAGGTGTGGCAGCTGATTTGGGTTAGTGAAACTCAGAATGCAGCAAAGAGTTTTTGAGGGAAGAGATTCATCTCTTCTCTCCACTCCCCTTATTGTGTAAGGCAGGTACTTTTACACTTGAGGGGAGAAGAGGATTTTAATTCTTTGTTCCACAACTTTTCACAGCAATTAATTATTTCTCTCTACCCTACTTCAGTATCTGCTCCTACATTTAACAGTGACAAATATGCACATTAGCCTATTTCTGCTAAAATAATCAAGAATTATGTAGTTAACATTGACATCTAAATCATAATTTGGCATCAGAATTAATACTTCATAAAGGTGAACACAGAAAATATCAGAGAGGTGTAATCTACTTTCAGACTGTCTAAAGATTCAAGGATATTTTTACAATCAGAAGTGCTAGACACTTGGATTTTTAAATGCAAACTGAGATTACGAAGCCTGGTTATGCATTAATAGTAAAATAACCTTCAATTGTGCAACAAATTACATTCCACATGTGCTCCAATAGTAACTGATCAGCCCAAACCATGCCCAGTGCCAGCAGTCCACAGGAGCCCACTGAAAATGAACAAAGCCAGCATTTGTCCAGAGTGTTAAGTGGCTAGCAACTTGATTAGCATTTAATCCTCAACCTGTCAGCAACACCCTGTGTGGGTCCCCTCCTTTGATACACACACTACCACAATGTTCAACCTTGCTCTGCACAGTTGGGGATAGCAATAACCTGTCTGAAAAGGGGATCCAAGCCAGGTGCTTTTTGTACCTCCACCCACACCCTCCCTCCCCATACCTTTGTTGTCACGTGCATTACCTCCAAACCGCTTCTCTCAGGGAATGAGTACAACTTAATTGCAGCTTCAGGCTGATCACCACCAGCTGCACTGCACATTACTGGAGAGAGGGGACAGAGATGAGCAGGCTGGCTTTTTTCCTGTGATCAAGCCCCTTTTTCTGTTACAGTAGCTGGCACTCAACAGCATCAGTGTACTCCCAAACATGAGAAGGAAGAGCAGACCAGAGCAACATTGCTGTCTTTTATCTGGGAAGTGAATAGTGCAGTTTCTCTTGGGTGGTTTAGAATACATTCCTCAAAACAAGATCCAAATGCCCTTTTTCTCCTCCCTACAATCCTGCATTGAACATTGGATCATGGAGTCTTGCAGCTCAGGATCAGAAGCTGCCATTACACATGTTGCCCATTCAGAAGAGACTCCCATGCACTTTAGTTACATCACATTACTGTCATAGTTCTGGTAGCAAAAGAACTGTTATAATTTTTCAGAGAAAGAGAAGGGGAAGAAGAATCAGTTCATTGACTTCCTGAAATAGATTTAATCAATAACATTAAGGCAACAAAAACTGACCATTTAATATTCAAAAACAGAAGAAGGGAGTTGGTACCTGGACATTATTTAAATATTTGCCTTAATGAGAAATTATACATGTACCCAATACTGGACTGAGACACAAGATAATAAAAAAATATTTAATCTGGGCCAACTTTTGTTGGTGAAAAGTTAATCCTTCAAAGACATTATCTCACCCACTTTGCATCTCTAATACCCTAGAACCAAAAGGGTTACAGCAACATTGCGTAACACTCTGTTATTCTAATTGCACTTACAGGATACAGAAAGCCTGAGTCCCAGGATGGGTTAATGAAAGACAAGTTCTGCCTTGTTGAAATGCAACACTAATTATTACTAAGTGGTAATTTACATTGCATAAAACTTTGTTGTATTACCACACAGGATTATTTATGTTATGATGGTGATTTATAGTGGCTGGCTGAGCTCAAGTTACCAGCATCCTTTAAATCCAGCCAATCAGATTTCTGCCTGTTGGCATTATCATCGGAACCATGGAAACAAGGAGGAGCGCAACAGAAAGCAGAGCACACGGGATATAATAAAAGCACGGAGAGATCGTCTGGCACCCATCATGCTTTAGCAGTCAGTGAGCTTGGATTGGCAGAAAGCTTTGATGTAAACTGCTGTTTGAATCTCAAAGAGTTGATCTGGCAAAACTCTAGTTTACTGGGCAATAACTGCAGAGCACAATTCAAACAGCTGGGGGGGAAGGGCAACTCTGATACTGCTACTGTGAAGAGATATAAGGGACTCAAACCACTCCACCCCCACCAAATACAGTTGGACAGGTGTATGTTACCTTAGAGGCTAGCTACTTTAGGCTACCAGACTTTTAATAAATACATTTTGAACCCCTTATACAGCTTATTTAACTTTAAAAATAAAACATCCACCAAATAAAGTCAGAAGTATTCCTACCCCTTCAAAATTTACTACTGTTGAAACTCCGAAGCATTCTTACCCCTTCCAAAAGCCTGGTACTTTTTAAAACAGTGGGGCAGGCATCATGTCTCACTAAGTGGCCGTTCAATGGTGGGTTTCCGGGTGTCTAACACCCTTTGGAAAACACCGCCACTTTTTAAAACAATCTAAGAAATAGACCTGGGGCGAGCGACCTGCCATGGCAGATCTATACCGCACAATTCCACGCGCAAATGCAGCAGGGTTCGAACTTCACTAATAAAGAGGCTGAACAAAAGCAGAGACCCCCCTGGGACAGGCCCGTGCGCCTGCCAATAAGAACCCCCCGCAACGCCCACGGCCCCAACTCACTAGCCAGGGCGGGCGCGAAGCCGCTGTTACCCGGGGCCCAGCGCCGACCCCGCCACGGCTCGCCCCCGGGGCTGTCCGCAGGGACATCGGGAGAACCACGCTCCCCGCCGCTGCTGCACTCACTGAAGCTGATGCCCGGGCTCCGGCTGCAGCTAAGGTAGGTGGCAGCCCCCGCAGGGACGGACTCGGCGTTCCCCATGGCTCCGGCTCCTCTCAGTCGGGCTCCTCCGTGGGCGCGGCGCTCGGGGTGGCCGGGGATCCAGGCGCGGGGCGAAGCAGGGCGCCGAGCTCCGGGGACTCTGGCACTTGGCAGCTGAGGGCTCTCCCGCCGGATCGCGCGTTCAAACCCCGCAGCCGGCCTCACACGTGGGATCGGCCTCCCACCTGGCTCCGGGACAAACCAATCGGCGCAACCGAGCCAGGCAGCGCACCTGCCAAGCGGCGGGCGGGCTGCAGGGAGAGCGCCCCGTTAGCGCGCAGCCCGCCCGCGCGTGACGCCCGCCAGCCGAGGCGGTGGGGGCAGCGTGGCAGGTCGGGGGGCAGGAGCGTTTCTCCGCCCCCAATCCGAGGGCTCTGGCCGCGCGTGGGAGGAGGGGCTGGAGGGGAAGTGGGCTGCAGATTGTGAAGTGGCCCAGGGCCCTGAGAGGGCGGGGTACAGCCTGTCCTTCCCCAATCCACCAGCCTCCTGGGGCTCATCCAGGCCAGCTCCATTACCCTGGGCAGAAAGGGCCCTCCCCGATTTCCAGCTATGTATCTGCTCCCCTTTATTCTCCTCATCCCTCTCCCCCCACCCCCACACACTCCTCCTCATAAATCCATCTGCTTCTGGGTATCTCCCCGGGACTCTTCTGAAGGCTAGTTGCAAAGAGGAAATATCCACCTGATGGAGGAAGGAGCCTGAAAGCTTTAAAAGAAGGGAGTGAGGTTTTGATTTTTTTTTCCCCGGTATGTACTATAAATTCAGGTTGCCATGTCAGACCCACAGTGCTGGGAGAGCTAGAGAAATGATGGGAGCACATAAGCCAAGAGAGTAAACATGGAACAACTGAGAGGAGGCTGGATTTGCAGTCAAGCTCTCAAGGGGGACAGCTCAGGGAGCAGTGTCTGAAGTTAGGAGCAAATCCCTGGATCTAGAAAGTCTGAACTGGAATGCCTTTTTAGCAGGGCCAGACGGAGGCATGGGCAAGCCGGGCAGCTGCCCAGGGCACCAACTGATGGGGGGCCCCTGATGGCAGCTATAAGGGGCACATGGCATCCCTGACAACTGCCATCAGGCGCCGCGCGCCCGGCTCCCGCAGCGCCAGCCCGCCTGCATCCCCGCGGCGCTGGCCAGCAGTGCCCTTCCCCCCATGGCTGCGGGGCCCTACATGGCCCGGCGCGCACACCAGCAGCGACGACCAGGCCGGACTGGGCCACGCTTGCGCCATGCGCCCTAGGGACAGGCCCCGGGCTGCGCGCCAGTGGCCGCGCATGCGCCGTGTGCCCCAGGGGTGGGCCTGCACACTCTAGGGGGGTGGGCCCGCTCCCCACGGGTGGGCCCACGCATGCGCCATGCGCAGCCCTGCATACCCATGCCCAGGGCGCCAGAATACCTCGCGCCGGCCCTGCTTTTTAGTACCCACTCCACTGGTCCAGAACAGCCAGAATCCAAGAATACCCAGGCACACCCCATCCAAGGCTTGGCCACTGCCCCAGTACAACTGTCAAAAGCTACACTGCAGGTGTCCCAAAGTTGCTATTCTGCGTCTTTTAAGTGCACCCATTACTTTGAAATATAACAGGCTTGCTATTCCAACATCCCTGTAAATCCGTCCTGTCTTTTTGTTTCAGCAAGACCAGACCAACACGGCTACATCTCTATTACTATTCCACGAGGAGTAAGGGACATTTTGGAATAACAATTTATTTCAAAGTAAGTGCTGTGTAGACAGTGCCAAATTTCAAAATAAGCTATTTCAAAATTAACTAAATTGAAATAAGCAACGCAATTTGCAACTCAAATTGCTTAGCTTATTTTGAGCTCCAGGTGCAGTATAAACACACCAAAAGGAGCAGGATAGGGCTGTTCTGCCCTGCTATATCTACACTACGGGGTTTTTGCCCCAAACCAGCTGGTTTTATGCAAAAACCCATGGAGTGTCCACACCTCAAGCTCATTTTTGTGCAACAAACTTTATAGTAGAATGGCAGCAGAACAGAGGGCTTTTTGTGGTGTAGATATGCCTCTTCTTACAAGGAATAACTCCTTTTTGTGCAAGAACTCTTGCACAAAAAGATGTGTGTGGATGCTCAACAGGGGTTTCTTGCACAAAAAGAGCCTATCAGAAAAAGCATAGGTGCTCTGATGGCCATTCTGTGAATGGCCAGCAGAGCTTTCTTGCACAAGAGTATCCATGTAGTGTGGATGCGCTTTTGTGCAAGAAGTTTTTGCGAAAGATCTCTTCCACAAAAAGCTTCTTGCACAAAAAGCCTGCAGTGTAGATGTAGTCCCTCAGGGAAAAGCTTCCTAAACCCAGTATATTCCCGAAAGCCAATTTCAGGCCTTTTATAGCCACTGAACTGCCATAGGGAAACAGAGCTAGTCCAGAATCAGGGCTTTTGTTTGTTATCAACACCTATTTAATGTCAATGATCAATAAATGTTTTAGAGAAAAAAAGTATTTGTTAAGAATGTAACAGCCCCCTTCTCTTCAATTCAAATGTGAGAGTTCACAATATACATGCTTTGAGACCTCCAGAAAGTCACCTTGGAAGATCAGCCTGGACATTTCTGTTATCTCTAATGTAAAATCAGGGGAGGAATTGTAACTTTGTAATTTTAATTTTAGACCTTCCCTATCTATCAAAGCTTAAAAAAGGTCACAGTCCCATTAAAAAAACTAGTATTTTTCCTCTTTAATATTCCTCATACTATTGACATATATGTTTAGGGCATATGACAGTTTAGAGCTACAGAACCTATTGAACTCTGCTTCAGCTACCCCAGACTAACACGGCTACATTTCTATCACTATTGAACTCTGGATACTGGATAACAGGGAGAATCTCTCAGAGGTTTCCTGGCTCTGAAGACCCCACAGCAAAATTCCTGCATGTAATTGCAGTGATTTCAATAGAACATAGGAACTGCTATAAGGGCTACATTCAGTCAGGGTATGTCTACACTACAAAGTTAATTCGAACTAACGGACGTTAGTTCGAATTAACTTTGATAGGCGCTACACTAGCACTCCGCTAGTTCGAACTTAATTCGAACTAGCGCAGCGCTTAGTTCGAACTAGGTAAACCTCATTGTACGAGGATTAAGCCTAGTTTGAATTTACTAGTTCGAATTAAGGGGTGTGTAGCTCCTTAATTCGAACTAGTGGGAGGCTAGCCCTCCCCAGGTTTCCCTGGTGGCCACTCTGGCCAACACCAGGGAAACTCGTATGCCCCCTCCCGGCCCCGGACCCCTTAAAGGGGCATGGGCTGGCTACGGTGCCCGTGCCAGGTGCAAGCCTGCCAGCACCCAGCTAGCAGACCCTGCACCTGGCACAGCTCGAGCCAGCCACCCGATGCCCCCCAGCCCTCCCCCTCTTCCCGGGACCAGGCTGGCGGCTCCCGGGAGCTTGCCCGGGACCGCAAGAGGCGGGCACCCGCCTGGGCTAGTGCGGACATCGTGGACCTCGTCCACGACCTCTGCACTATGCACAGGAAAGTGGCCGTCTAGGGCAGGAGAGCTGCCAGCCTGGCCACCCAGGAGCAGGTGTGCATGAAAGTCAAGGTGGTCCACTGAGACCCCTGACCCTGAGCCCTGAGCTTAGAATGGCCATACTGGGTCAGACCAAAGGTCCATCTAGCCCAGTAGCCTATCTGCCGACAGCGGCCAACCCTAGGGACCCTGGAGGGGATGGACCGAAGACAGTGACCAAGCCATTTGTCTCGTGCCATCCCTCTCCAGCCTTCCACAAACCTTGGGCAGGGACACCACTCCTACCCCCTGGCTAATACCACTCCATAGACCCAACCTCCATGACTTGATCTCACTTCCCTTTAAACTCTGTTCTAGTTCTAGCCTTCACAGCCTCCTGCAGCAAGGAGTTCCACAGGTTGACTCTTTTCTTTGTGAAGAACAATTTTCTGTTACTAGGTTGAAGCCTGCTACCCATTCCTTTCCTTTGGTGTCCTCTAGTCCTTCTGTTATGGGAACTAATGAAGAACTATTCTTGATGCACCCTCTCCACCCCACTCATGCTTTTAAAGACCTCTATCCTATCCCCCCTCAGTCTCCTTTTTTCTAAAACTGAAAAGTCCCAGTCTCTTTAGCCTTTCTTCATATGGGACCTGTTCCAAACCTCTGATCATTGTAGTTGCCCTCCCCTCTCCCACCCTCTCTCTTCCCCTCTCCCACCTCCTTTTCCGAGTCTCCCCGAGATTCTATTTTTGACCACACGTTTTCTTTATTTTGTACATCAGGAAGGGGGGCTAGGGAGGGGTAAGTGGAAGGAGGTGAGGGAGGAATGGGGTACGAGCCCCCGATGGGGAGGACTGGGCTGGCTCTGCAGGCTTCTGGGGGTAGAAGCTCTCCTGCAGCCCCCCAATTCCCCCTCTCCCCAGATGGCAGCCTGCGGCAAGTGCAGCCGGTCTGATGGCCGAGTGCTGTGATGTGCCCAGTGTGGGCACTCAGGGCACTCCAAGCCAGGACTGCTTTGTAAGCGAGGCACCCCTGAGAACTGTCTGTCCGGGATGGGGGTCGGGTCCCTTTAAGCACAGCCCTCGGCTAGCCTGAGGCAGCAGCTCCACGCTCTAAGTCTTCATCTGATGCCCAGCCGGCACTGCTTCCGGCCATCCTTAACCCCGGTCCAGGGTCCACTTAATGTGGACATGCTAGTTCGAATTAGCTAGTTCGAACTAGTTTTTTAGTCTGGATGCGTTAGTTCGAATTAGCTTAGTTCGAATTAGTTAATTCAAACTAAGTTAGTTCGAATTAGCGCTGTAGTGTAGACATACCCTCAGATCAAAGAGATATCTAGCCCTGTATCTTGTCTTCTGACAGTGGCCAGTGCCTACTGGCCTAGAAGGAGTGAACAGAATAGGTAATCATCAAGTGATCCCTCCCTTGTCACCCATTACCAGTTTTCTGACAAACAGGCTAGGGATACCATTCCTATCCATTCTGGCTAATAGCTATTGATGGACCTTTCCTCCATGAATTTATCAGTTCTTTTTGGACACTGTTTGCGGAAAAGCATCCGTGCCAATCTAGATGCTCTGTTCCGCAAATGCTTTTAACGGAAAACTTTTCCGTTAAAAGCATTTGCGGAAAATCGTGCCAGTCTAGACATAGCCCATGTGGTAATGGCACCAAGTTAGAACCTGGTTGCTATAAAAATCATCTCAAATGCCAAGGGAATAGACCCTAGAGCAGTGATCACCAACCGGAAGATCAGGATCCACAGGCAGATTTTGGAGCCTCTAACAAGTGATCCTGACTGGTTTAGCCGAGAAGCTATCACGAGCCAGCACTTCAGCTGCCCCTCCCCACGCTGCTGCATATCTCCTCGTGGAGTAATGGTAGTTGAGACTAGGAAGCCTAATCCGAACTACCTAGTCCGTTCCGCGTGTAGCTGCGGGGCACGGAGTCCGCACTAGCAGACATTTAAAAATGGCGGCACCCGCCAATATGCAAATGAAGTCCGGGAAATTCAAATCCCGGGCTTCATTTGCAACTCCGGTTGCCTATATTACCACCCTAGTTCGAACTAGGGTGGCAATGTAGACATAACCCCTGACAGTTAGGAAGTTTTTCCTAATGTCCAACCTAAACCTCCGTAGCTGCAGCTTAAGCCCATTGCTTCTTGTCCTATCCTCAGAGCCCAAGAAGAACAATTTTTCTCCTTCCTCCTTGTGATTCTCTTTTAGATACCTGAAAACTGCTATCATGTCCCCTCTCAGTCTTTTCTTTTTCAAACTAAACAAGCCCAGTTCTTTCAATTTTCCTTCATAGGTCATGTTCTCTAGACCTTTAATCATTCTTGTTGCTCTTCTCTGGACCTTCTCCAATTTCTCCACATCTTTCTTGAAATGTAGTGCCCAGAACTGGACATAGTACTCCAATTGAGGCCTAATCAGTGCAGAGTAGAGCGGAAGAATTACTTCTCATGTCTTGCTCACAACACTCCTGTTAATGCATCCCAGAATCATGTTTGTTTTTTTTGCAACAGAATCACACTGTTGATTCATATGTAGCTTGTGGTCCACTATGACCCCTAGATCCCTTTCCGCTGTACTCCTTCCTAGACAGTCACTTCCCATTCTGTATGTGTGACATGGATTGTTCCTTCCTAGGTGGAGTACTTTGCATTTGTCCTTATTAAACTTCATCCTATTTACCTCAGACCATGTCTCCTGTTTGTCCAGATCATTTTGAATTATCACCCTATCCTCCAAAGCAGGTGCAACCCCTCCCAGCTTGGTATCATCTGCAAACTTGATAAGCATACTCTTTATGCCAATATCTAAATAACTGATGAAGATGCTCTGCATAAGGAACTCCTGGAGAGATCTTCTCTCCACCCCCAAGGGCTAGATACAATACGGGCAGCAAGAACATACATTTCCTATACCCAGCCAAAAGGAATCAGCCCTGACCTGGAGAGAGACTCCTTCAGTCTTCATGATTCATTTGGCCTCTATCCCTTCTGGCTGAGACTCATCCCCATTATCTATACTTCCTGTAGTACAGACAATGCCAAAAGCTGTGTGTCATGGGATGGACATGTTGCCACAGCGCCTCCTGCTGGTAGCACTTGGAATTAGATTGGAAGAAGGATGCCTCCCTCTAACAGGTGTTCTGCCATGTCCTCACATCATGCTCCAGCTCAAATCCGCATCACTTTCGGACCATGGGGTCCTCTTCAGGACACTGCCCTCCTGTGACTCTTAGCCCCCTTGCGGGGGAGAGGGGCTGTTTATCAGTCTCTATACTCTGGGGTCCTCCTCTATGAAGGAACCCACAATTTCCCTATACCCACCTGGTCTCAGTGTCCCACTGCCAGTCTTCATCTAGCTCCCTATCTCAGGGACAAACTGCAGCCTGAAATGACCACTCATCACTGGCAAGGGGGTGGACCTGTTGCCTTTGCCCACCTCCCTGCAGCCCTAGAACCTGGAGGCCTTGCTTCAGGCCCTGCAGCCTGGAATGTGGCCAGGCCAGGCCAGTGCTCCCCAGCCTTACTTGCCTTTCCTCAGCACTGCTCTGTCCCAGGAAGCCCCCAGTTACTCTAGCAACCAGGTCCCTCCTGCTCCCCAGCGAAAGCAAGAGTCTCTCTTCCTCCCTCTTGGAGCCCTTATTTATGTAGCCCCAGTTGGGCCCTATTTGGCTACTATCTGCCACAGCTATGGGCTTTGCTCTCAGCCCTCTCCCAGGGCTGGGTTTTTACCGTTAAAGGGCCAGTGCGGGGCAGATGCCCCTTCACACCGAGTTAAGCTACTTCTGCTTCAGCTATGCAATTGACATAGCTGAAGTGATGTATCTTAACTCGACTTCATCCTGCAGTGTAGACACACAGAGAGGGTACTTCTACGCAACAGGCCTAAAGTTGAATTAAGCTACGCAACTTCAGCTACGTCAATTGTGTAGCTTAAGTCGAAATAGCTTAACTCGGCTTTTGGTGCTGTCTACACAGCGGGAAGTCGAAGGAAGAACACTCTTCCTTAATTGACTTCCCTTTCTCCTCGTAAAATGAGGGTTACAGGAGTCAGAATAAGAAGTCCTTCAGCTCACCATTATTTCAAAATAATGACTTGCAATGTAGACACGCTCTTTATTTTGGAATAACGTCAGTTATTCTGAAATAACGTTTCTGTGTAGACGTACCCTTAATGTTCTGAAAAATATATTTAAAAATGAAATGCTATGAAAGTGTGAATGATTATTATAAATGAGACAGCCTGCTACTGTTGTTATGGATTGTCTATATTACAGTGGTGTATCTACAGACTCCAATTAGATATTGAATTCATTGCGACAGGTGATGTACAAACCCTTATGAAAAGATGGTCCTTGCCTTGAATTCCTTGTATTCTTGCCAAGAAGCCAATATTTTTTATTACTATTCAGTGGTTCCATCGGGCAAATGTGGTAACAATGTTGTTCAAACAGCCACTAGAAGAGAAGCTTTTCCTCTCATCATTTACCATGAGCATGTTAGTTTATATTGAAAAAAGCTTTCCCCTGTGGAAAATGTCTAAGTGAATTTAAACTGATATAGATATGCTGGTTTAATGCCCTGTGTATGCATTCTTATTCCAGGATAAGAGGACCTTTTTGGTGTAGTTTATGGTTCTTAGGAAAGGGTTTGAGATGTCTGCTTTTACAGAAACACACACACACATACCCTCATCCAGCACAGTGAATGCCAGAGCAACAACTATGAGTGAAACTAGACAATCATTAGGCCCTTGTAAGAACTTACATAGAAAAATTGTAAAAAACATAAACCTTGGGGCAAACAGTCTTCACAAAGTGATCATGCCAGAGCTGAGCTCTCATAGGCTACGTCTAGACTGGCATGATTTTCCGCAAATGCTTTGCGCAAGAGGGCTTTTTCCTGAGTGAGAGCAACATAGTATTTGTGCAAGAATACTGACAATCTTACATTAGATCGTCAGTGTTCTTGCGCAAATTTAAGCGGCCAGTGTAGACAACTGGCAAGTTTTTCCGCAAAAGTAGCTGCTTTTGTGGAAAAACTTGCCAGTCTAGACACATCCATAGACTTTAAGGTCAGAAGAGACCACGGTGATTGTCTAGTTTGACTTCCAGCACACTGCAAGTCACAAAATGTCTTATAATAGAGCCCAGCCTTTGGCTGTGTTACAGAAGTTCACAAATCATGATTTAAAGGCTTTATGTTACAGAGAATCCACCAGCTATGTGTGGTGTCCCATCAGTTAAAACCTCCCAGTGACCCATACTTCATTCTGCAGAGGAAAGTGAAAGAGCTCCAGAGTCTCCATCAGTCTCACCTGGGAGAAAATTCCAACCCCAAATATAGCAATATGTGACCCTGAGCTTGTGTGCAGGACCCACCAGCCCAACACCTGAGCTTATGCCGCATTCCCACCCATTGGAGAGATTTGCTGCTAGCAGTCACAAATCAGCTATACGCCATTGTAGGCAGTCCCTATTTGAATAGCACATCCACGCTATTCCTTCCAGGGTACAAGGAAGCCTTGAAATTAGTCCAAGGCAGGTTCCCCTAATGTGGACGTGCTACCTCGACTTAGCCCCTCTCCAGGACCATTCACAGTAATTACTCCCCAGTGCTTTCTGGGGCTCTATTTCGAAATAGCAGCAGTGGAGCATCCACACTACTGCTATTTCAAAATAGCTATTTTGAAATAGGCGTTATTCCTCATGAAATGAGGGTTTATTATTCTGGGATAAGAAGCCTGTTATTTTGAAAAAAAAATGAAATAATGGACTTGCTGTGTGGATCCTCATTTTATTTCAAAATAACTGTAGTGTAGACATGCCCTTAGGTACGTTGCCTCCACTGCTCCCTTTGGAAGGCTGTTCCAGAACTTCACTCATCTCCGTCCTTGTCCTCAAAGGGAACTTGAGTGCTTTTAAAAGATGAGCCTGGGACTAGCTTAAATTCAAAACTTTGCTAGACATGAAAATTACTGGATTGAATAGGGGCACTGGATTTAAGATTTATTAGAACAATCCATAACCCACAAACTACCACCACTCCACCAACTTTCTTTTCTCCTTTCCTCCCTATGACTGGAGACACGTATTTGGGCCACTTTACCTTGCATGGCGCAATAGGGTCTTTGCTGAAAAAAGGGCAGAGTTAAGGTAATGTGGACAGCCTTAACGGCGCATTTGCTGGTTTGCCCCAAAGTCTGAACATGGCTCACACTGAGGTTCTGAAAGGAGAACAACATCTCACCAAGCAAATTTATCTTTCCCCCTTTAAGGTCTAGAATCAGGGGAGGGTTTGGGTGCCAACTGGGTAGAAACCAGTTATTGAGGCTGACCACAGGGCTAGTGAGTTGGAAAGAAAATGGTGAAAATACCCCTCAGCAGAGAGTCCTTTAAAACAAATACATCCCTTCGATCTGCACAGCTAAAGGTGGGAAGAAGCAAAAGAAAGCACATGAAAGCCATTCTCTAGGGCAGTGGTCTACAGCCCCTCTACGCATTAGATCACTTTTTGAATGTAAGTGTAATCCAGGAGCCATCTCAGACCCAAACACCCTTGCCCCGCCTCTGCTCACTCCATCTTCCCTTCTCCCATCCTCACTCACTTTTATCAGGCTGGGGGTAGTGGAATGGGGTGGGAGGGAGGGAGATGCAGTTTCTGATCTTGGGCTAAAGGATTTGGAGTGTGAGAGGGCTTCTGAGATGAGCCTCGGGCAGGGAGTTGAGGTGCAGGAGTGGTGCAGGCTCTGTGAGGGGGGTTAGGTACAGGGGGACTCAGGGCTAGGGCTGGGGTTTGGGATGCAGGAGGGATTCAGGACTGAGGCCAGGGTTTGAAATGCAGGTTCCAGCTGGGCACCGTTTATCATAGGTGGCTGCTGGGTGGTGGTGCAGGGGATTAAGGCAGCCTCACCCCTACACTGGCCCTGTACCACTCCCAAAAGCAGCCAGCAAACTCTCTCCATCCCTGCCCTTCCCCCACTGCTCTGTGGAGATGGGGGTCTAGGATGGAGGCAGCTCCAAAGCAGAGGGCAGGAGCAGCATGGCAGTGCTGAGAGGGGCAGATGAAGTGCCAGCACTTGATAGCCTCCCGGCCAAACCAGTCAGGATCACCTGTCAGAGGCTTCAAGATCTACCAGTAGATCCCAATCTATTGGTTGATGACCACTGCTCTATGGGAACATTTTAACCTCCCTGGACATTTAATAATGGATTTTAAAGTAGCCATTCTTCTACAAAGGAACTTTTATCACCTGATTACAGAGGGAGACAGCTGAACTGAAATAATTTACAAGTTCAGTAGTATCAATTTAGGCTTGAATAAAGATCTTAACTGAATAGTGCACCTCAAAGGCAATTTCCTGGATTTTGTTATTTGCATCTCTACATCAAATGCTGTGATTGAGACACAGCCACCCTGACTTAATTAGCTTCACCAACACTGGTCCTTCAATTGACAGGTAATTTATTTTGTTGTTATATATAACCCAGACTGTGTAATTTCCACTCCAACTCATTTGATGAAGTGGGTTTTACCCACAAAAGCTCATGACCTAATAAATTTCTTAGTCTCTAAGGTGCCACAGGACTCCTCATTGTTCTTATTCATAAAGTTAGCTGTTTTCCTAGGAGATGTCTACAGAGGGCAATAAAATGCATATTACAGCGTTGTCCTGCAGTTTCCCATTGTGTACAGTAGGTGGTAGAAAGAGACTTATATAGCTATTTTCTGAAATTTATATATTTAATTAGTAGTAGTAGTTGTGGTAGCAGATACCTTTATAGTATTGGATACTGCAAAATCAAAGAACCAGGCTTCATGGTACTGGGCACTACAGTATTATATTTCAACAACACCCTTCACTTCAAAAGATGCCTATGCACTTATGCAGTTTTTACTGTTTTGCATTAGCCAGTTGAAAAACTGTCATGTAGGGAGCAAACTAAAGGAACACTATTAAGAAAGCCACTAACGAAGTTGTAAAGTATTTAAATTGTACTATCTTTGGAGTAGGGATTGAATCTTTTTCTGTGAACACATTGGCTCACATCCAGAAACGCAGCCATCTATGGGTTGGAGCGTGGCAGCCTTCTAACAGATCAGAATAACAGTGCACAACTGTCCAGGACAGTAAAAGAGGAACATTACATCTAAGTGAAACCACAATGGTGTGAGTGTGTGTGTGTGGGGGGGGTCTACTTTCTATTAGGTTGACTATTGGGGTTTTACATTTTCACATAATCTGTCTTTTAAGACTCATTCTTAGCCCTCAATATCACTAAATTCATCAGAAGAAATGGGGCTATGTTAACAATGCTGTAATGCCATTGTAACTATGCACAACACTTGTAAAATAGTCTCATTAACACAACACCACAGACTCTTCCATCTGTGGTGCTATCCCAATTCTAATAAACACTCAGTAAAGCTGAAGGAAAGATGTTTTCCCATTGCTTCTGGAGAATGATAAGAAATTGTTTTCATTGACAATATCCATATTCTAGGGCAGTGGTTTTCAGACGTTTGGCCTGTGGCCCACTATACTCAATGCAGACCACCAGCTAACCACCCATGAAGACAAAATGAGTGCAGGAGGGAATAGGGGTGTGGATTCTGGCCAGGAGGTTGGGTGTAAGAGGAGGCTGAGGGTGGGAGTGTGGGTGGGAAGAGTGGGCTTGGAATGGGGATCTGGCCAGGAGATTGGGTGTAGGAGCAGGCTGAGGACAGGGGGATCTGGGTGGAAGGTATGGGGCAAGAGTGAAATAGCAGTCCAGGGTGTGGGCATGAAGGGGATAGGGTGCTTATCTGGCTCCACACATCCCATTGTTCCCAGGTATCACCCCAGGTATTGATTCCAGCCAATAAGAACAGTAGGGAAAACCTCCAGGTGAGAGGTTTCCTGCACTGCCATTTCCCCAGCCCAGGGAGGGGAAGCGGCAGTGCATGGAGCCCATGAGCCAGCATCAGCCCATACGGGTCAGTCCATGCACCACAATGGCCTGCTCCAACCTTGGGATCGGGGACACCAACATAGGCTCCCCACTGTAGGGGGGGCAATCCTTGAGCCTGCAGCCTATGTGCAAGATGGTCATGGACCACTCTTTGAGAACCACTGGTCTAGGGACTGCAAAACAACACGTTACAGCAGCAGCTGAAAAGGATGGCACATTTGGTAGGAGAATCATGCAGTTTCACCTCTAGCCATACACTTTAGCTGTGATGCTGTCCGATCTCATCAACTAAGCAGTCTTGGTTGGTTCTGGAATCAGTGTCAGAGCCCAGCTGCAGGAATTAGTGTTGGAGAATATGAGGGCAGCTGCAAAGTTTAAGGGAGGGGAGAAACACTTAGCAGCTCCAAAAAAAATTTGTGGGGACCTCTTGTCTGGGGCTACGTCTAAACTATACTCCTCTGTCAGCAGAGGGATGTAAATTAGTTGTATCAAAAGTGCAAATGAAGCTGGGATTTAAATATTGTCACGTTATTGGATTGTGAGGGGAGCAGCCGAGTAACTGCTGCACCCATGGGGGGGTGTTCGCCCCAAAAGTGGTACAAAGGGGGCCATGTGAGGGGTCAAACAAAAGCTTACTTTCTTCTGATTCTGTATCTGCTCTTCATATATCTGTATAATGTCTGTGTGTGGAGTTAGGAATCTGTACTCTGTATGGAGACTGGAAGTCTCTCTGAATGTGCTTGAGTAATGGGCTAGGAATGTTTGCCTATGGACATGCTAATGAGCGAAGCTTCAGGGAACAATGGGCCTCTGAAGGCCAAAGACACACCTGGCCACTGGCCATGTGACTCTAGCCAGCCTGGAAGAAACCAGGAAGGAGGTATAAATATGCCACGTGACCAACTCCATGTGGTCTTCAGATCTGCTTCTGACCCCAGATGTGGCCTCGCAGGGAATCACGAGCCGGGAAGAGCTGTGGATCCATCCTGCTATAGGATGTGCAACAAAGACTTTTAAGCCAGTAGCTGAAACATCTCGGCTGTGTCTACATTGGCCCCTATTCCGTAATAGGGATGCAAATGTAGCACTTTGGAATAGGCAAATCCGCGGGGGATTTAAATATCCCCCACGGCATTTGCATTAACATGGCTGCCGCTTTTTTCCGGCTTGTAGATAAGCCAGAGAAAAGCACCAGTCTGGACGCGATCCTCCGGAAAAGTAGGAATAAGAGATCCTCCGGAAAAGAGCTTATTTTCCGGAGGATCGCGTCCAGACTGGCGCTTTTCTCCGACTTATCTACAAGCCGGAAAAAAGCGGCAGCCGTGTTAATGCAAATGCCGCGGGGGATATTTAAATCCCCCGCGGATTTGCCTATTCCAAAGTGCTACATTTGCATCCCTATTACGGAATAGGGGCCAATGTAGACACAGCCCTCTACTAGAGCCTGCATCGAGAACTGGGAGATTCGATGCATGTAATATATGATTCTTTAGCAACCTTACTCTCATGCTTTTCTTTCTTGTAGCAATAAACCTTTAGATGTTAGATGCTAAAGTATTGGCTCAGTGTGATTTGTGAGTAAGATCCGGAGGGTAAATTGGCCTGGGATCTGTGGCTGGTTTCTTGGAACCGGACAGAACTTGTTCGGGGTAGGTGGAATTGGTTTCTAAGATCCCCCACCTGTGTATGAGGCCCGGGGCCATCTGGGGCACAGATATTGCTGGGGTGTTGGAGGGGTTTTGCTTGTGAGGTTTCAGGCAGACAGCTGAAGCGCTCTGTGGGACTGGTTTGTGGCCTGTTTCGAAAGGTCTCCAGTCTGGGGGCTGTGAGGAGCCCCGAATTTGAGCAATTCACCCTGAGCAGACACCCTCAGTTGTGCCCAGATCCGGTTCGGTCCATCGCAAATATCCTGCACTTCATTTGCATAATGGCGGCTGCTGCTTTTTTCTGAAATGGGGCTTTTCGGAAAAAAAACTGGCAGTTTATATGGGGCATTTTTGACAGAAATGCCCCGTTTAGAAAGATCCTGTACTCCTCAAAAAAGGATCTTTCGAAACAGGGCATTTCTGTTGAAAATGCCCTGTCGAAACTGCCGGGTTTTTTTCGAAAAGCCCCATTTCAGAAAAAAGCGACGGATGCCATTATACAAATGAAGCGCAGGATATTTAAATCCCGGCTTCATTTGCACTTTTGATACATCTAATTTACATCCCTGTGCCAACAGAGGGTGTAGTTTAGACACACCTTGGGAAAGATGGATTGAATAAGGAAGCATCTGTTCATTAGCAAGGGGTGTAGCAGAAGTGCAGTTCTTCAGGGGCTAGTCTCTGCCTCCTAACATGAGATTCCATTAGGACCCTTGTAGTCTATCCCCCTCCAGTATGTACCACAAGCCTGGGGAAAGTATGATGTAGTGGCCTGAAAGCAGGACTGATGGCCAAGAGGGTCTGAAGTATCAGCTCCCTTCTAACATCAACTCCCATTGTGATTTAGGGTTTCCTGGCACAACCAACCCCTTACCTTGGGTTAAGTTAGAAGAAGAAGCTATGCACCAAATTTGTTGGTCCTAGCTCTTACAGTTTAGGAGTTCTTGAACAAACTGACAGACTCGCAGACAGACAGATTCATGCACAGACAGACAAATTCTCTCAAATATATAGTGCAGGTTGCACCTCTAAAATCTGGGATTCTCTGGTCTGGTAACATGCGTGGTCTGGAAGGACCATGGAGATTGTTCAACCAGAGAGTCCTGGCTGGCCAGGTTCAGGGGCTGGGCTGGTGGTGAGAGCACAGCCCTGGCAGTAGCAGGGCCAGCTTGGTGGGGAGAACAGCCCCCACTGGGGCTGGCAGCAGGGAGCACAGCCCTGCCCTGGAGCATAGCCCTGGCAGCGCAGCCTTGCCCGGCCAGAAGCAGCGGGGCCAGCAGGGGCTGGCAGCACAGTCCTAGCTGGGCCAGTATAGCGGGGAGCATAGTCTCACCTGGGCCAGAGGCAGCGGGGCTGGTGCCTGGGAGCGCAGCCCAATCTAGAGCTGGGAAATGCAGCCTGGGCTGGCAGCAAGAGCACAGCCCAAGCTGGAGTCAGTGAGCTAGGGAGCCCCAGGTGGGAAGCATAGCCTCAGTAGGGCTGAGGGCAGTGGACCTGTGGTGGGGAGCAGGGCCAATGGGAGGGAAGCCTTGACCTCCCCAGGCCAGGAAAACTCTGTCGTTTGAGGTTGCTGGACCAAGGAGGTCTCACCTGTAGATAGTATTAATTGACCAGGACACTGGAATTACCCTGGCTCTGCTCAAGATGGACCTGTGGATCTTTTATGTTCCACCAGGACAACATACTCTACCTGGGAGACCAAAGGGAGGGAGATCGATTCAGTTTCAGCTGTAGTTTTATGGAAATATTGAACATCTCTTTTCTTTCTGGAAAGCAGCTTAATTTATTTATTCGTTTGTTTGCTTATTAATTTAATGTGTTGAAGCATAGAGGCCACAGCTGAGCTCAGAGTCTGTTGAGCCAGGCACTGACCAAATTTAGTGAAAGACAGTCCCTGCCTCAAAGAGTTTACGAGCTGAATAGATAGGACAGACAAAAGATGGGATGCAAAGTGAGGATAAGAACTAAAATCTCACGACTCCCAGTGTGCCCTGTCCACTAGATCACACTGTCTCCCATGCATGCCTAGAAGTCCATACACAACAGTGAGATGTAATATAGATCTTGCCTCAGGAGCTATTTCTGCAGGTCCTGGGCCTGCCTGTAGGTTTCTGTAGAGCCCAGACTTTCCTAAATCATAAATCCCTGCATCGTTTCACTGACCATTTCCTGGTATTGAGGTGACAGGAGCATGTCCCAGTTGGCAACTGGGGTCTTCGGTGACACAATATGGTCATTACCGAAACAAACTCTTGGACCTTGCATTCAAAGAAAACACCCCCAGGTGATTAGCAATATGGCCAGAAGCTACATCTGATGAGACATGACACAAACCATGACTGTTTAGCATGAAAAGACGAGGAACTAGGGGGAGTGTGATGGAGGTAGAAAGTGAAAGCCAATCCATCCCACCTTTTGTGCTGTCCCATACTTGGTAAATTACGTTATAAATGCCTGGACATTTATCCCACTCCGCCCACCCTGGGAGTGACAAGACAGCCAACACAGGATAAGGGACCCCACTGAAGGTAGGGAGATGGGGTGTATTCTGGAGTGGCCTAGGGGTTATGGCATTTGCCTAGGCAGGGTTGGAGGATTGAGTCCCACCACCCTGCGGCAACCGGACAGCTGCCCTAGGAATGGAGCAGCAGAGCTATGGCAGGCTTACTCCTGCCCCAGCCCTGTACTACTCCTGAGAGTACTATTCAGATACATGGAAACCTATCTTGCAGCATGTAACTAGCCTGAGAGGTCGTGTCCACTGGGGTCACTGATCCAAGCTGTGCCTGGGCATTTTAAAAAGGAATTACTTTTTTAAAACCATTAACAACATCTATGGCTTTCTAGCTATGATCACAATAATCTGATGCTGCAGGGCATCACTGATCATCTGTAGACTCAGAAATCTCTAACCTCTTCTTCCTCTGGATAGCACTGCACAGTGAGTTAGGACATAGAACTGTATCCACTTCCATCAGTATTTCTGGTGGAGGTGGAGTGACAGACTAAGCAATTGAATAGATACGTTACGGTGGCCTATATTTCCCAACATGCAGAAATCAATGGAAATTAAATACTTTTGATGATCTAGGCCTATGCCCTCAAAGGTCTGCACTGTCCAAGAGGCTATAGCCACTGCTGCTGGGGACCATTCTTGAGCATGGTCAGCCTCTCCCAGCGAGGTCAGAATGGAATAAAGGATCCCGCACCTGCTTCGGAGCCTCAATTCTGCACATGAACTCAGCAAACTACAGCTGGTTTGCACCAAAGTTCCCTCATCTTTTCCATGCATGTGCAGATTTTTTCCCTCCATGTGCAGAATAAATTAGTATGTGCACTGAGGCATGTGTGAATGTGCACCCACCAATAGAAACCAAAACCTAGCTATCATGCTCTGCTAATCAGCTGGGTGGCATTGGACTATCTTCTGAGCGGCTGCACAAGCGCACAACTTAAAGAGAACACAGCCTTGCACTGACCCATTCCATTTGACCCAGGATGGCTTATCCCAGGAGCGTTTGATGTAAGAGCAGAAGTCACTCGTTGATGGAAGGACCCTAGTCCATATCAATTTGAGAAATGGACCTGGACAATCAAGAACTGAACCTTCTCAGCTCAGGTTGTTCACATCCATGGGTTGATTTAGCCTATTGTGGAGTTAGGGACCAATTGTGACATGTGGATCTGGATTTGAGTAGCTTCGTAACTCACAGGGGCTTGGTCCAGGAGTTTGCTTCAGTTAATATCATGCGGCAGCTGTGGAGAACCAGCATATGCACAGCCTCAACATTTGTGCCAGGGGCCAGTGCCCAGAGGGTCCACTTACCTCATCCTTGGCCATTCTTACTTCAACCCCCGTTGTGCACCTGGGCTTTGTGGTGCCTAAATGTCTGCATGGCACCAGTTCAGCAGCCTCTGGGAGGCGGGGTTAGCATCCCACCCCCACAGCAACCGTGGCATTACCCTGAGCCAGCCATCAGTTCCCCAAAGCCTTGCCCCTTGCTGCATTTATGACAGCCTTGAAAAACAGGTTCCTGTGTCGCCGCCAGCGCTGCTATGCCGTTGCTATGTTTTCCTTTGCTGAGTGAGGCCCATTTCTCGTTTCAGGCACTGACGTGAGCTGTGCAAATCTGGGACTGGTTAAATCAGGCTGCAAGCATTCCAGCTTCTCTGGCAAGCTTCTCTGCCAAGTTCCTGCTTGGCCAATAAGCGTGTGCTTCAGACAGGCTCTCACATTCCCCTCCAAGCGATCAAGGCAGAGGGGAGGCCAAAAGAGGAAAGCGCCACACTGGATTCAGGCTACAAAGGTTTTTGATTTTGTGGAGAAGGATCTGGCCACTGATGGGGGCCCAATGAATCTTTCCTGTTGTCTTGGAGTGTTTGGTCTGGTCCCAGCTGTAACTGAAAAGTAGAATAACAAAAGCCATTTGAAGGAAAAGAGTGTTTTCTAGCAGTTAAAGCAGGAGAACTTGGGCATGGGTTCTATTCCCTTCTGTGATCAAATCACGGCTACGTCTACACTGCACTTCTCTTGCACAAAAACCTATGCAAACGAAGCACTGATTAGCATATTGTTGGATTTCATTTGCATAATTAATTAGGGGCCATTTTTGCACAGGAGGCTTTTGCACAAAAAGGATCTGCATAGATGGCTCCTTTTTGCGCAAAAGCTCCCTCTTGCGCCAGAGCTGTTCTTCCTGAAAAAATTAATTATGCAAATGAAGTACAGCAATATGATAATCTATGCTTCACTTGCATAGGCTTTTGTGCAAGAGAGGTGCAGTTTAGACATAGCCATGGTGTGGGCAAATCACCTAAAATCCCTATGCCTTGGCTTACCCTTCTCTAAAATGGCAATAATAATCTTGGCCTGAGACACAGGAGCTTGGAGCATGAATGTAAGGGGCTTTGGGATACTATGATAGAAGGTGTTGCAGCATTTTGACTGAATTTGGCCTTTTAGCCAAAGGCATTGGTAATAAACAAGGAGCACTGACCCCCCCCCCCTCCCTATTTTAATAGTAGTCTCATGGATCTGATGTCAGGGAACTGAGAGTGGGATATGGCACTTTTCATCCCTGGATCACTGCTTGGACTGTGCTTAGGGCATTCTAATTATCCCACAGCATTCATGGACCACTGTGCCAGGGCGTACCAATCCCACACTGGCCAAGGGGAAGTGAACCAGGCTTGCTGGGCTGAAAAGAGCCTCCACTGCAGCCCTGCTGGGCATGCTCCAACTGCAGACCCTGTATACAGGCCAGAGGAACAGCTCAGTTGGGGCTGGAGGGGAAGGAGCTCCTGACAGAGCACAGGAGCAGCTGCCCCCCCCCCCCAGACGACCTCAGCCGCCGCAGCACCAGTCACAGACGCTGCGCCGATCGTGGGCCGCAGCCGCTGCTGCACCAGCTACAGCCGCTGCGCCAACCATAGTCGCCACCACCACCACAGAAGCATCCACCGGCACAGGTGGGGACCACGCCAACCAGGGGATCAGGGTAGGAAGCAGCCCAGGGTGGGAAGCAGGAGGCATCCCAGGCTAGGGTTGCCAGGTGTCCAGTATTCTACCGGACAGTCCGTTTTTGGGGGCCTCTGTCCAGTAAAAAAATCCAGAAAATACCAGACATGTGCAGTGTCCGGTATTTCCTGGATTTCTGGCTGGGCGCCAGACGGAAGCCTGGTGGGGGCGAGGGGAGTGGATGGGAGGCAGGGTGCAATTGGCACTGGGAGCCCTGGCTGCATCTGACACTTTGAGGAGAAGGAGAAGCCCTGTCCCTGCTCCTGAGCACATGGTGGAGCCTCAGCCAGACTCACTCGCGCTTCTCCAGACCGTGCACGGGACTGACGGTGCCCCGGGATCTGCATGTGCCCGGATCAGTCCCGCCCCTCCCCTCCCCGCTTCCCCTGACCCTTCCCAACCAGCTCCGCTGCCCCCTCCCCCTCCCGACCATCCCTGCTTCCCGCCGGCCAGTTCTCCTCCTCCCGATCTCTCCTGGCCATCCGCACTGCCCCCTCCCCCTCCCCCATCTCCTCCGGCCATCTGCGCTGGCCCCTCCCCCATCTCCCCGGGCCAGCCGTACTGCCCTGCCCGCCAGCCCTGCCCCGTGGCATCCCCCATCTTCCCCAGCCAGCCACACTGCCCCGAACCCCCCCCCCTTCTTCTCCGGCCAGCCGCGCTGCCCCCGCCCCCCTCCACCCACCAGCCCTGCCCCCCAGCTCCCCCATCTCCCCCAGCCAGCCGCACTGCCCCGATCCCCCCCCCCATCTCCTCTGGCTAGCCACGCTGCCCCCGCCCCACCCGTCTGGCCAGCCCCACCCTCCTCCATCAAGTGTGTTCAGTATTTTTTCTAAACCTACCTGGTAACCCTAATCCCGGCGGACTCAGTATGTTTCGGGGGGAACTCCCCGCCGAGCCAGTGGTAGGAATCCCAGTGGAGAGGGAGGGCCCAGGCCTCCCTACTCTCACCTTCCCTTGCTCCCCAGAGGGAGAGCACCCACTTAGCGAATTATAGACTCGGCTGCTGGGCCATACCTGCCCGCAGAAGGGGGACATTATAAACTCAGCCACCGGGCCATACTTACCCCGCAGACAGGGGATACTATAGACTCAGCCACGGGGCCGCACTTACCCCATGGCAAGGGGGCATTATTGTCTCAGCCATGGGGCCATATTGACCCCGCAGACAGAGGGGCGCTAGAGACTTAGCCACTGGGCTGTCCTACCCCGCTGATCGGGCTGTGGTGGATTAGGCCCCGAGCTGAAAGGCAGAGCCTACTGAGGCTTTTGCCAGGGCTAGACCAGGGGGTGAGCTGCTGGGCCCAGGTCCCCAGGGTGGAGATGGGCCATCCACCCTGTGACAACCACCATGAGCGGAATTTGGCTTCTCAGTTCATTTTCTGAATCCCTTGTTGGAAGGCTCAGCAGAACGATCAAGGCCTGAACAAAACTTGGAGACCAAACTCTCCCTTGCCCTAGAAATGCTGAGCTAGAGCAGAATCAGAGGCCAGCTACCTCGCTCAAGGTTGTGTGTGGCAAGCTCTTGAATGGTCTCCTCCATTGCAGTTGTTCTGGCCTCTGTGGCTCCTCAGGAGTGAAAGACCTCACCTGATAGGGGAAAGGTGCGCAGGGACCATTATTAAATCCTCAGGCACTGTCAAGTCCCTGGCAGGCACATCTGCCATCCCAGCTCCAACTGCACGAGCCTTATATTTTAACTGAATAATGTCTCAGGGAAATGGGGCAGGAGGGTTTTTTGAGGGCTCATTTCACCCTGCTAATATATAAGGAGCTTTCTTCCCCTTTCTACTTTTTGCCAGCTCCCTCTTTATAAGGAGAAGTGCAGGGTTCGTGGCAAATGCTACTCAAGAGCCTTTCTGGGATTGTACAAACACTCAGCTCTGTTGTGTTTGAGGCTGTTTTTTGCCAGCGTTACTAGGGCACAGGGATGACTAATTCTCTCCAAGCTTTCAGTTTCAGTCTCAGATGCTGTTTTTCACAAGAGCCTGGAATCCATGTCTTGGGCAGAAGCCCGCTAACAGCTCAGAGATGCATCAATCTGAAGTAATATTATCTACACATCCATGCACACTGATCAGTCTAAGATTCTTTGGCACTTTACTGCATTGCACTGGCAGGCTGCAGTGTTTAGGCAAGGCTGGTTCCGACGCCTCTCTCAAGCCAGGGCTCAGCAACCAGCTCTGGAAGGAGGAGAGGAGAATACGCACTCACCTGCCTGTTCCCTTTCATTGAAGCTTTGAAGTAACACCAGAACACCATTAATAAATACATTATTGGCATCTCCATGAGGTGTATCCTAAGGGAGTTTAAAATGAGAGTCAATTGTTACTAGAAAGGAGAGAGCAAAATGCAGCACACAGATAACCATCCTGTATAAAAGTTTTAGGGGGCAGCCGTGTTAGTCTGTAAGAGCACATCTACACAGCAGGGCTAAAGCCGGATAAAGCTACGCAACTTGAACTACGTCAATTGCGTAGCTTAAGTCAAAATAGCTTAATTTGGCTACTGGTGCTGTCTACAAAGCAGGAAGTCAAAGGAAGAACACTCTTCCTTCGACTTCCCTTACTCTTCGTAAAATGAGGGTTACAAGAGTTGGAGCCAGAAGTCCTCCAGCTCTCTATTATTTCAAAATAAAGGCTGGTAGTGTAGATACACACTATGTTATTTTGGAATACGTCAATGATTCTGAAATAGCACTGCTGTATGGATGTACTCTAACTGAATAAACTTAAAACACAACAAAGAGTGTTGCAGCACTTTAGAGACCTCACAAAAAATGTAGATGGTATTATGATCTTTCATGGGCACAACCCACTTCTTCGGATGAATGGAGTTAAGAAGTCCAGGGAACAAATGGACAAATAAATAGCGGAGAAAGAGAGG
The DNA here is from genome assembly GCF_052426305.1 of Pelodiscus sinensis. Taxonomy (NCBI): domain Eukaryota; kingdom Metazoa; phylum Chordata; order Testudines; family Trionychidae; genus Pelodiscus; species Pelodiscus sinensis. The sequence goes on along the minus strand of NC_143067.1, from coordinate 24,470,911 downwards.
GGATAGGAAGGAAAGAGAAGAAAAAAATATATTATCGATTAGAGTGTCCATGGTAAATGAAGCTGTTAATGAGTTCTAAGTACCAGTGATTGGCTTTTTATGTTATTAGGGTGTGGAATGTAGCATGTCAGCCAGTTAAAGTCTTTGTTTAAACCTCCATCAACACTTGCCGATAGGACAATCTCATGTACCATCTATTAAAGTCAACAGAGAACTGCTGGAAAAAGTGGAGCATTTCCTGTACCTTGAAAGTGCCAAAGTCAACATTGATGCAGATATCCAGCATCACCTGAGCTGCGCAAACTCTGCTTTTGCCTGCTTGAGACGAAGGGTCTTTAAGAACTGGGACATCAGTGCAAAGACAAAGCTCCTTGTGTACTATGCAGTGATTGTTCCAACACTGTTGTACACAAGTGAAACCTGGATAACGTATAAGTGTCACCTGTAGGCACTTGAACAATATCAACAATGCTGCCTCAGGAGAATCCTAAATATCCCTTGGGAGGACAGGCGCATGAACACTAGCATCCTGGAAGAGTCAAACATGACCAGCATTAAAGCTATCATCATCTACCAACAACTTCGCTGGACTGGTCATGTGGTCCGGATGCCTAATCAGCACATCCCAAAACATGAGCTGAAGGAAGGACGGAGGAGCGTTGCGGACCAGAGGAAGTGATTTAAGGGCATGTTGAAGGCAAACATGAAAAAGTGTAGCATTGGTGTCGACACTTGGGAGAAGCGTGCCCAGGACCATCCCAAGTGGACAGCAGTAATACGTGCGGAGGTAGCGCAATTTGAGAGGTCCCGCCACAGTGCAGACGAGGAGAGATGGAGAAAAAGAAAAGAGCAGCAAAAACTGCCCCGCGTCCCTCCAATAGCCACCAGCACCTACCTGCCCCTTCTGCAGTAAGACCTGCAGCTCCGGAATCGGATTGGTCAGCCATCTATGGATCCACAAATAGGAGGGTGACAGGAAGACATCCTACTTGTTATCGAGCAACCGCTGAGACTATTTGTTTAAACCTTTATTGCAAGGTGTTAAACTTGCAAATGAAATCAAGTTCTGCAGCTTCTCTCTCCAGCTGGTTTTTGAAATTGCCTTGTAATATTGTCATCTCTGGATCCAGTAATGAGTGAATGCACAAGTTAAAATGTTTCAACAAGTTTCTGTGTGTTATCTTTTTGAATATCTGATTTGTGTCCATTAATCCTTTGTCATACAGACTGTCCAGTTTGGCCAACATACATGGCAAAGTGGCATTGCTAGCACTTGTTATCCTATATAACATGTTCTAGTTCCCAAGTGCTACACAGCCACTATTTAATGTAGCCCCAGTGAGGGTGGTAAGGAGCTTACGGGGAAATTTTGACTTGCCCCAGGCCACTGAATGAGTCAATGTCCAACTCAAGCTCCTGCTTGGCTTTAAGATAAATATGAACCATAAGGGGGGTTGAGGACACAATGCAATTGGCCTATCTCCCTCCAGCTTGCAGAGAGCCTGGAATCCAGAAGAATTTGATGTGAGTGAGCACTAGCCCACAGAGATTTCTCACCTTCTGCTTCCTGAGACCAAAGGGCCACATGGCACCCTCATTGATACCAGAAAAATCCCACTCTTCTGTCCCGTGCTCTTAGCATTCCCTGGGCTGATGGGCCCCAAATGCACTGGAAAAGTACAGCAAGCACGAAGGTTGCCAGCTGGACCCTTCTGGGAGGTGTTTGCTTCCCTCTTTCATGTGAAAAGAAATGTAAGTCTGGAAATCTGCCATGAAAATGGATTTCAATAATAGCCTCTGCTCCCTGTGGGACTCTACTGGAGACTGACTTATGTGATGAATGGGGGATGAGGCGGAGAGGGGAGACGTGCCAGATCCTTGCTTAGTTATGAATGGAATGTCTGCGACTCCCTTCAGGAACAAAGTGTTCTTTCCTGAGATATTAACGTCACCCTCTCCCTGTAAGAACTACAGGCAGGAAGGCTCAAGCTGCCCTTCGAGTTCCCACCCTCCTTCATGCTAGATCCTGTTTTCTTGATCTCATATAAACAATCCCTCCTTTCAGAAACAGGAGGAGAGGAAAGTGAATGGAACAATGTCAGTGGGTCATGAAGTATAGGCTGATTACTGGCTAACGCGATTAGCTCCCAAGCTGCACAGCTCCCGAAGTGTTACATCCGTGCGTGAGGCAGCAAGGATTAGTTGGTTCCCATGGGTGGGGAGTGCAAATCCAGCCAGTGTTGTTAGCAAAGATCTTCTCCTGGGGCTTGAACATCCAGAAGAAGAGACACATCCATGCCTTGAAAGCTCACTCTCTGTCCCTGCTCATCTGAAGGACTGCTGCACACTCTCAAGAGGAAGGAGGGCTCGAGAGCTGGGAGGGAATTATGCAGGAGAAAGCACTCTGGGTTGAAAACGATGGTTCCCATATTTCCCATGGTGGAAAGCAAGCATAAATGAACAACCCAGGGGTGCTTGCAGACAGGCTCCAATACCACTTACCAGCATGTAACTCATATATATTCCTTTCAGGAAATTGGTTTCCTTGTAAACGAATGTCTTGCTGGTATAAGCTGCGCTAGGTGGTCACCAGGGTAGCTCTACTGGTATCAACTATAACTGCAAATCTTTCCAAGTGCAAAGGAGGCCTTGGTAAAGAAGTTTTCCTTCCTTTATCTGACAGCTCAGTCCCATCAATTTGTCCCCATTTCTCTTTTATTCACAATGCTTCCCCCCCCCCATGAGTGCCCTCATTTTGCCCATGTGGTGAATAGTGAATGGTACTGTATTATCATTACTGTAATACCCAGTCAGGATTGGGCCCCCGTGGTGATGGGCACTGTAGAAATACACGAAAAGATACAGTCTCTGCCCCCAAAAGCAAATACTTAAAGACAAGAGGTCACTGCACATCCACTGTTCTGCTGGGCAAATTAAATGGTGCTATGGGGATGAACCACCTTGCTCATAACCTGCTTGTTGCTGTTGTATAAAAACACCCGAGCAGGCAGATTCATTGAGCAGTCTCCCTCAGCAATACCCATCCCTCTGGGTCACTCCCCCATTGCTGCTGCTCCCCATGTTGGCACACCAACCTCATGCAGCAGGAAAGGCCTTTTCTGACTTCAGCAGACCGAGTGGGTAGGTGGCGCATCAGGAGGGGTTTTTTTTAGTGCATGAGCTCTGGCCATTACTGAACGGTCTCCAGTGTCCTGGTCCCTATTTGAACTCCACAGCAAGAAGCAGCGTTAATTCACGTGGCCTGGGAAAGGGATAAACATACCACTGCATCCACCAGGCAACTGGACAAACAGTGGACGGTATCTGTAAACACAGCCTCAAGTTCCTTCATTCCTGACAAGTGACTGTACAGCTGGCAATGGCTGCTCCCTGGAGGCAGATCAAACTGAGCAATCCAGGTCACTGTTTCTGGAGAATCATTACATCTTCCATCCACGGTCCCTCAGGAGACGTTTTTTTCACCCACTACTGGATTGAAAGAAACAGCCAAGCTTTTCACATAAAAACCCTACAAGTGTCATCCGTGAAGTACCTTCAGAGTCACTTACAAAGGATTTTATGTGGCTCTCCTCAGCAAGCCAGGTCCCCAGGATGGGGTAGGATGACAAAAATGAGAGGTAATAGTACTTTTCTTCCCCACCAGAGATTGTGAGGAATGACTGAATTCTGTACAGTGTGAGGTATTAATATTATTAATAAAGATCATTACCTCTGGAAATTAAGTTATTAGGAAATGTTTCCAAGCCTTGTGTCATGTCATAAGCCTGCCTAGGCCCAAGTCAGCACAGCCTCATGACCAGAGTCTATAAAACACAGCCCTTGAAATACAGGATAACATAACCTAAGCAGGGTTTCCCAACCTGTGGGTTGGTACCCAAATATGGGTCACCATTACATTTCAAAAGGGTCGCCAAGCATCTCCCCAGGTGGCTCTGCCCTCCCCCCGTTTTTGAATTGCCTTGAGTCACCAAGTCATCCTGAATTGTCAAAATGGGACCCCATCTGGAAAAGGCTGGGAACCGCTGACCTAATGACTAGAGTCAAAAGGACTGGAGCAGCAGACCAGGTGAGGCCCTGGCCCACTCTATTCCACCAGGCTCCAACCCAGGGCTCTGTCAGTGGGGAAGTGATCCACCGCTCACTCGGCAGGGAATCCCACCACAACACACTGAGCTAGCTCAGGTGGAAGGTACCCTCCCTGGGTTACTTCCTACCAGCTTTGGTGTTGAGGTGATCCACATAGTTCCTGAGTCCTCAGACTCCACAGCACCAGTCTTCTCCTGGGGCTCTACTGGCATGATACAAACTCCAGCCCTCATCTTGGTTGCTGATTGGTCCACCTCTGGCACTCCTATAGCAGGTCCTTCCTTTCCATTGTCCAGCCCAGACTAAGCTGAGCTGTTCCCTTTTATACGACCACAGCACTTGGAGCATACTCAGTGCTGCTGGGGCGGCGGGACTTCCTCCGTCCATAGGGCATTAAGCCTGCCTGGCCCAGTGCAGGGGTATGCACACCCTGTCACACCTAGCAATAGCTTATCTAATGGGTTCAAGCTGCAGCACTGATTTATAGACAATGTTATGGACAGGATAGGGCGGTCCCTAGGTATATGTGAAATATGCTGCTGCATAGGGCACCCAAAAATTTAGAGCACCTAATTTTCAGGTGCACCTACACTGTGTGTGCTTGTATGCTCCTGGCTGCTGTAAGGCTTCTCCCTGCCCCGTCCCCCATGTGCTCACAGCCAGCAGCAGCTGGTTAATGAGTGCTCCCTGCTGCCAGACTGGGGGCAGAGAGGAACCCTCAGCCTCCGCAGCTCTGCTCTGGCCCCAGGGAAGCCCCTGTGACCTAGTAAGATGCAGGCAGGGTGGGGCAAGAGAAATAGCATGGGGGGAGGGCAGGACAGAAGCCCCAGGCTCAACCCAGGCAGGAACCGTGGGGGGAGGAGGGGAAAGGAGGGAAGCCCCAAATCCCCGGCAGGAACCATGGGTGGAGGCACAGGAAGGAAGCACCAGGCCCCTGGCAGGAACTGGGCAAGGAGGGTTGTGGGGAAGGGATGCAGCATGTGGCCAGGTCCCTGGCAAGAGCTACACTGCGGGGGGACGGGGGGTTGCTGCATCCTGGCAGAAGCTGGTTGGGGCTTTGGCTGCATAGAGCCTTGCTTATGGATAACATTTTCAAAAGCACTCAGCTTTGGTCCAATGGTTGCCACTGAAGCAAATGGCTAAACTCAATAGGACCAGAGTTAGGCCATTGGTAATTTTGAAAATTCCACCCTAAAAATGTATTGTATATTCCCTTGGAAAAGGACTGGTGTAGGTTTGTATTCTATCAGTGCACCGTGCTCCCTCCTTGTCACTATAATACTTTGTCTTTTCATCCATGAAGAGTCTCAAAATACTTTTATTAAACATTCATTAATTAAACTTTATAATGCCCTGTTATTATCTGGTCAGTGCTGCTTGCATTTTACAGAGAGGCAAACAGAGCCACAAGGAGAACCCAAGAGTCCTAGCGGCCAGTCTCCTACTCCGTCCATTAGCCCACATGTCACTCTCCTGGAATACAAAGACTAATGATGGGAATAGTAATCTGTTTCTCAGTCACTTGAAATATGAATATCAGGTTGGGTGTTTTTCTAAAAAATATGCTGTAATTCCAACGCACGTATGGTTTGTATTATGTAAGTCAGACCAGATGATTGTTCAGAAGGTCTCTTTCAGACTGAGAAATCTATGAATCTATACATATCTTCATATTGGCTGGCATTAGTAACATGGCACAGTCAGTAGGAAATAGCCCCAAACTGGAAAACTGATCTACTGTTCTGCTTCTATTATCTGGGCAGATTAGCAGATCCCTCTGCACGTGTTATTACTCACTTCTTTTTTGTGTGGGTTGGTAGGAGGGAGAACGGAAGTATGCATAGTCTACCTCCTAGACTCAGCTCTTTATAGTCAGTATTAAATCAGTCCTGATCAGAAGTCCCAAAATAGAAAGGTTTCTTCCAACTTCAAAACATTAAACTCTCCCCCAAAAAGAACACATCAAAAGCAAAGCTGCCATCAGTCTTGTACCAAACAGATCATTTAGAAATATCAAACATTTTCACTTTGGATTTATTATTTTTAGAAAAAACACCTTCCCAAGATGGGTGTGGTGGTCTTTACACACACACCACACATCAGCCTTGGGGCATCTGAAACATCATGGTTTAGTACTGCAGTCATTGAGATTCTCAATAGCTTATGTAATGGGGGTGAGGGATGTTATCCCCTACAAATCTTATCTTACTATACCTATAAAAAAGTTTTTCCTGTGGGACGACAGAGTGACAACATCCCTTTGGCAAGGAGTTCCACAGGTTGACTGTGCACTGTGTGAAGAAAAATGTCCTTTTGTTTGTTTTAAACTTGCTACCTATTAATTTCATTTGATGACCCCTAGTTCTTATGTTACAGGAATAAGTATATAACTTCTCCTTATCCAGAGTGGGTGATGGCCGCTAATAACCTAGCAGCCCTGCATTTCCCTCCATCATTGTTTTTTCCTTTTAAAATCTTTTAGGAATTTAAAACTCCTCTGCTTTCTATTTCAAGCAAAGACACATCCCTTCAGAGCCCTCAGTAAACCCCCAGCTGTAAAATGAAACCTTGTCTTCTTTAATTCCTGATGAGCATAAAATTGGCAACGACCATTCAATGGAGGCGTGCATTCCCCCTTCCAAATCATTAATGGCCTCTGACACCCTTTAATCTTCCTCTCCTGTTTAGGTGCCTCTCCTCCACCATTCTCTTAGAGTTCTCTCTTAGTTGATTTGAAACTACATGAAAAACATCCACATCTCTCAGGAAGTTAATTTTGCACCAGGAATAGAGCGAACTACCCGTGGGATCCAGCCCAAGTCTATTAAAAATAGCTCAGTGTTTAGCCCTCAGTGCCATGCATCCACTTTGCTGTCTGTGTGGATGGACGGATAGGTACCCCAATGAGGAAGCCTGCTATAAACACAATGCCATAAATGACCACAGTGCTCTCTAATTAGCTGCTGGTACACAGAGGGCTACAGGCAGATTAACATCCTTCTTCTCTGCTCTTCTTAATCCGTCTCCAGCCAGCTCACATAGCATTTCACATTCTGAGAGCTTACAGAATGTATTTGTTATATCGTGTGGAGTTCCACATTTTAGGAAGAAATCAGTGGAAACACAGAGGGCTTGAGCAGCTGCAAGTGTCCATTTTATTTCATAACACAGAACTAACTAGAACCAGCCCAAACCGGCTGGGCTGACCCCTAGTGACTTAACTCAGTTACTATAACAAGAAGATCTATATCAGTGGTCCCCAACCTTTAGAGGCTCCCGGTCGCCTGGGAGGTGGGGCCACTCACGCGCTGGGCACCCGGGAGGTGGGGGCCACTCACACGCTGGGCACCCGGGAGGTGGGGGCCACTCACGCGCCGGGCGCCTGGGGGCAGGGCCGCGCGTCCAGGGGCATGCCAGGAGACTGGGATGCCCTTGCACCTGGCACCGGCATGTGCCCTAGGGCCGGGGCTGGGGCCGCCCAAGCGCCTTGTGCCGTGAGCCCAGGGCCGGCACTGCCGCCCGAGCTGCGCGCATGGGGCCGGCACTGGCGCCACTCGAGCACCGCGCACCCGAGCGCCCGCATGTGCCCCGGGGCTGGGGCCGCCCGAGCGCCGCGCACCTGGCGCTGGTGCGTGTTGCGCGCCTGGGGCCGGTGCCTCCTGTGCGCCACGGGCGGGGCCGGCCCAGGTTGTCGGCAGGCGCACACAAATGCCTTGGCGGGCGCCATGGCACCCACCAGCACCAGGGACCACTGATCTATATCTACAACCCAATACACAACTTATTCCTCCCGGCTTAATAAAAACGTTCCTTTAATAAAACAAACACTAACTATGGAATGAGGATAGACGCCTCAAGTTCCCAGCTAATCCCGGGGATTATTTTGCCCCATCTGTGAACTAAACTCATCTAAAGGTCCAGCCATTGAGGAGGCCTTCTTTCTCTAGGTGGATTACGGCAGATGTCTGGCGTTCTTGCACCCAAAGGTATTATAGGTGTGGGCCTGACAAAGGGTTGAGAACTTGAAATGCGTACAGGTGAGCATGTGGGATCAGCCTGCTCAGGGAGGGAGTTTATGTTTGCCACAGATAGTGATGGAGGAGGAGAGTCAGGAACAGGTGATTCTTTACGCAGTAGCATGAGGTGTGTTTCTGTAGGAGAGTAAGAAGGTGTCCAGACACTTTTGCTTGAGTGAATGTCCTCTCGCCGATTTCAAAGCTTGATTCATTGTCTGCACAAACTTTTACAGCCAGTCCATTCGTGGATGGGTGATGTGGTGCTGAAGTGATGTGATGGATCCCATTTGCTTTCATAAAATTTCCAAACTCCTGAGAGACAAACTGTGGACCACTCACAGGTTGTTCTGGAAGACCAAAACGACAAAATATTCTCTGTAGTTTTTGGATAGTACTCTCAGCAGTAGTGGAAGGCATTATAGATAGAGACTTATGGCCATTTGAAATGGGCATCTACCACCACCAAGAACATGCTACCTTCAAATGGGCCAGCAAAATCAACATGAATACTTTTGCCATGGTTTTTCAGGCCAGTGCCATGGGTGTAAAGGTGCCAACTGAGGTGCATTCCTCACACCTTGGCATGAAATACAAGCTCGTGCCTTCTCTTCAATGGCACCATCCAAGCCAGGCCACCAAAAATAGCTTTGTGCAATTTCTTTTATGCACACCATTCCAGTGATCTGAATGCAGCTAACAATTGTTGTCTCAGTATCTTTGGAATAATGACACTCATTCCCCACAACAAACACCCAGAATGGGTTGATAACTCTGTCCACCTGGACATGTAGGGAACAAGGTCAGGTGAGACCTGAGAGCCCCATAGAGATGTTCCATGCATCACTAGATCCATAACTTGGGACAGTACTGGGTCAACACGAGTTGCTCTCTTAACTTGTGCAGCAGTGATGGGCCTGTTCTCTACCAGTTCAAAGTAGAAGATTTCCTTCTTGCCACTATCTTGATGTTTGACTGGCACAGGCAGCCTAGAGAGACCATCTGCATTGCTATGCAGAGTAGATTTCCCATATCTGATCTCATATGTGTGTCCTGAAAGCCACAATGCCTATTGTTGCATATGACTAGCAGCCAATAGTGGAATACCTGTGTGTGGACCAAAAATTGCCATCAGAAGTTGAAGGTCAGTGAGAAGTGTAAACTTCCCTCCAAACAGGTACTGGTGAAATTTCCAAAGCCCGAAAACAATTCCCAATGCTTCACGCTTGATTCTCATATAGTTAGTTTCAGTCTTGCATAAAGTGTGTGAAGCAAAAGCAATTGGTTTCTCTTCTCCCAAAGGCATAATGTGTAACAAGACTGCTCCCACTCCATACAGGGAGGCATCACTGGCCAACTGTAAAGGTAAGGCTGAATCAAAATGCATCAGGACCTCCGAGTTTAGCAATGCACATTTAGCCTTGTTAAATGGAACATCACAGGCTTCAGTCCACTTCCAGACCTTGTTCTGGCCAAGGAGCTCATGAAGTGGTTTTAACAGTGTGGCTAACTGTGTGATAAACTTTCCATAATAGTTCAATAGTCCTAGAAACAAGCAACATTGACTAACATTTTGAGGGGGTGGAGCGTTCACAATAGCCTTAACTTTTGAAGGGGATTTAAGAAGGCCAGTAGCATTAATGATGCGTCCCAAATATTCAACAAAGGGCTGAAAGAATGCACACTTGTCTTTGTGCACTCATAGGCTGTACTCTTCCAGTCTTTGTAGGGTTGCCTCTAAGTTCTTAAGGTGATCCTCCTCATTCCTGACCAGGATGTCATCAAGACAGCACTGGACTCCTGGCAAGCCACACAAGATCTGGTCCACAGACCTCTGGAACAAAGCTGGGGCAGAAGTTATTTCAAAGGGTAAGCGACAGTAACGATAAAGCCCTTTATGCATCACAATAGTCAACAGCTCTTGGGACTTCTCATCGACATGCATTTGTAAATATGCTTGACTTAGATCAATCTTACTGAACTTTTGACCCACAGCCAGGCTCACAAAGAGGTCATTGATGCGGGGAAGGGGGTATTGCTCTGTATACAACACTGGGTTAACAGTGACCTTAAAATCTCCACAAATCCGAATAGAACCATCTTTCTTCAATATTGGAACTATTGGAGTTGCCCATGGACTAAGGGTAACAGGTATTAGGACTCCATTTTTGACTACGCGCTCCAGGTCCGCTTCAACTTTTGGCCTGATGGCATATGGCACAGTTCTGGCCTTCAGATATTTTGATTGGCTACCAGATTTAATGTTCAATTTCACGGTGATTCCTCTGATACTTCCCAGAGCTTCTCTAAAAACAGCAGCAGCATGTTTCTTTAATATATCAGTCAGACCTGTTTCTTCTTTAGTCATCTGGTGCACTTCTCACTAGTTCGGCTGGATCTTCCAAAGCCATGATCTACCCATTCAGGCTAGGTAATGATCTTTCACCACAAACAGTGGCAATTCAGCAGTCTGTCCATTGAGCTCCACTTTAACATCAGTAGTGCCCAATAGGGGTACTGCTTCTCCTGTATATGTCTTCAGAAGATCTTTGTTGCCTTAAGCAGAAAATGCTTTAGCTTTTCCTTATACACAGTGTCTGAGACTCATGAAACTGCTGCACGGGTGTCCACTTCCATGCATACAGGTTTGCCATCCAACAGTGGGGTTACCCAGTATTCATGGGGGTCCTCTTCCAAAGACAAAACACAGCAGAGCACTTCTTCTTCAGACAGAGTGTCACCTTGATCATCAGGCATCTGCTCGATGGTATGCAGATTTTCCTTTTTGTCCCACCAGAGCACAGGTCTTTTTCTCTGTTGTTGGCAGGCACGCTCAATGTGTCCTTTTTTTCTACACTATCAACACACTAGGTCCTTACACCAGCATTCTGATGTAAGGTGACCCGGCTTACCACAGCGGTAACATTCCTGGCTCCCCACTGTTTTGAGGGTAGGTTCTTGGGACACTTTATGCACCCTAGGGAGTGCACTAAGCTATTGCGCCTCCCATATGGTCAGTTCTATGGAGACAGCAATATCAACAGCCTTCTGTAGGATGAGCTGAGCTGTTAATAGACACATTCATATAGCTTCACAGTGCAGGCCACACACTAACCTATCACGTATGGCGTCATTTAACATCTCCTTAAATTCACAGTGTTCAGCAAGCTTTTTCAAATTTACTACAAATTGTACAATTGTTTCACTTTCTTTTTGATCTCTGCAATTACCAATGGTTTTGGAGCATAATGTGATTCCAGGATTTCCACAATGTCACTGTAAGATTTGGTCTCTGGCTTATTGGAACCTTCTCTTCCTTAATGTCATTTGCAATAACAAAAAGTTCAAAATGCTCACTATATACATGCCATTGCTCTATAGTAGGCCTGGGCAAAATACGGCTCACAAACTGGGTCTGACCCGCCAAACCACCGGATCTGGCCCCCGGAGGCAGTGAGGAGCCCCAGGCAGGCTCCCCTGCTGCCCCGCAGCCCCACGCGCAGGCAGAAAAGCGGCTGCAGGGGCTCCATTTCTGTTTTGAAACTGGAGGGGAGGGAGGAAGTTTTAGGAGCAGCTCCGCCCCCAGCACATTCCCATTGGCCCGTTTCTGGCAGGAACCAGCCAATGCGAGCTGTTTGTTGTAATAACAGGCAGCTAAGAAGAATCATGCCCCCTCTCCTCTGCTAAGTTATTCATGAAGCACATGGCCAGGCTAGCTGGCTGAGAAAGACTTTAAGCTCTGCAGGCAGGCAGGCAGGCTAGTTTGGCAGCTAGCAAGTAAGTCTCTTGGCCACAGCTCTGGCAACCCAGCCCTTTCCTGTCCAAACTCTCAGCCCCCTCCCACTCAACATACCCAAACCCTCTGTCCCTCTCTTAGACCCATACCCCCGTCCCAGATCTGGCACACAAATCTCTTGCCCCAGATCACAATCCCCTCCTACCCTAGGTCATATCCCAAACCCCTACACTCCAATCCCTTGCCCTCTGTCACAACTGCCTGCTTCACCCCAACTCCCTCTCAGACTCTAGTCTCCCTCCTGCACCCCAATCCCTTACCCCAAGCTGTCTTCTGCACCCAACCTCCATTCCAGACCCCACATCTCCATTAATATCATGGAAAAGTGCAGCCCTCGACCACTTTCCAAAATCTTGGAATGGGCCCCCATCAAAAATTATTGCCCGCTCTTTCTCTATAGTCTCCTCAAAAGGTCCCAGTGGCCCTGTAAGTGTAGCCATGGCTCCCTTCTCCTTCCTCTTCCCCTTCCCTCTTTCCTTCCTCTGGGCTCCACTGATCTTAGTTTCACTTTGCACTGTCAGTGTAGCAGACAGTTCTTACTCCCACCTTCCAGAACAGTAAAGAGGTTTGTTTTCTTGTATTGACTTCTACTTCTTCTGTTGCTAGAGGCAGCACAAGTATCCCATCCTCATCGCCACTTTGTTATATCGTGTGGAGTTCCACAGTTTAGGAAGAAATCAGTGGAAACAGAGAGAGATTGAGCAGTTGCAAGTGTCCATTTTATTTAATAACACAGAATTAACTAGAACCAGCCCAAACTGGCTGGGCTGACCCCTTGTGACCTAATTCAGTTACTATAACAACAAGATCTATATCTACAACCCAAGACATAACAGTATTAGCACTGAATAAAAGTACAAGCAGCCCAAATCTTGGGCCCTGATATCAACCATCCCTGGAGTTTGGAAGAGAAACAGGAAACAGTAGAATGAAAGGAGGTTATAAAAAAAATATGTTTTGGCTTCCGTGGACAAGTCTCAAAAAAAGAAAAATTCTGAAAGTTGGGGTTTAGCTCTGCAATGAGGTGGCTACTGGCGTTTGGAGACAGTCATCAGTGTGAAGAGAATGACAACAGCAAAGAATCAAGACTGAAAGGGTGTTTCCTTGTAAATGCCTTGGAAATTGCATCTGTCCTTGCAATCCATCCCTGATCAGTAGAAGAGGGGTGTGTCTAGACTACATGCCTCCTTCGACGGAGGCATGTAGATTAGCCAGATCGGAAGAGGGAAATGAAGCCGCGATTAAAATAATCGCGGCTTCATTTAAATTTAAATGGCTGCCCCGATCTGCCGATCAGCTGTTTGTCGGCAGATCGGGGGAGTCTGGACGCGATGCCCCAACAAAGAAGCCTTTCTTCATCGACACAGGTAAACCTGGTTTCACGAGGCTTACCTGTGTCGATGAAGAAAGGCTTCTTTGTCGGGGCATCGCGTCCAGACTCCCCCGATCTGCCGACAAACAGCTGATCGGCAGATCGGGGCAGCCATTTAAATTTAAATGAAGCCGCGATTATTTTAATCGCGGCTTCATTTCCCTCTTCCGATCTGGCTAATCTACATGCCTCCGTCGAAGGAGGCATGTAGTCTAGACACACCCGAGGTGAGTAGGGATTATTGTGTAACGTGCTACACAGTTGGATAACTGGGCTCTTGAGCGGGTCTGGGGCTGAGGGATGCAAAATATCCTAGGGTTCCAGGAAAATTAGGTTCATGTCATATGGATTCTGACCAGGTTTCAGCAGCAAATATGGTTTCAACTTTCCTGTGTTGCATTTTACCAGGTATAGCCATGCTTTACTTACCCTGCTATACAATCAGGCTTGTATCAGTGCATCCTGAGAAAACCTGACATATTATCCCATAGTGCCTCAATTGCTCCTAATGCCTTTGGGTGTCTTTCAAGCTCTCTCCTTACCCTAGGATGCAAGGCATTTTGGGATGTCTCCACACAAGAAGATTTGGGAGCTGGAAAATTGACAAAGCTAGTTGTTCAAACCCAGTCAAGTGATCCCATTTACATTACAAAAAAAGCGAGTTAGAACCTGCTTACATCAAGTCTTTTGAACTATATCCTTGGCCTATGAAAACTTTTAATCATGTGGTGATAAAGTTAGAAGACAACTGAACTGTATTTGAATGCCCTGACTCAGTTATAGTTAGTTTTTAATGGGTCTACATTTTTAGGAGCAGGCAACACAGCTATGACAAGAGTCACCCTAATGCAGTGATTCTTCAGACTCAGGATCCCAAAGCTGGTGGGGCTATAAGGGTTGGCTTAGACTTGCTGGGGTCCAGGGCCAATGCCAAAGTCCTAGCCCCACTGCCTGGGACTAAAGCCAAAGCATGAGGGCTTCTATCCTGGAGTGGCAGGGCTCAGGTTATAGGCCCTGTGCCTGGGGATGAAGCCCTTGGGCTTCAGCTTTGAGCTACCTCCCCTCCCCGCCCCCACCGGGCAACATGGCTTCAGTGGGTTCAGGCCCTAATGTGCAATCATCATTCTGTGGGAAAAGTATCTTTCTCCATGGCTTCTGCTATGCTTTGTCTGACACGTCATTGGAAATAAGAGAAAGTGCTACTCATACAGCCCAAACTGGTTTGCCAGACAGGGGCTTAGTTAAGCAAGGGGCCCAGGGTTCTTAGAAGGTGACAGAGGCTCAGGCAAAACAGTGAGGCAGAACATCAGGTAACAGCACAGCAAATCTGTTTCTGGCTGGTCACCTACATGGGTGGGCTATGCTCAGCTGTCTTGGTTGGGAGGAAGATCAAGGATTTGGGTCAACAAGAGGCCGTCCAAGGGGTCTAGGAGAAATGGTAGCTCCCTGATGGATCCCCAGAGTCAGGATCCCTTTTATAAGCCTATTGGATTCCTGAAGATCTCTTCTTTATCACTTTATAATCCTCTGCTCTTCCCTAATGGATCACTAAGGATTCTTTCTACAGCCCTGTCAGATCCTTAAAAATTCTCCCCTGCTCTCCCCCACCCCGTATTCTTACCCTGAGAAACATCCTACACCCTTGTGATTCTGGATCCCAGAAACCAGGGCAAGTTGTAGCTGAGGCGCACTGGACAGGATTCCCACAGCAAACCTTGGCTGGGGAATCACCACTGTGTGGCATGAGCTATTCCTCACCAATCCTTCTGTACAAGGGACATCAGCTGGAGCTGTAACATACCTGGGAGCTGTTGCTGGCCTCACTTTCCACGTCACACCCACTGTTCTGCATCTCAACAGTGTCAAGATAGGGGAAGTCCAGCACTACTCAATTTAGTGTCTAGCAGGAAGTACATGCAAATGTAAAGGCTTGAGAAATTTATTCAGAAAATACCCTCCCAGCCAGAAAAGAGCTAAATCAGCAATCCTAAGAGGGATCTGAGACTAACCTCTGCCTCTCACATCCAGAGCAGAGAGAGTCTGGACAAATATCTATAGGTGTCCTTTGGGACACTCAAATTGGGGCACAGAAGTGGAGGAAGTACTCTGGGTGAACAAGGGGCTCATTAACCTCATGTGAATACTTACACATTTGCCCCCTAAAATTTACCAGCTGGATAGCCCCAGAAAAGGAAATCCTCTTGATCTACAGAGCAAGTCCTTCCTTGGAAGTGACAGGTCAGGTTTCCTCCATGCTGTAAACTGAAATAAGCAGAAATTCCTTCACTGCTTTGTTTTCAGTTAGTGGTTTTAGAATGAATTCATCTTTGACCAGGTAAAGCACTAAAGCTACCCATTCAGGGCATGCTTCTAGGACCTGGCCCTAGAACTACTGTCTGTATATTCAGGGGTTGGTAACGCTCATTTAGCCTAAAAAGAAAGACATCCTTTACCCTCTCTCTTCTCGCCCATACCGGGGCTCCATGCAGGGTAATTCTGCTGTTCACACATACAATTATCTGAAAACTCAGCCCTTAATTTCAAGTCACATAAGTCTGAAGCAATGCTGTACTCACAACCATAGAGCCTGGCCCTCAGTCCATGTCAATTGGCATCTCATGGACTCATAGACTTTAAGGTCAGAAGGGACCATTATGATCATCTAGTCTGACCCCCTGCACAGTGCAGGCCACAAAATCTCACCCACCCCTCCTAGAATAATCCTCTCACCTATATCTCAGATATTGAAGCCTTCAAATACTTTGAAGACCCCAAGATGCAGAGAATCCTATAAAGTCATACTGCTAATTTAAATCTGCAGAGCATCTGGCCTATGAAATTCAAGTTTGAGCTCCTTTCTGAGCAGTCTGATATCTAGGGTTTCTTTCTTCCCTCCCTCTTGCCTCACAAAGTCTCTGAGGGTATGTCTACACTACCCCGCTAGTTCGAACTAGCGGGGTAATGTAGGCATACCGCACTTGCAAATGAAGCCCGGGATTTGAATTTCCTGGGCTTCATTTGCATAAACCGCCATTTTTAAATCCCTGCTCGTTCGAACTCCGTGCCGCGCGGCTACACGCGGCACGAACTAGGTAGTTCAGACTTGGCTTCCTAAGGAGAACCACCCGGCTTGGCTGCCTGTGTCCTGTAGCCTAAGCTTGCCTCTTATTACCTCCCCATCCTACACAGTTACTGACCCTTCTATCCTGTAATAACTACCATGGTGGTGGAAGGAGGTTTGGTTACAAGATAGTTGCTGCCCAACACAGTTTGGTCTTAATATTGCAGATAGGAGTGAAGTGAACTGCACTTTAACAAAAACATCCTCCTAATCTTACTATAGCCACAGATTTCAGCAGTTTGGGATGTGCAAAATGGAGCTTGGTCCAATCTCTGCTGTAAACCCAATCTTTGTTTTAACCACGTTGAGGGACAACTGTGCATCACCCATCAGGGCAGTTGTCATCGTGCGGAAGGGACTGACAGGAAGTGTGTTTAAATGTCAGTTTTAATACAGTAGGACACAGCCCAGCCTAGAGCATGGCTCTTACAGAATTTGGCTTTATCCACAAAAACCAGCCAACCTGGTTTATCTGGAACTGTGTTTCAACTCAATTTGAAAATTATTCTCAAACACTGGAGATAAAACCTGCCTCTTTGCTGCCTGTGGTATGGAAGTCAGACACTAGACAAAACAGGGGCTAATTTGCTGAGCTGTACACCTTATGTGTGAACACAATCATATAATATCTCTTTCCAGCATTGTACCTGAGGGCGGCATAATGTAAACTTATGGTCTCTGCTGGTCTGATACCAAGGGCTATTTCTGTGGGATAGACACTGAACTAATTCACATAGTAACTTTAACAGGACTGGTTACGGAATGAAGACAGAAGCTTTGGATATAAGCATTAACCCAGCTGCATCCGATCCCATGCTTTGTATAGGTTATATGATCATTATGTATGCTGGCTGTGTGGTTTGTGTTGGTTGGTGCTATGCACTTGTGTTTAGATGTTGACTATGTATATGCATGTTGGGAATGTGCGTTTTGTGACTGAATGGCTGCCTGCTTTATTCTGCAGTGCAGTGCTGTTTCAGGTCCTTGAATACGTTTACATCCATTGCAAGGGGTCTCCCTCAGAAGTAGACAAAATGGCCAGCGTTCAGCATTTATGTACATTTGTGGCTCTGTTTGACAACCAACAAAGCCTGGAACCAACTACTGTAAACACTAAACATGCCTTTTTTTCACTTCAGGACAAACTGATCAGTCAGCAACAGGAAGTGATGTTACTGCCTTTCTCACAAAAGGGAAACTCCTAGCAGTTTGTTTCCATGGGGACATAAGCAACTGTGTAATGACAAACTTATATAATCTTAAAGTTACACACACACCATTTTTGTGCCCCATTCACTAGGGGCTTAAAGACCTGATACGAAATGTAGGGCATTATCTTGAAAGGCCCCGATACACCTCTAAGTGTGCAGATTGTCAATGTGAGAATCTGAGCGATGAGCCATACTAAATATATAGTGTGTTATGTATGGTATACTGAGCAAATGATAATGCACAGCATACAAGCTATATATACTGGTGCAGAAGGGCAAAATCACCCTTGAGCATTTAGAGCTGGCAAAATAAAGTTTAGAAAACTGATGTACCCTGACTTCCACTTCTGAAAATAGGACACTGAGCACAATGTGTTACACTGGTAATATTTTCTACAGTTGTGACTGGTCTTTTTCTGCCCTTCTAGCTGGCTGTTTGCTCCAGCCCTCTCCTGTTCTCTCCCATCCTGTTTTAGTCTTTTCACCGAGTTTCATTCTACACCTATCCTCATAAGGTCTGTCCCCTTCTCCCTTTTCTTTCTGTTTGGCTAATCATCTCCAGACTAAGCCTCACCATCACCTTCCAAAACCGTGGCACTAATATGATGCTTGTCACGGTCACATTGATCTCTCTGCTTGTATGTTTTATTTGTATTTGGACTGTACCTTCTGAGGCACAGCCTGTCTATCACTCTGTTTATACAACTCCTAGGTCAATGGGGCCCCAAGCTTGGTGGGGCCCTAGGCACAACTGCAATAACCATAATTAAGATTAATAGCATATAGTGCAATCCTTTAGAACTAGATTTTTATTTATCTGATTTATTTAGCCTCCTTGCAGAGAAAGTTTTGACCAGCTTGAATTGGCAGAGTTTTTTTAGAAATATGATTTGTGCTAAAGCAGCTCTTTGTGCCCCTTTGTCAGGTGCCTATTTAGGTTGTGAAAACAACCAAATGCCAGATAATGGATTTTATTGTTTCCAGAAACATATAAACAAACCTCCATGGCTGATGGAGAGTGGAATTCTGTTTGAACCATGATTCAGGAGCAGGATTTTTTTTTTGTAAGTTACACCATACAGGCTGCCAAGGTTGTATTTTTCCACTGAGTAAGCTTTGCTTTGAAGGTGAACGCTTGTTCTGCTGATCACTGCAGGTGTAAAGAGGCTCACATATTCAAAAATAGCCTTACTCATTTTACAGGGAATGTGCTGGTGGGTGTAATTCCATGGAACAATAAAAGCTTCCAAGTTCATTTCCACAAAACAAGGAAAGGGGGCAGGTAGCATTCTGGGATTTGGGCAGTGGGGGAGGATATTTCAATTCCAGGAGGCTCATGTATGCACTGAATTGGAGGATGGCAGGGAAGGAGGGCTTTCACTTGAGTTATCAGTGAATAGAGATCTTTGTTTACTTCCCTTTTGCTGTTCCATTTGGTTTTGTCCATTGGGGTCACTGATTGCTAATTTATGCTCCCGAAGGCAGAGCAGTAGCTGTAGAATATTTTATCTGAGAGAATTTCAGACCTCGCTGTGCAATCATCTTTAACTTTTAAGGGTACCTCCTCCCCAGAGTAAAATCCAGTTCTGTTCATAGAATGGATTTACATTATCAGTCCAGTTACCTCACAGGGCTTTACAAAGCAATAAATTAGATGGTGTCTGGCTCAGCACTGGCTGTGTAAGCAAACAGCAGCTATTTACATACTCAATAAGGGCTCCAACATAACCTTGGATTTCAGAGTCTACTTTAACGTAAGTGCCTTCGTTTCAGATAGAGAGACAGGGTCAGATTTGATGTGCATCTGTCTTTGATGAGGCTATATAATATGCAAAAGGAGAATCAGATCCACTGGATTTTAAAGACAACAGGGCCTGATCATAGCTCCTTCTGAGCTGGGTGCAAGAAGCCAGCTAAAGTTGCAGTTCTGGCACACCTCTGAACACAAGCCTGGTATTACTAGTCATGTTATCTACTCAGAATACAGAGATGGTGAAATACCCAGACCCAACTTTGCCACGCAGCATTACTGATTCAACCAGAAGTACATGGGTTGCACAGCAACTGCCATCCTAAACACACAATATTTCCCAAAACTCCCAGTGGGATTGCCTCATGCTTTACGTCCCACAGAGCTGTGCACAACTAACCTCACAGTGTTACATTGCACATTATAGGTTATTGTAGGTCTTACCTTAAAGATAGTATGAACATTCATTGGCAAAAATTCCCAATTCTGTATTTGTTACAGCACATAATGAGATAGCTTCCTCCTCATTACATCATTGTAAATGCAGAATAATTCCCCGGGAGTCAACGGAGACAGCTTGTACAAATCTGCAGGAAGAGCAGAATTTGACCCAGTGAGAAATAAAATATGCTCTCAACAAGTGCAAATTGAACTCTCCCCTGTAGATATGCCCAGATTTGTGTAGAATGCAAGGCACAAGAGGGCAAGCATTTCATTACGGGTAACAGAAATATTCTGGGCAGGAAAGAGAAACATAAAGGGCTACAAAGAAAGTCACTAGAATTCTTATGGGTAGCTTTACAATTATGGGTCAACTATCAGTAGTGGGCCAGATTTTAGACTTAATCTTTAATGTTAAGAGTAAATAAGTAATAAGGAAGGTCCTAAAAAAAAGGATTTGTTTTCTCTCACAGTTGGATGGCTGCCAGTCATCTACCAGTTTCTCAGTTGGGGTAAATTGGCTTAGCTCTGTTGATATCAATGCAGCTAATACAACTTCACACAGCTGTGAAGGTAGCTCTGAATTTTTATAATGTGATTTATTAAAGAAGGGGGGGAGAGTGTTGCTTTACCACACCTCTACTTGAACCACAGATTTATCGGAGTTTAGCCTGGAAATAATCTAGATTTCAATGAGGTCCCGGCTCTGTCACAAACCCTTTTTTTCCAGCTGGGTTAACTGAGACACCAGGGAGTCATGAAGTTAGGCAGAAGTACTTAAACTCAAGACTTCTGTTCTGCATGCTGTAGCCTGAGGCAGGAGATAGCCTACATCATGAAAACATAAGGCTTTATACATCCAGATTTCATTAGAAAAATCATAATTTATTCTATTTGTATAAAAAGTCATAATCATGTAACAAAACCATGTCTTCTTTCATAAGAAGAAATATATTATTTCACATCATAAATAAATCAGCAAACATACAACCCTTGGAAACTAAAAAAGCACTCATCTGGTGCTTTCATGTCAGTGCTTAGGAAGTGGGAACAGTTTAAGATGTGTTTACAGGATTACAGTACCCAAAAAATACTGAGGTATTTGGTTTCTTTAGAAATGAAACTTCAGGCTTGTAAAGGCAAGAACAATGCTTCTACATAAAATAAATAAACAGGACTTTTATATAAAATGGAACATAATCTCTGTTGCTTAGAATGTCCAGAAATGGGAATACTGGTGGGTATGCTACTGAACAAGGACTAGTCTTTTCAACCTGACAAAGGAGGAGTAATTCAGAAGAAGAAAACAGCATTCTGTGTTCTTTGTCTCCTTTGTAGACATCCAGATATTGGTCAAAAATATGCCAGCAAATTCAAGGAAGAACTAGCTCTCTGGAGTCACATCAGCCCCTTTGTGCTTGTGATAAGTTACTCTGAGATGGATGGAACCCCATGCGAACTCACATGACTGAAGACACTGTCCCCATGGTTATTGCACTTTTTAGACAAGAGTCAAGTTTTTGTATTCTGAATAAATGTTCCTCTATTCTTCAGCAGCTCGGAGAAGTGGTGATGGGACTCTGTAGATAGCTTAAAGCACTGGATGAAGGGTGTACAGGGATAGAGACTGGGAAGTTAAAGACTGTGGTGGTTGACGTTCCTCTGTCCAATACAGACATGGCAGGGCTTCCAGCCTCTGCGGAGCAGTTAGGGGCTAGGACTTGAGACTCAAACTGAAGCAGCTGCCCCATGAAACTGAAATTTGGGGAGATGATGCTTCTCCTCTGCTTCACAAATTCAAAGGCCTCGTCTAATTTGACTCGATTGGTCCTCATGAGATAAGCAAGGCAGATGGTTGCTGAGCGAGAGATGCCAGCCTGGCAGTGCACAAATACCCTTCCACCATCGTTTTTAACAGAATCTGAAATAATCAATTAAATGACATGGTTAATACATGGGTCCGGTTCCTCCAATGCTACAGAAACATGAGCTTTTATTTCTGAATTTGTTCTTTCCCCAGCACTCAAGGTGTGCATGGCACTTCAGACAAAGAGACACTTGTCCTGAGGTAAACAACCACCTAAGGATTTCTATCCCGAATAAAACTAATTCCAACGATACAAATAGTTTCTTTCAGCCTCTGACACTTGTTTGAAACAGTTATCACTGTTTTAGAAATCAAAACCTACTGGTGGAATACCAGGCTAAATTTACTAACTGCTTTATAAAGTCAAGAATCCTTTCAGCAGTTAGCAATACAGCCTCGTAGAGAGCACAGACCCAAATAAGATAGCTACAGATTTACTTCATGTTACTTTAATCCCTGAGGAAATAGCTTCCCATGTATTTTAAGATTAAACTGGGCTAGAGATTTCCACTGAGATCTCTACTTCAAGGGAAATGCAAGCTGATTCTCTGGAAGCACAGGCTGCAGAGAACACTCATTTACCTATGAAGTCGATGGCTTCGTTAAACCAGGAGCTGATGTCAGCCTTATGGTTGTCCTCCACTGGAATGCTTTTGTACTGGTAATGCCCCTCAAAATGGTTGGGGCAGTTTGCTGAGACATTGATTAAGGCGGTGATTCCCAAAGCATCCAACATGTCCTTTCTGGAGGCATGATAGGCACTGCCCAAGTAGAGAAATGGTAGGATTTCCACTGGCCCACCCTAAACAAGAAGAGACAAAGGAAGAGGATCAGATAATTGCACTGTGTGGTTTAAAGTAGCCTCTCTTCTTTTGCTATATGCAGGCAAGCAGACATTTGCTCTCTTCACTATCTTTTCTGTGTCTGAACATCACCTCTGGAGATGCCCAGCCTTAAGGGCTATAGTCAATTCAAATGACCCTTTCTTGTTTAGCAGGTTTCCTACTGACCTGGTCATAGAGCGGGGTTCCACAGGAGCTGCAGCCGGAATCCGCACTGCCAGGCATGCTGTTGGCACTCAGAGGCAGGCTCAGGCCCGTGGGAGCGGTTGGCTTGGTACACAGCTCAGCGCAGGCGGAAGAGAAGGCTTCGTACCCTCCTGGAATGGGGAGAGAAAACGGGGAAAGTCTTGTTAGCATTGGTGAGGCATAAATGCCCTGTTCCCCCTGAGAACACACAGGCCAGATAGTGTCTGGCTAGCACAGTCTCCCCCTTCTCCCCCGCCCTGAGCGCTCCCCGGACTCACCCTTGAGGAAGCAGATGCGCGTGTTCCTGGCCTCCCTACAGAGAGTGTTCACGGCCAGCATAATGGTGCTGTCCCGCTTCGGCAGCTCCAGGTCCGAGCTGCGCTCGTCGAGCAGCACCACGGCTTGGTACCCGCCGCCGAGCAGGCGGCCCCGCAGCTCCTCGTTGGGGATGATGTGCTCCAGCCCCATGGCCCCCTTGGCCCGCCGCCGCACGATGGTGCTGAAGCGGACGTTGGCGGAGCCCAGGATGTGCGCGGAGTTGAAGGAGAAGAAGGAGCGGCAGTCCAGCACCAGGCACTGGGCAGCGCGGTCCTGCAGCAGCCCCCGCAGCGCCTCGCAATCCAGGGCGCACACTTGCATGTTGACCATCGCTCGGAGCGCGGCGCGGGCGGGCAGGGTCCGGGTCCCCAAACGCAGGAGCGGGGAGGTGGGGGAGGACGGGCGGTGGGTCTCTTTCGAGGTCCAAGGGCGGGTCCCCTTTGTGTGAGCGCGGGGGCGGCTTCCTCTCCCGGCTCCTTTGTTGCTTCTCGGGGCGCTTTTTACAAACCAACCGCGCGGCGCGTCTCGGCAATTTCTTGTGTGTAACTCGGCCCGCACAGGCAGAGTCCGGGTCCGAGGGGAAGCGCCTCTGACTGCAATGGAGGCTGGGTCCGCGAGTGCTCTGTGTGCCCCCTTCTTGCTCCCGCTGTTCACAGGGTCCTGGCGGGCTGCAGCGCGCGCGCGGCCTTTTATAGGCTCCGCGGCGGAGCGGCCTGCCCCTTTTTGTGAATGAGCCTGGGTCACCTGACTGCTTCAGACTGACGTCACTCGGAGGGGAGTAGGGCAGACACTCCCTTGCCCGGGAGCACTCACGTCATCGGCTCGCCAGCAGTCGCTGGAGTGCAAACTGCAGACACACACACACACACACACACACACACACACCTTCCATCCTGAGCCGGCAGGAAATCGACTGATGCAACCCTGCGCGCTGCAACGCCGCGGGCAGCAGCCACCGGGCCCCTCGGCACACAATGTACAGCGGAAAGCTGAAGAACATACACGCGCTTTGTTCATCTTTTTGTTCCGCAGTCTCTTATCGGGTCGGTGTGTGAGAATTCACACACACTCCTCTCAGGCCTGGTGTGATGCCGTGGCTAGGCACAGTCGCTCTCGAACTGCCCTCTGCTGGGTGGAATTAGAGCTCTTCCACTCAGTGCCATAGACCCACACTGGTAAGAAGCTAAGTGAGGTTCCTTTAAAGCACAAGTAATAGTGATTCCTCCTTTCTTCAAAACAATATTAGTTCATGTCCATATTCCTTTATAGCTGTAGTGTCCAACCAGTTCTGAAGCAGTAGCCACTGCAGTAGCTATTGCTAAAGCGAACTAACCATACTCAAGTGGCTAAATTGCCAAATGTGGCTAGTGTGGTGGAGACCACAGCTTTATAGAATAGGAATATGATTGCCAGCACAGATTCTTCATCTTATGTCTCTTTAGGCTTATACACACATACCCCTACTGACATTTACTTTAGGCTTACACACACACATCACATACTGACATACATCTGGCATGTGAAAGGAGTATTCAGAAAAACATTACAGGGTGGTGAGAAGAGGAATGGGCAATTTTTAAATATATATTTGAGGTTCCTAAGAAAGAGGGGGTGTGTATATATGCAGAGGAATATTTCCTGTATTTTGTATGAAAGAAAAAACAATGTAACTAAACTCTAGTCCTGGGACTGTATTCTTTGCATACTCAAAATTCCCACTGAAATCAGGGCTACGAAATAACTGGCAGTAGAGTTTTTTTCCCCCCTTCACCAATTAGTAAGGCTTCCCAAAAGTTACTTTTCCCTGTGGGTGATCAGCTTTTATCAACCCACTGGAGTATTTCTTGCTCAGAGCTTCCCATCACAGTTATTTTCACTTCCCCGTCCTCGGTGCCTGATTTTTATGTAGTCTCACAGCCTGTCTTTCCCTTCTCTGTGTATTCTCTCTCTGTCTCTGTTATTACCCATGGGGAAGAAGGCTCCCCTGGGGTGCACCCTTACCTTGAAATAAGATATGTAAATTGTGTAGCTTATTTTGAGGTAATTTTGAAATAGCTTATTTTTAAACTTGGTGCCATCTACCCCCTGCCTAATTTCAAAATAAAGTGCTATTCTGACAAGTCCCTTAACCCTTGTGGAACAAGGATTACAGGGACGCTGGAATAGTGTGTCCATTATTTCAAAATATATTTTGAAATGACAGGCATGTTTAAAAATGTGGAATTGCTATTTCGGGATACTTTCGGTATCCCAAAATAGCGCTGCTGTCTAGATGTAGAGCAAATCTCTCTGGAGTCCCTTTTCCCTATTGGCCATTCATTGTGACTCCTGCTTCTCCCGTCCTCTTACCCCCATACTACTGCTTTTTCCTTCTCTGCCTTATAGGCAGCAGTATTCTCTTACCATCCTTCTTCTCTAGCTACATCTTTCAACACAAACTTTCCCTGTTCTCATTTCCTCTAATACCCTCAAATTGCTTTGGGGAAGCCTCTCACACTTTCTAAACCCCAGACTGCCACAATTTTCTGGGACTTTCCAGAACCTTCTGCACTGGCTCCTGACAAACTATTAGTGACCAGCTGCTTCAGAATGTTCCAGAACCTCCTCTGTAACTCCCTGTCAATCCATAAACAAAAAAGGGCTCTACAACCTTCTCAACTTCCCTGCTGATCTGTATCTGACCAAGTGCCCCACAGCATCCAGACCTTTCTCCCCCAGACAACTGACTAATTGCCAGTCTGAAACTGATTAACTGATTGTGCAATTGCCTCCATTCTGCCAAACCATGACTCCTCTGCCAAAGCTGAAGATTCAAAGCAAATCTGTTTTTTTCCTTAAAAATAAAAACAGGGTTGCACTTTTTCATTTCTGTTTATTTATTATTGCTATTTTAACAACACCATGACTTAAACACAGATTGTGTGTGAAGGATTCATATGTTCCAATGGTTGATGTTCCAGCCCTCTATCAGCTACTCAGTTACTAGAACCATGGAGGCAGCGTACAACACATCATTTCCAGTGAATCATTAATGCCCAAGAAGCATGATCAGTGAAATATTCTGCTCACAGTTAAGTGGCTATTTGATCAGAATAGGTCACATAATCTGTTGTATGTGCTGCATACAATGTTGACATTAGCAAGGTTATTATTTATAAACCTCACTCTGCACAATACTCCAATTCAAATTTTAATGACCATGTATTCACAATCTGCTCTTTTAGGGGAATAATAATAATGATAATTATCAAGAATAAATTTAGTAATAGTCTTTTCACAAAAAACAAAACCCACTGTTATGTCCCCCATGCTTTTATGAAAATTGGCTTATGAGTATACTTAACTCAGACACTCTAAAATATCTCATGTAACATCAATTTTAAAGTTACAGTCTGCTGAATCTGTATATTTTAATTTTTTGCATGTATCATTCTTGTATGTGAAGTTAGAAATATGAAATGTGAATCTGGTTTTAAATCTGAATGTGCTAATAAGGGCCATTACTGATGCTGTGGAAACATAATGGCTCAGTATTCAAACCAACAACCCACGAATGGCTTATTCTTCTTAAAAGCCCAAATTGTGGTTGGTCATAGGACTTGTGGCCAGGCCACGTGATGCTGAAACCCATTTTGGACCCTGTACTTTTCCACTCAAGGTGAGAAAAGTTTGAACTTGTATGATTACAGAATTCACGCCTTGGGCAAAAAGGGTATGGGGTGAGGGAAATCAAACAAAAGGGGCAGATGCCAGGAGATGCCACTTACCACCTAACATGCCTGTTCGGAAACATCTAAGATTGAATAGGGGTGAAGAATCCTAGGCCCAACCTAGGAGGCTGCTTAGCTTGTGAAAGATGTTTAGAACAACTGTTTAGGGTAATAATTTTCATGTCAAGTATATTTAGTATTTTTGAATTGTTTATTTAAACTTAGTAACTTGCTTTGATCTGACTGTTTTCATTGTAATCACTTAAATCCTACATTTTGTACTTCATAAAACATTTTTGTTTATCATCAAGCCCAGAGTAAATAATTGTTACTGGAGGGGAAGGGGGGGGGGAGAAGAAACTATCACTGTGCATACCTCTTTCATAGATAAAGAGGCAAGCATCTTTATGAGCTTTCTCTGTGTGAAACTTTGGTAAAAAACTGATTTATTTGGGCTTTTGGTCCCTTTTGTGGTTTGGTTTCCTGGATACTGAGTTCTTATAGCCAAGCTCCTGGAGCTGAGCTGGTTCAGCATCTCTGTTGCTCTGCAGAGGGCAGTAACCCCAACGCTGTGCCTTGGATGGGGCAGACACAGGGTCTTGCCCAGCAGGACAGTGTGGTAGAGAGTCCCAAAGGGCAGGAAAGCAGACATTAGAGGCATGATCAGCACACCCAAGGGGGTTTCTGTAGTCTAATCCACAACCACTCAAGAAAGAATAGGCCAAGAACTGAGGCCCTTAGAGAATTGTCTTGGCAGAATTCCTACTTACTGCATATACAAGTAAATACTCAAAAATCATTTCAGGGAGGAGAAAGGTGGAATGCAGCCATAGATTAATGTGACACACTGCAATAGCTCAGTATATGGGTGAAACCAGACAATCACTCTGCTCTTGAATGAACTCACACAGGAAATGTATAAAAGACCGAAGCACTATATTGCCTGTGAGTGAGCATTTTTTCACAGTGATTACTCTAAATCTAACTTATCAGTCCTCATCCTCAAACGAAACCTGCACACCACTTTCAAATGTGAGGCCTGGAAGCTAAATATCATTACTCTTCTAGACATTAAACATCACAGACTGAAGAGAGACACTGGATTTATGGCTTATTAGAATAATCTATATCCCAATAACACCCTTTTGTCATATATCTGTAGAGATATTAAAGGGCTCTCAATACTTATCATGTGTGCTATTTAAAATATAAGTAAACAACCTGTTCTACCTTGCATTTTGCTCTGATATTGGGAGTAGCTTTTCTAAACCCAAAGAAGAGCTTGAAATCTTGTTTCTCACTAACAGAAGCTGGTCCAATAAAAGATATTACCTCGCCCATCTTGTTGCTGCAGAATCCCTTATCCGCCTGAAAATACAGCAGGAAAGGAGAATGTAATTCTGAGATGGCTTTTGACTAGGTTAGGCGTGGGCAATAATTTTAGATGGGGTGGGGGGCACTTCACTAATTTTTGAAGTGGCCCAGGGCCATTCATAAGCCAAACTTCATAAACATGGTTGGGGGAGAGAACCGTCACAGTAACGAAAGCAGAAAACAGTGTTATAGTGACATTTAAAGAGTTTAACTCAATTAACTTAAATTAGGATTTGACTTCCTGTCTTAAAAAAAGTCAGGAAATGCCAAGTTAACTCCTCACTCCTAAACAAGTCCTCCTTTCCAAGCTGACTAAAATTTCATTGTGAAAATAATAACAGCAATAGAAAAAGACTGTGCACTGGTGTGAAGGAGGAAGGAAGCCCTTTAATTTGATCATGCCATGTGGGATAGCTCCCATTGGTCCAGATTCCACTCTATCTTACTGTTAGAGTCATGGGGCTGTGAGTTCACTATTGTTTTATAGTACCTTTAACAAGTCTGAAGACATGAAAACCACAGGAGGGGGAAAAACCACTCATGGGATAGGAGATTCATTACAGTGATACCACCCTGTTTCCATAGTCACATTTGTCATGCCTTTACATGTTTGCCATCTCTTTGGCTACATCTACACTGCCCATTGTAGCACAAGAAGATATGCAAATGAGGCACTGCAATGAATATCGCCGTGCCTCATTTGCATACCTAATGAGCTGCCAATTTGCAGAAGGGGCTTTTGCACAAGAAGGAGCTGTCTACACCGCTCCTTGCACAAAAAAACCTCTTGTGCAGGAGCCATTCTGCCACTTATTTTCCAGGAAGAGCGGCTCCTACTCAAGAAGGTATTTTTTGCGCAAGAAGGAGCAGTGTAGATGTAGCCCATATGGTGTGTAAGGACAGTGTGAGGGAAGACTTCATTATCTTTTTTCCAGAGTGAAGGGGCTTCATATTCCAACCTGACGGGAGTGGGAGTATAATAGCGGAAAGATCATGGACAGCTTTTACACTCACTTTCATGCTGATTTGTTTAGCTATGCTGTGATGATCACAGATCTGACCTGGAATTTTTTCCATTTACACAGATTTCTACCACACTGGTATGTTCCTTCTTAGCTTTCAACCCGTAGAGAACTGAACTGGGGACAGAGGCTTCTGAAGTTCTGATTCAGGGCCAAATTCAGAGCTCATGTAAGTGAGTAAAACTCAACAGAAATCAGAATTGTACCAGGTTTGCCTGAGGCCTGCTTGGGTGTGTCTACACAGCAGGGCTCAACTCGAAATAAGCTGTGCAAACGGAGCTACATCAATTGCACAGCTTATTTTGAAATTGAAATTGGGAGCATCTACACAGCACTTATTTCGAAATAGAGCACTCTTCCTCTGACTTCCCTTACTCCTCGTACAATGAGGGTTACAGGACTCATAGTAAGAAGTCCTCCAGCTTGACAGTATTTTTACATTATTTCAAAATGACTGCCTGCTGTATAGACATGGATTAAGTTATTTTGAAATAATGCTAGTTATTTCAAAGTAATATTGCTGTGTAAACATACTCCTACTGTGCTGTATTGACATAAGCATGTCCTTTGCATGAGTAAAGATATGCACAATCAATTCTACAGTGAGACAGACATGTGGGGAAACTGGAAACAGTGCTGGATTTATTTCTTTAGCATGTATAACATTTCCTCTAAACTCAGTTTCACAACCCACCCTTTCTGTTTATAAACATACGTGTTGTTCTTGTACAAATCAAGACATTCACAAATGGGAGGGAAAAAGAGAAAGCGATAAAAGGAATTAACGGGTAAAATACCAATATAGAATTACCAATCAGAGACACTACAGACAGCTTGATTTCTGCACACATTTAAATCCATGACAGGGACTATATCTTCTTGTTGAGTTCTGGCTGAGTTCTAATTTTATCAACTTCGTAATGTTGCAGAGGCAAGGGTGGGGAATGAATTTAATTGTCTGCAGGGACAATCCACATAGTGCAACAAGAGGTTCCAGTGGTACTGGAACTATTTTTAGGGTGAGGGTGCTGAGCTGTGGCCTCCCACACCCTTTTTGTGCCCCTCACCAGCCCAGGCTGAGTCATACCTACAGACCAGATGGCTCAGATGCTTTGTAGCAAATGTTGTCTGGTCCAGGAGAGCTGACAATTTAGCCATAGCTGGAGGGGGCAGTGGAGCTCCAGGGCTGGGGACAGGACCACAAGTGGCCATGCAGCCTCCAAGGCTGGTGGCCTGAACCCCAAGGACAGCGGCTGCAGAGCCCACGAGGACAGTGGGGAACAGGACCCCATGGCTATGTCTACACCAGCGGGTTCTTATGCAAGAACGGCCATTATTCTGCAGAGCATCCACACTGCTCGCCAGCTCTTGCGCAAGAAGACTTACAATAAAGCATGGTAAGAGAGGGCTTCTTGCTCAAGAGCTACACTCTTTTCTAACAAGTGTAAACTCTCTTGCACAAGATTACAGTGTGGACGCACGGCAGGGGTTTCTTACGCAAGAAAGCCCTATGGCTAAAATGCCCATCAGAGCTTTCTTGTGCAAGAGAGCATCCACACTGCCATGGATGCTCTTGTGCAAAAGAATATGGCAGTGTGGGCGTGTTCTTGCACAAGAGTTCTTGCACAAGAACCCTTGTGCAAGATGTTCTTGCACAAGAACCCTCCCATGTAGACATAGTGCAACATAGGTGCCAAAGGCAGTAGGACTGGTGGGACCCCAGAGGGCAGTACCTGGAGCTGGTGGAGTATGACTAGCATACAAACAGATAGTCCCCATCTTTGGGGAATAACATCTACTTTATCTCAGTCCCAGCTGGGGCATATTTTAGATTTTCTCTTCTCTTGTTCAACAACCTACACCCACTGTTCCACTAAATCATTCCACTAAAATACCAATTCTGGACACATCATCTGCTTAGTCCAAGAATGATCACTGACTCCCAAGTTTATGTGACAGGACTGTGGGGGGATAAAAAGACCATACACTGAAAGTTGGACCTTGCAGCTGGCCCAAGAGAGCCATTTTATAGCAGACCCCAGATTTGCTTGAACTGACCCTGGAAGTTAGAAGATCTCTGTGCTGTTCCTTACTCTGACTCTGTGTAACCGTGTCGCCTTGGGCAAGTCACTTAAGGGTCAGTTTTCAAAAGCAGCCACTGATTTTCGGTGCCCAGCTCAGGACATTTTGGTCTTGATTTTCAGAAATGCTAAGCATGGTCCCTCAGGTTGACATCTGTAGGAGTTGATGGCACAAGCACCATTCAGCAGGTACTCAGCACCTGGCAGGGTGAGGGCTGCAGCACTTATGGCTTTAGCTATATTAGCATTACAGTTAATTACAGTTGGGTCCAGCACCCTGGGGACCTGAGAGGTCCCAAACCATGGAGTTTTCTGGACCAGGAGAGGTCAAAGCTCCTCTTCCAGCTGTCAACCCTGCTCCTCACTGCTGGCCCCACTGCCCCCAGCCCTGCTGAGGCTGCGCTCTGCACCATGCCAGCCCCAGCCAAGGATATGCTCTAGACTACAGCAACCAGCCCAGGCTGCACTCCCAGGTGCTGGCCCTCCTGCCTTTGACCCCACCAGGGCTGCACTCCCTGCTGTGCTGTCCTCAGGTGAGTCTGCGCTGCCGCTCCCCACTGGCCAGGGCTGCGCTTCCCACCATGTCGACCCAGTTCCTGAATCCAGCCAGCCAGATGTTGCTGGACCAGATAGTCCTGGATTTTAAGAGGTTCAACCTGTAACTCTAATCATCTGCAGAGAAACTGCACTGGACATAGGAATTACTCCTCTGATAGTGGTTGGAAGCCACAGTATTTGTAAAGCTGGGATCCTTCAGAAGGAAGAACACTAGATATATGTACAATCTGAGCCTAATTTGTGCCAGGGATTGTTAGCATTCAGCTCCAGAATCTCTTTTCATGTCAGGCCACAGCCCTGTACCTTGTCTGCAATGGCATTCAAGGCTTGACCTCAGACCTATGGTGAATGCAAGGTTTCTCTGGGAAAAGGATGCCAATTTGTAAAACAAAACATTCTCTTCCACATGGCATGAGTCCACAACTGGGCACACACATGTGTGGAGGATGTCATTGTTCTTGCTTGAACCCCAGCATCTCTGTCTTTGGAAATCAGGCGCTGTGTAAAATGCATTTACGCCAGGTCATCCTCTCTCTGAAACTTTGTAAGACAAAGTTACAATGAAACTTTAACATAATACACCATACTTCAGTTACTACTGATTCAGGACCAGGTTAATACTCAAAGGCTGTGTCTAGACTGGCAAGTTTTTCCGCAAAATCATCTGCTTTTGCGGAAAAACTTGCCTCTTGAATTTCCGCAAGAACACTGATGATCTCATGTAAGATCGTCAGTGTTCTTGCGGAAATACAGTGCTGCTCCCGTCCGGGCAAAAGCCCTCTTGCACAAATCATTTGCACAAGAGGGCCAGTGTAGACAGGCACAGTACTGTTTTGCGGAAAAAAGCCCCGATGGCTAAAATGGCGATCGGGGCTTTTTTGCGCAAAAGCACGTCTAGATTGGCACGGACGCTTTTCCGCAAAAAGTGCTTTTGCGGAAAAGCTTCCGTGCCAATCTAGATGCTCTTTTCCAAAAATGCTTTTAACAGAAAACTTTTCCCTTAAAAGCATTTCCAGAAAATCATGCCAAGTGGGCTAAACAGTCTGCCTTGCTGGTTGCGTACGCCTCGCGTGAGTATGCTGAGCAGGGTGACCAGTTTCTCTATGGTATCCAATAATTCACCCTCCTCCCCCTACCATTTATCAGTAATCTATACTAAAGAACAGTGAGGTCACAGCAAGTTTTGTGGAAGGGAGGTAGATTTGAATAGAAAATAAGTAATGTAACCAAATAACTGTAAGAGGCACATTGCTCTCATGCAGAAATATGACATATGGATCTATTGTTAGTCAGCTAGTTCCAGCATCCTATGGGTGCAGTGATCATATATGAGTTCCTAAGCTCTGAAATCAGCAGCTGTGTAGCAACAATTGTGATGATACCTTTTGGAGCAATACAAACTGTAGGTTGCTCTTCTGACTTTCTCCCTTTTGTTGTTAGTATTGATTATGCATATACAGGTTGGGCCTCCCGGGTCCAGCACTCTCAGGACCTGACCGGTTCCAAATGAGGGAATTTGCCAGACCAAGGGAGGTCCCTCCCCTCCTGGCCCATGATAAACCACTACCCCCACCATTAGGGATCCAGACCTCCCTGCTGCTGCCTGGCCAGCCATCGCTTCCTCAGCTGGAGCCCTCCAGCTCCCGCTGTTGCCAGGGCTAAAGCTACGCTGCTGGAGCTAGAACTCCCTGGCTACCTCCAGGGCTGAAACTCCATGGCAGGGCAGGAACTGTGTGATAGCTGCCAGCCCCTTGCTACTGCCCAGCTACTGGGGCCAGATCTCCCCTCTGAAAAGCCTGCCACCTTCCCCCACACTTGGGGTTCCCAGCTGAGTCACCAGCCCCCTCTCCCACACTTCTGTCTCTCAGCCAGACCTCCCTGTACCTGGACTCTGTGTTGCTGTAGTTCCATAAATGGTCATGGTATTTAGTTGACAAGTGAAAAATATAGGGTCAGATTCTGATTTTGGCAACAGTGCTATGAAACAGGAGTAATGCTAGAGTTCAGGGTGAATGAACTCAGTGTGACTTGATAGTACCTGCCCTGAAGAGTTTACAAACCAGGGCCCTGATTCATATTTGAGTCTGTAAGCTGTGGTAGGTCAGTCCCACTCCTGGGCCCTTGACCTCTGTTTTATCCACTATCCCACAGTTTTAAGGCTGCAGCATGATACTCACTCACATAGTTTTAGCACTTGACCTTCTGTCCCTCAGCATAAACAATGAAGTGTTGGGCTGAAGTGCTGGGCCAGTAAGGGCTGAGTAGTAAGTCCTCCTCTAGCCCCTTTGGGAATAAGAATCCCCTCACCTCCTCCTACAGCCTTTATAGCAGGGCTGGTTGTTTTTCCTCCTCTGAATCTTCTTATCACCTAATTGTTTGTTACTCTCCCTCATCCTGCCCTCCCAAGACTTGTAAAGAGGCTTTAACAAAAAACAGGACTATGTAGCACTTTAAAGACTAACAAGATGGTTTATGAGAGACTCTATGGCAGCCTGATTTAGCTCACCTGGCCCTTAATTAATTTGTAGCTGCTCTGTCTCAGCGGCCCCTAATTAGCCAGGGTCGTTGCTGTTCCTTTTGTAATAGCTGCCTCTTTGCCCTTTTAACAAGCCTTTTAACCTTCCCTGTCACAAAGCATAGAAGTAGGAAGGGTTCTAATTTGATGTAACTTACCCCTTCTGGTCCCCTCACTGCATATATTATACCAGTGTAGGTTCCCTCTGCATTCCAGGGACCAGTTCTTCACAAGCTACATCTGTTTGCGTTGGTCTACTTGTTCAGAAGAGCCAGAAATCCAGTTTAACCAGCTACCCAAACATTCCCCCATAGTTGTGGAAGAAAGGACGTGACCAGAGCCATGTGATCTAGCTACTGATGGCTGCCAGAACAGTCCCTGGAGGCCATAGGCAGCTGGGAGTCACTTTCAATGGTCAGGAATCAGCTGTAGAATTGGGGAGCTGTCAAAGTGATGTAAAGCCACTTTTTTCCTCCTCTGAGGTCCTATGCCAGTGCATCTGCACTGATGCCAGGAATCAGGGATCCTCAGATACACCTACCAACATCTAAGCAACACTGTGTGCCTCGCATCACCAAAGCTCAAACTACAGGGAACCCCGGTGCGGGGGAGGGGAACTGACCCCCTAGGCTCTCCTGCACTTTTGTTTTATGGTCCCCCTACTTCTCACTATTTTACAGTCATAAAACAAGCCACTTGACATTTGAGGGCCTCCTACTTTTACCAATAATGGAAGCAATGCACATCACCCCTACACTCACTTGTATGTCTAATGGAGTATAAGTGGGAGGAGTGGACATGGGGATGGAAAGAGGAATAAGAGCAAAAGCAACTAGCAGGAAAGTGCAAGGAGGTATAAGTGAAAATAGTCACCTTTTTAAACTCACAACTTCTGCTTGCTTAATGTGTAAGTTACATCAACTTAAACAGTCCGACAGGTGGTCAGTTGGTGTGAGTAGGTCTAAGGGAATCTGAGTTTAGTGAAGTCCAAGCATAAAGGGAGTTCAATTTACACTATTTGTACCCCTTCTGTATTTCATTAGTTACATTATCTCCCTTTTTCTGCAGTGTC
Source organism: Pelodiscus sinensis (assembly GCF_052426305.1). NCBI lineage: Eukaryota > Metazoa > Chordata > Testudines > Trionychidae > Pelodiscus > Pelodiscus sinensis. Next base: position 24,435,555 of record NC_143067.1, on the reverse strand, counting down.
TTTTTGCCCCCAGCATTAGCTTTTGAGTTCACCCGTGTGAATAGCTAACCTTTGAGTAGCACTTTCTGAATGTCTGTTAACCAGTGTTTCTCAACCTTTTTTTATAAAGTACCTCCCAAAACTATAAGTACCCACAGTACCTACAGTTTTCAGAAACACAATATTTTTTTCTACCATTGTGATACATTTTTTTAAACAACTTTATCATAGGCGGTTGGGCAATGAAATTTTTGGGTGTAAAAAGTACAAAAATAATAAAGCGCTGTAAAACTTACAACAAAAATTCAGTTTTCTTCAAATTTCAGTTGCGTTGACATACCCCCTCAGACTTCTCTCAAGTATCCCTAAGGGTAGTCATACTCCCTTAACAAGGCCCAGTATCGGTAAACACAGAACAGTATATTCTTTGTCACTGAAGAGTATGTTAAAATATTTGTACTATGACTTGATTCTGTCATGTGATAGTGTGAGGTGATGTTTGTGTGTAAGAGAGAAGCTAGTGAAAACACCGGATTAGTCATAAAAGGGAACAGCACTTGGTGTTTTAAATATGAAAACCTTTAGTCAAACCTTGTTCTCCTGTTTTGTTACTAAAAGCAAATTTGAATATATGACGACTGACTCACACATGTGGTGTTTTGTGTCTATTGCCTGTAATGGGAAATTGTAGCATACCGCTGTATAGCTTTATTCATACAATTCATTGTTCGTGTGATGTCCTCTCATTGGCCACTATGCCTTGTCAGCACTACCTCACTGTTTATCTGATCGAATCCACCTGAAATATTACCCCCCAACAAGATCCTTTTGCCTCAGGTAAGATTTCAAAATGTTCATCTTGCTAGTTTTCTCCTGTGCTTTTGGCAAACATTTTGTTTCCTAACTGGAATGAATAAGTGATGAAGTCATAAAGAAAATCTGGATGAAATGAATTTTACCAAACATGGCACATTCCTCAGGGGGCCTGGCCAGACTCATATTCCAAACGTTCTGTGGAGCCTGGAGCCAGCTGCAAAGTATGATTTCTCCTCATACTCTGGGTAGAATGCTGAGGTCTATTTAGATAGAGGCCCAGGAGAAGGGAGTTTAATAGGAATATGCTTCCTTACAGAGCAAGATTTACCACTCCTGTAGTGTCAAAAACAGTCCTGCTAACACGTAGAGCCAGTATGCTCAGCTGGAACCTTTTCATTGCTTTAAGCAAGCTTTGGATCTGGCAATAGTTATCATTTCATATGAGTAATGAACCACCAAAATACCCTCAAAAGATAACATCTTTCAGTCATTCCTTATTTAAATACATTCAAAAGAATGTTGTAGGAGTGACCTGAGAGATACATTTCCCTGCATAATACTGCACCTGCTGTGATCAGTGGGGTCGCTCAGGGCTTATCTTCACTCACCCCAAGATTGAGACTATGGAGAGTGATCTCCAGGGTTTGATTTAGCAGGTCTAGTAAATTGCCCACTGATGATACTCCACCAGATTGTGAGGAGTAAGAGAAGTCTACAGGAGAGTTTCTCCCATTCATCTCCAGCAGTGGGGAGGCCACAGAAATTTGACCTAAGGTACATCAAATCCAGCTATGCTATTTTTGTAGCTAGGGTTGCGTATCTTAGATCAACTTTCTCCCACAGTGTAGACCTGGCCTCAGATTATCATCTCTTTGGTTTGAACTGGAAGGAGTGGATAAGAGGGCATTCTTTATTAGGAGTTCCTGACCATAGAATTCACTCCTCTGTTGAATGTGATTAATGTAAGATCATGCTGAAAAGTCAGTTATCATAGAACTTTTTCCAGTTAGTGTGGATGGGTGGGAGAATATGAATTTTCTAGAGGGTTTTCATGTGGATTTTACACCAAACTCTTGTGTATTTATGCCCATGGCCAATGGTGGGCAGATTTATAATATATTCAAATAAATTAATAAATAAATCTTACCCAATACTGGTTGCCTCTGCCAGTCAGAATGACCTGGTCTCCATAAGAAACAAATGAGGAAGACAGAAACAAGACAAAAGGGACTATATGTAAAGGCCTTGGGATTTGTATAGCTCTGATTTCAAACTGGTTTTATTGGAGCTGGGCTTGAACAAAACCGCAGACCTGAGAACCCCAGAACTCTGAGCTCAGCATCTGAATGTTGATTCTTGTTTAATTATTTACAGGTTTTCTCCCTATTCTATTCTATTCTATTCTATTCTATTCTATTCTATTCTATTCACATCACTCTGGTTTCTTGGTGTCTCGTGGTTGGTTTCCTCTTTTCAGGTCTCACTGTTTTCATGGCAAAAAGGAAGACATGAATTTGATCAAAACCTGAGGCAGATTCTGAAATAGTAAATAAGAGAGGCATGAGTCATCCTCTTGCAGAAATGACGAGAAAGGACGGGAAAGATAGTGGTTTGGGAGAAGAAAGCTGTGTGTTACATAGTTGATTTAGTGCTCTGTGTGTTACATAGTTGATTTAGTGCTCTGGACTAAAAATGAATCACCAGAATATTTCAATCACACTAACACACACAAAACCCCCAAGTTCAGAAAAACTTGGTTATGAAACTAACTTGATGGAAGTTGTATGGAATGTAGAAATTGTGTTGGCTCCAGGATATAAAGGCGAGTGAAGTAATATCTTATATTGGACTAACTTCTGTGATGGAAGTTATCCTTCAGATCAACATTTGCCAACTAACAAGAGTTCATTGGAAATGGAAAGTATGTTGCAATAATAATAGCAATACTGTAGCTTATATCTACATGGCACCTTCTAACCCAAAGTGCTTTAGAAACTACAGGCCAGGTTCTTCATTGCCCTGTGACAACTTTTTTCTGTTGCCATCTTTTTTCTGCTGGTAAAGAGGCCATAAAGCAGAGGTTGTACTTATTGGAGAATATCCCTAAAAAAAGGGGCAGCGCCGTACAGCTGATCCAGGCTTTGTGTGGTGCTGCCCCTTTGAAATGCCACCTCAGAGCCTGGAGTAAGCTCCCTGTGGCGCTGCTTTGAATGCCACCACAGCATTTGTGTGGAGCCCAGGGTCAACTAGGGACTCCCCAGCTGATCCTGGTTTCCACACAAATGCCCCACAGAGCCTGGGATCAGCTGGGGAGTCTGCAGCTGACCCCAGGTTCTGGGTGGCATTTCAAAGCGGCAGTGCAGCATGGAGCCCGGGGTCAGTGGGGTCTCTGGGGACTCTTGTACATTTCAAAGCTGGCACGCTGCATGCAGCCCGGAGTCAGCGGGACTTGCTTCTGGCCCCAGGCTGCGTGTGGAGTTCCGCATTCCTCCTGGGGCTCTTGAACATTTCAAAGGAGGAATGCAGAAGTGCCTGTCAACTAGGGAATGAATGAACTTGGCCTGTTCTGAGCTACTAGATTGTAGCTGAGCATAAGTGAGAGCATTCCCCAGGGCTGTTCTAATTAACTCCAGGCTCCAAGCAGCTCTAGTACAGTCCCAGAATACAGGAAGGTACAAAGGAGCTTACAATTTTATTCCTACTTCAAGTAAGGGATCTTGCGGAAAAGGGCTTATTTTCTGCAAGATCCCGTCCAGACTGGCGCTTTTCTCCGGCAAAACCCCGAGCCGGAAAAAAGCGGCAGCCGTGTTCATGCAAATGCCGCGGGGGATATTTAAATCCCCCGCGGCATTTGCAATTCCGAAGTGTCTCATTAGCATCCCTTTTCCGGAAAGGGGTGCCAATGTAGACACAGCCTATCACTAGTGGTCTTTTCATCCACTCCTGAAGAGCAGCCACCTAAGAGGAGCAACAAAGAAGCTGTATCACAGCAACACAACCACCAGGCTCCACTTCTTTGTATAATATACTACCATAGTTTTATACTGGAGCGGCCCATTACTGTAGAATACTGCAATACACTGGTAGGAAGGTAGCCATACTAAATAACTCTCATTGTTAAAAGTCAGAACCTCTGATCTACAAGCTGGGATTTTCAATGGAGCCAGCTGAAGCTATGTGTCCAGTTCCCAGTACATTTCAATGAGCTTTTGCATCTAACTCCCTCAAGAGCCTTTGAATGTAAGTTACAGGTGGAGAGGAAAGTAAGAATGAGACAGGGAGAGACAAGCACTCATTTCCCTAGAGCTTTAGAACATCTGGAATGCTGCAATGATGTCATTTACCAAGAATGTCAGCCAATTCCAATGCATGTGGTTCCCATTAGTGTAAGATCAGGAGACCACCAATGCTAAAATTATTTCAGTTTGCTTTTTTAAAACTGGATTTAGTTTTCTGATTTCTTTAAAAAATCATACTTATGCCAATGCCTTTGTGGATAGGCACTTCAACATTGGTTGGATAGCACTGTTGCTATTAACTCAGAAACTTTTCCTCCTGAGGGTTTCATGATGTGCTTTAACTAGCTTTGAGGCATGATTCACATTTAATATCTAACCAGAAATGGTGACTTTTGATCATAAATGTCAGTGATAGATAGATATTACAGGCCACATCCTGAGCTGGCATAAATCTGTGTAACTCCACTGAAGTGTACGATAGGAGTACGATACAGAAGGTTTAATTCATTGAAGTTACACCAATTTATATCTGCTAAGAATCTGGCCTAGAGGAAGAGGAATTGTACCTGGACATAATGCTTCCAAAAGCACAACAGAGAAGAGCTGCCTTCTCTATAAAGACTCCGTCTGTGCTTCCCATTTGCTGACTGAGCATTGGCTAATTCCATGGTCACCAACCTGTCGATCGCAATCGACTGGTTGATTGCGGGGGCACAACCAGTCAATCACGAGGTGTTCCAGCCCCCCCTCATTCCTCTCTGACCCCAAGAAGGAGCTCGCGCTGACGCTATCTCCTGGGAAAATGCAGGTAGCGTCCTCTATTCCTGTGGCATGGCGGGGAAGTCCCACAGCTGCGCACCAGCTCCAGTGTCTCAGGAAGCACGTGGACTGCTTCTCCCCTTTCCAAGCAGCTGGCACACTTCCTGAAAAGCCGGGTCTGGTGTGCAGCTGGGGACTTCCTTCCCCCTGCTTCCTTCCTGCATGGGGGGGTGGATGGGAGGGAGAATAGGAGTCCCAGGACTGTGCGCCAGCTCCAACTTCTCAGGAAGTGTGCTGGCTGTCATGGGAAGGGGAGGAGCAGCATGCGTGCTTCCTGAGAAGTCAGATCTGGTGTGCAGTCCTGGGACTCCTACTCCCTTCACACCCATGCAGGAAGGAAGCATGGGGAAGGAAGTCCCCAGCTGCGTGCCAGATCCAACTTCTCAGGAAGTGCACCAGCTGTTTGAGGAGGGAAGGAGTGGTGCACATGCTTGCTGAAATGCCAGACCTGGTGTGCAGCCATGGGACTCCCAGGTACCGGCCAAGCTGTCCCTGTCCCCTCCCCCTGGCCAGACTCCCAACAGCACCCTGCTCCCCCTGCCCAGACCCCCACAAGTACCCTGCCCAGGCCCCCACCAGCACTCTGCTCCAGACCACCCCAGCACCTTACCCTGGCCCCCACCAGAACCCTGCTTCTGCCCCCTGTCCAGACACCAACCAGCATCCTGTCCCTGCCTCGTGCCCAGACACCCACCAACACCCTGCTCCTAACTTCTGGCCAGTCACCATCTAGCACCCTGTCCCCTGGCCACACACCCATCAGCACCCTGCCCCTGACTCCTAGTCAGATACCCACCAGCACCCTGCTCCTGCCCCCTCCCTCCTGGCCAGACACCTACCCCCAGCTTGCTCCTGTACCCTATTTTCCACCCAGATTCTGCAATCCCATCCCTATCCCACTCACTGGCAGCCCTGTCCCACACACTGGATCCCTAATTTTTGTCCCCACCTCAGAGTGTAGAGGGGTCCACAAAATCCACTAACCCAGGAACCCTAGAAGAGTTCATCTGGCCTGAGGCCTTGAACCTCGTCCTACCTACACTCCACCCCATGGGGCTGGAGTGCCAGGGGAATAAGGTGTCTCAGTTGGGGCCACATCACTGAGGCTTGGGGGTCCCCAAATGATTTTTCTGTGGGTCAGTAACCCCTGACCCAAAACAGGTTCCCCACCCCTGCCATAAACAAAGACAATGCTGAAATGTTTTGTGTTTGACATACTAATTTATTTATAAATGAAGCCTGGCCAACAAGCCCCCAATTGGGGCCAAGCTTCCATCTGGCCACAGCATCATAACACTCCTGTATCTCCCACAGACCCCAACCCTGAGCCAATCATACACCTGAACCTACAGTCCTGAGCCTCCCACATCCCCAGTCTTCTGCCACAAAACTCCTGCACCACACACACACTGCAAATCTGTGTCCTAAGCCCATCATACTCCCATCCTCCCTGCCCTGAGCTCCTCACACACTCCAACTCAAACTCCTGCACCTTCACATTCACATGCCTGCGGCTTGCTCAGCACCCTCCAACTGACCCCAACACTCTCCAGCCTGGAGCTCCCTCTCCAAGCCAGAATCCCCTTCTCCACCTCCTCCTGCAACCACATTCTCTCCCAAAGCTTTTACCTCTCACCCCTTCCCACACCCAAATCCCTCATTCCCACCTCAGAGCCCACACCTCCTGTCTCAACCCAGTGAGTAAGGGCTGGGGACAGCAAGTGATGGAGAGGAGGGGAATGGAGAGGGCGGGGCCTGAAGGAAGGGGTGGGGTCTTGAGGAAGGGATGGGATAGATCTTTGCTTGTCCTGACATTTAAGAAGTGATCTTGGGTGTAAAAAGCTTGGAGACCACTGAGCTAACAGAATGGAAGCAGCAGAAGGTGTCAAGGGGTGGTCCCCACTGTTGCTGCTCCACTCTCTGCTGTCTCCGTCTAGAGCAAACAGAGAGCTAAGTGTACCTAGCCCTTGGACCAGGGGTGGGGAACCTTTTCAGGTCAGGGGCCACTGACCCACAGAAAAATCAGTCAGGGGCTGCACACAAGTGAAAAGCAAAAAAACCCAACCCTCACTGACATGGCGCCCGGGCCCCAACTGAGGAGAAAGACACTCTGCACACTCCCCTTGAAATGGGAACTCTTTGTGCCTCTGCCCTCCCCCTTGTGCACCCAGGAAGAATCAGCCACTATCGAAAATAAAGGGGCTCGAATCTCTGAGTAACATGGATGAAGAATGCCCCCACCCCAGCACAAGGAAACTCAGGGGCGTACTTTTAATCACTACATTTCCTGCTCAGAAAGGCCTGATGTAAGAGAGTCTAGCTTTGTGACTAGTGGTATGTGCAGCTTTGCAGCTCATCTGATTACCCTTGGGAATAGTCATCAACAATTTTTCCTTTTTCCTAACAGACATGTTACTGTACAATCACTTGCAGTGTTCATAGTCACAGTGAGAAACCTTACTAAACAGTTGACCTGTAGCAGTACAGGGCTGCCAGGGTTTCATTTTCAAATATTTCTGTTCTATATATTTCTTTTCTGTTATAATTTTAGTCTTTAAGGCGCCACCAGTCTTCTTGTTGTTAAAGAACTTTGTTAGAATTAGCTCAGTGCTGTGAAGTGAGAGCAGAGCTTGCAGGGATCATGTATAAGAAGGCAGTCAATGATTTTACAGCATTGACACAAATAAAGCAAAGTCAAGGATGCTGCTTCTACCAGGGTGGGGAAAATACCTAGCACTTCTGATGTCTGCAATATTTTCAAAATGCTTTTCAAACAGTAACAATTAGACACTCTCTGTACTCCAGGAGGAAGGTATGTCATTATGACAGATAGGAAAACAAAGGCATAGACAGCTGAAAGGTGAAATACGGGTCACACACAGAAGTCCTAAGTAAAAGGATTTTTGGCCCTTAGTAGAAATTGCAAATGAAAATTCAGCTACTTTCTATTGGTTCCAAATGACAATTAGGCTTTGGAACACAACAATGGTTCAGCTGATTCCTGGGGATATTGGTCCTGCATTAGCAACAAGCCTTGAGTAGAAGAAAACAATAGAGATCATCTGAAGAATTCTAATGCAGCCTATTGGGATTACTACTAAAGGCCAGGGAGCTCCAAGCAAACAAAATCATTCCTCTGTACAGTAGCAGGGCACAGAGTACTTGTACAGACTGGCCCTCAACATCAAGGCTACGTCTACACTGCAGGCTTCTTGTGCAAGAACTGTTTTGCGCATGAGTTCTAGCGCAAAAGGCCCTGCACAGAACTGCGTGAAACACTGCCATGTGCTTTTGTGCAAGAGCGTCCATGGCAGTGTGGACACTCTCTTGTGCAAGAAAGCTCTGATGGCTATTTTAGCCCTAGGGGTTTCTTGCACAAGAAATCCCTGTTGCCCGTCCACACTGCCTTCTTGTAAAAGAGCTCTTGCGCAAAGAGGGCTTATTCCTCGTGAGGAGAGGAATAACTCTTGCACAAGAAGCCCTCTGTTCCGACGCTTTACTGTAAATTTACTTGTGCAAGAACACACGTGCAATGTAGACGCTCTGCAAGTTTTTGCACAAGAACAACTGTGTAGCCTGCAGTGTAGATATAGCCCAACGGTATTGCATTTCTGGATATCATCCCTGGCTAGGGTTTACAGTGGATCCATATGGGTTCATGGATCTACTGGCCCCATCTGCACCACTTTCCTGCCCGATGGGAATGAATGGCTCAGGGGGATTGTTAAGAAGAAGAGGAACTTTTTACTTCTAGGGAACCAATATGATGAATCAGTTAATGTCGGTACTAATTAGTTGGTGACTATTAATTATTATCATTATATTACCCAGAGCATTATATTACCCATGTTCCTTGACCTAAAGAGCTTGCAGTCCAAAACAAGATGCAGTGAGTGTAACAAACAATTAGGGGAGAGGGATAGGAACATATGATTACATGAGCTCATAACATGTTCAGCAAACAAACTGGTTTTGAGTTATATTCTCTCTCTCTCTCTCTCTCTCTCTCTCTCTCTCTCTCTCACACACACACACACACACACACACACACACAAACACTTTGAGTTATAAGATATATGGGATCTTGCCTTAACACTGCGCATGTTCTATGGTTAATAAAGGAATCAACTGTCCAGGGCTAACAAAATGGTACCGCCATTGGCCCAGTAAATGAGGGAGATCCAGCATCTCCAGGCCAGAACAGACACTCTCATCGGCCAATTAAGAGGATGGGAGAACAGCTTGGACTATAAAGAATGAGGGAGAATCTGAAAGGAGAGACCCAATGAGAATTAGGCTTGCTGGAGTCAGAAGACTGGAGAGGAGGTCTAGGAAAAGCTGCAAGGAGTAGAAAGTTCACTACAGATCCTCCCTGGAAAAAGAAAGGAATTATCAGGAAGCCAGTGTAGGGGCTAATCTACTGACTTTCAGGATCCAAAGCCAGTTCTGGGAGCCTGAAAAGAGCGGAGGAAGCCAATGGAGGAGGCAGCTGGCCATCCTTCCTCAGCCAGTGAGCCAAGGCCAGAAAGAGTGAAAGCTGAGGGCTGGTGAGGTATGTCAGGTCCGAGCTGCAGAACTGGCACATGGAGAGGGATGCCATGGCTGGGCTGGAAAGCTGAGAAGTGATAAGGGATGCCACAATGTACTGTCTGGACTATTGTTGTGTTACCTGGTGTCGGAACTTGTTTTCTTGTGGTTTATGGGTGCATCTACACAGCACTCTAAACTCGAAATAAGATATGCAATTTGCACTACCCAAATTGCATATCTCATCTTGAATCTATTTTGAAATTTGATGCGTCTATACAGTGCCAAATTTTGAAATAACACACTATTTTGAGCCATTCCTTATCCCTCGTGCAATGAGGTTTCCTGGGATGGTGAAACAGTGTGCCTCTTATTTCAAAAAATATTTCAAAATAACGGGTGGCTTGTGTAGACGTGGGGTAGATATTTCGGGTATCCCAAAATAGCTGTGCAGTGTAGACGTACCCTTTGTGCATGAGGCTTTCTTTTGTAATAAATTAACCCCACAAGGACCATTATTACTCAGAAATATTGTTTGGACTATATCTGGAGACTCTGAAAGAGGTAAATTGAGGCAGGCAGGCCTGTTGTACTGTGGCCTGCTATAGAAGATTGTTCCAGACAGGGCCACCCTATGACAGGCACTTTTCAGCAGCATCAAATTCACTTTAGGAAATGAAGAGAAGTGGGGGCAATAACGGAAATCCACAGTTACTAGGAAAATATTGCAGAGTATGTAAACAAATAAAACCCAACCCTGTTCAGTGATATATTTAAAACCCTCTGATATACTGAGCTGTATTTTTCTTGAAATAGCTACTTCTTTGAAACAACATTAACCCCTCAGCCCTATTCCAGCCAAGACAGGTGTGGTTTTCAGCAGTACTATCAGCTTAAGGAGTGGGCAACTTGGCTTGGTGTGAGTAATTCAAGTATCCAAGTGATTGCACCAGACTCAGACAAGATGTAAATTGTGTCCAGCATCCTGCCATTAGTCACCTTTGGGGGAACTCTTCTGCAAGCAAAGTCGGTATCCCAGAACACATTGTATGTTTGCTGATTTGCATTCTTTCAACAGAAACAGAAACAGAAACGTTAAATCCTCTCAGAAATTATGGTGACCTCAAATAGCAGGAGTGAAATATGAGGTTCTTTCCCAAAATAGCAAATTTCTGCAGTTGTTGCTCATCATTCACATTACTGCTATATTAGGGTACGTCTAGACTACATGCCTCTGTCGCCAGAGGCATGTAGATTAGGGTACCGGACATAGTAAAATGAAGCGGGGATTTAAATAATCGCCGCTTCATTTAAATTTACATGGCTGCCGCGCTGAGCCGACAAACAGCTAATCAGCTGTTTGTCGGCTCAGCGCGATAGTCTGGACGCTCCCCTGCCGACATCAAAGGTATTTGTCGACCACCCAGGTAAACCTCATCCCAGGTAAACCTCATGCTCAGCGCGGCAGCCATGTAAATTTAAATAAAGCGGCGATTATTTAAATCGCCGCTTCATTTTACTATGTCCGGTACCCTAATCTACATGCCTCTGGCGACAGAGGCATGTAGTCTAGACATACCCTCAGAGTTGGAGATGTTAGGTTTAAAGTATTATAGTAATTGTATAGCACGTCATAAAAAAAAGCCTGAACATTTTACATATTAATTAATTGAGAATTCATGGTTAGCATTATTATGGGAGACAGCGTGTCTAGGGATTCCTGCAGGGAGCAGAATTAAAGACTGCTGCTGACTTGCTGTGTGACCTGGGACAAGCCCCTCGGATTCCATGTGCCTGTTTCTCCAACTGTAAAATAGGAATAATTATACTTAGCTTTAGTTGTAAAGTTCTTTGAGATAAATCCTCAGATGAAACATGGTATATGACCTCGGGAACTATGGAACTATGGTACCTGGACATATCAATATCAAATGGGTCTCTGAGGGCTGATCTGTCTTGTATCTAGCTCCCCATGGTTCCTTCCAGCCACAGGATGGCCAGCACCCCTTCAGTGCTCCTTTCTTCTGTAAATGCCCTCTACACCAGAAGCTAGGATGGGGGAAACAAGGAGCTGTTGTCACATAGGGATTCTTAGTACTACAGGCAGTCCCCGACTTACGCGGATCCGACTTATGTCGGATCCGCAGTTACGAACGGGGCTGCCCCATGGTACACGGACTGCGGGACCTCGCGGTCCTGCCGCCCGTGTACTCTGGGGCTTTCTCTGTGTCTCCATGGTCTGCAGACCAGGAAGACGCAGAGCAAAGCAGCAGAGGGGCTCGGGCAGCCCACGGGCAAAGCCGCAGGGAAGCCGGCAACGGAGCAGTCCAGGCGCGCCTGGGCTGCCTCGCTGCCCGAGCCCCCCCTCCCCGTGGCTTTGCAAAGCTGAGGTGGGGGCTCGGGCAGTGGGGCACCCCAGGCGCGCCTGGGCTGCTCCGCTGCCGGCTTCCCTGAGGCTTGGCAAAGCCGCGGGGGAAGCCGGCAGTGGGACAGCCCAGACGCCCCGCGGCTGTCCCGCTGCCGGCGTCCTCAGAGGCTTTGCTCCCCGTCTCCCTGGTCTGCTGGTCTCCAGCAGACCAGGGAGACTGGGAGCAAAGCCGCGGAGGACCCAGGCGGCGGGACCGCGGTGCATCTCGGTCCGCCGCCCGCGTCTTCCTGGTCTGCTGGGGTGGGAGGGCGCAGCTAGTACGCCCTCTCCCCCCCCAGCAGAGTAGGCTTTTCTCCGGACGCCTGTGGCAAAGCAGCTGGGGTGCTGCCGGTTGGTCCCGCAGCGCCGCTCTGGGCGCTACTGGTCTAACCCAGCAGCACCCCAGCTGCTCTGGTCCTGATTCAGCCGCTGCTGGTCAGTTTCAGCAGTGGCTGAATCAGGACGCCTGGGGCAGAGCAGATGGGGTGCTGCTGGGTTGGTCCAGTAGTGCCGAGGAGCGGCGCTACTGGAGCAACCCAGCAGCACCCCAGCTGCTCTGCCCCAGGCGTCCTGATTCAGCCGCTGCTGAAACTGACCAGCGCTGACTACAGGAAGCCCGAGGCAGAGTTGCTCTGCCCTGGGCTTCCTGGAATCAGCTGCTGATCAGTTTCAGCAGCAGCTGACTTGGGGACGCTTGGGGTTCTTAAGTTGAATCTGTATGTAAGTCAGAACTGGCGGTCAGTTTCAGCAGCGGCTGAATCTGGATACCAGTTCCGACTTACATACAGATTCAACTTAAGAACAAACCTACAGTCCCTATCTTGTACGTAACCCGGGGACTGCCTGTATTTACGTGTTTATACTGCCCTCATCCTTATAGCTTCTGAGCAGCTCACAATGATTAGTAAATTTGATCCTCACAGCTTCTCCCTGGGTATATCTACACAGCAAAGTTATTTCGAAATAACTATCCTAGTGTCTACACCGCCATTGTTATTTCGAAATTAAATCAAAATAGCGGGGGGCTTTTTTCGAAATTGGTAAACCTCATTCCACAAGGAATAACGCCAATTTCAAAATTGCTATTTCGAAATAAGTGCTGTATAGACACTTATTTCGAAATAGGGGGCCTCCAGCCTTCCTAGGATGCCCTGGTGGCCACTCCGGCCTCAGCCAAGATCACTCCTCTCCCTCCCCCCTCCCCGGAGCCCTTAAAGGGGTTGACTCTGGCCACAGTGCCTGTGCCAGCTCCAAGCCTGACAGCCCAGAGCCAGCAGTCACTGCCCCTGACCCAGTGGCCCCAAAACATGAGCCAGCAAGCCACTGGCAGCCAGCCCTCCACTGTTCCCCAGCCTGCCAGGGCCTGGAGAAGGTGGGCGCCTTCCTGGTCCAGGGTGGAGATCATGGACCTTATTCAGGTTTGGGGGGGATACCCCCAATGTCCATGATCTCAGCACTAGATGGAGGAACGTGGCCGTCTATGGCAGGATATCTGCCAGCCTGGCCACCAAAGGCCACATGCAAACCCAGGAGCAGGTTTGCATGAAAATCAAGTTGGTCTGGCGAGACCCCCAACCCTGAGCCCTGAACTTCCCCTCCCCCTTCTTCCCCTTGCTTCCTCCTTCCAGCTCCCTCCTCCCAGGTTTCCCCCTCCCCTCTCCTACCCTCTCTTCTCCCCTCTCCCACCTCCTTTCCCCAGTCTCACCAGTTTCATTCTCCCCTTACCCCAGTTTTGTTAAATAAAGAGAGTTTGTGTTCATGAAAATACATGTCTTTTATTTGACATCAGGAAGGGGGGTTAGGGAGGGGTAAATAGAAGGACGTGAGGGAAGAATGAGGCACAAGCCCCCAGTGGGGCAGACCAGGGAGGCTCTTAGTGCTCCTCAGGGTGGAAGATCTTTCACAGGTCCTCCTGGATACTGACAGCCCCCTGATGGACCTCCCGGATGCCAGCCTGCAGAAAGTACAGCCAGGCTTGCAGCAACGTCAAGAGAAGCACCAGAGTGCCCAGGGGCAGCTCTGGCTCCATGTTGCCGAGTGCTGGTGTGTCCCAAGTGAGGGCAACCAGAGCATACAGAGACAAAATGCTTTGTTGTCCCTATTTGAGGTAGGCAAGCAAGCAGGGAAACCTGAGAACAGGCTGTCTGAGGGGGTCCGTTTAAACAGGCCTCAGATAGCCTCAGGCAGCAGCCACAGAAAGTAACTCCTGACCTGATGCCCTGCCGGACCTGGTTCTGGCCGACCTTAAATGCGATTCAGCGTCCACTCAGTGTGGACGCGCTATTTTGAAATAGCAAAACGCTATTTCGAAGTGCATTTTGTGTGTAGAAGCGTTATTTTGAAATAAGCTATTTCGAAATAACGCTGTAATGTAGACATACCCTCTATGACTAAGGACAAGTCTGCACTAGAGCACAACATCCGCACAGCTGCACTGATACAGCTGTACTGCAGTACTCTCCCATTGGCAGAATTACTCCATCTCCACCAGAGGCTATTTCACACCCCTGAGCAACGGAAGTTACATCAGTGTAAGCTGGGGGTGGGGAACCTTCTTTGGGTGGGAGGGCCGCTGACTCACAGAAAAATCAGTCGGGGGCCACACGCAAGTGAGAAGCAGAAAAAAATCCCCACCAAACCCTCACTGACGTGGCCCTGAACTGAAAAGCAATTCCTCACATAAATTGCACACTAGAGCTTGGGGGGGGGGAGGGGCAAGGCTAGTAGATGTTGTGTGCTGTAGCCACACGGGGAGTGGTTGCGGTGGTAGAGCACCAGTGCGGGGCCCGCTCACCAGTGCTGTGGGGGGAACCCTGAGCCTCGGGTCTGAATCCAGGCAAGCTGGGGGGACACATCCGGCCCCTGGGCCTTAGATTCCCCACCCCTGGAAGCAGTAATGTAGATCAGTCCATAATGTGTACTACCCCATTTTAAACACAGGCAACTGAGGCACATGTAGATTAAGTGATATGAAGAGGCAGGAATTGAAGATGTTTCCTGCATCTCTGTCCAGTGCCCCACTAACTAAACTAGACTATCCTTTCTCCGCACACAGGAGCCAACCCAGAGTGGGTCAAATCCAGTGAGGTTTCCAACTTACTTTGTAGAACCAGGGCAGAGTATAACATCTGACATGAACCTGAAAATCAACCCATGCGTGTTTATTTAATGGAAAAGATATTGTGTTTTTTAAAGGTAACTATAAATAGCTCTTAAAATTTAGAATGCAACAAGCAAAGGTCATTCACTTGTTTGTACATTATTTACACAAGTGACTGTGACACACTGAGTCATGAGCACAGCGGTGAGTTCCCTGAACAACTCACTATTACAAGAATTGGCTACACTGGATCAGTGGTCCCACATTGGCTGGGAGTTGCCTGTTCATTACCAAACAAGTCAGAAAAACCATCAAGTCCAATCAGTTCTTAGGAGAACAAGCATTCTGAAAGGATTCAAGGCAGGTAATTCTGGAGGAGTGCACGCTCAATTTCAAATCCCACACCAGGATCTGCTTTTGCTTTTCAGGGTAAAGAAATTATTGTGGGTATTATCTGAGGGTGCATCTACATAGCACCCTTTGCTTGAAATAAGCTACGCAATTTGCGCTTTGGAAATTGCATAACTTATTTTGCATGTATTTCGAATTAGCTTATTTTGTAATTTGGCACTGTCTACACAGCGCCAAATTTTGAAATAAACCACTATTCCAAAATGTCCCTTAATCCTTGTGGAACAAGGCTTACAGAGATGTCGGAATAGCGCGCCCATTATTTTAAAAGATATTTCAAAATAATGGGTGCACTGTCGAGATGTAGAATAGCCATTTTGGGATACTGGAAGTATCCCAAAATACTGCCGCAGTGTAGACGTACTCTGAGGCTACGTCTAGATTGCATCCCTTTTTCGGAAAAGGGATGCAAATTAGACGTATCGCAATTGCTAATGAAGCGGGGATTTAAATCTCCCCTGCTTCATTAGCATAAAAATGGCTGCCGCTTTTTTTCGGCATGGAGCTTTGCCGGAAAAAAGCACCAGTCTAGACGCGGATCTTTTGGAAAATAAAGCCTTTTCCAAAAGATCCCTTATCCCTCTGAAAATAATCTAGACATCGCCTGTGTGCTAATGTGTATTTAACTGCAATCTTTGCTTAGCTTCACATTCCTATATTACATGTCTCACTGTCCCTGGCCCTGAAGGAAGGTCCAGTCTTAATCATCTTGTAGCCGCAATCATTCAGCCCTTTTCACTAATTTACTGGAAATGAACTCAGTTTCCTCTTCAACAATAGGCAAGTTGTTCTGATAGAAATGCCAGGGTCCTAGTGTTCCTTGAAATATCTGGCTCAGCCATTGTATTGAGGACCCGGGTCTTTAATGTTTTTATTCTCACAATACCCTTGTGAGGTAGAGCAATGCTATTATAATAATCATAGAATCACAGGCGTAGAAAGGACTGCCTGGGTTCAACCCCCCTGCCAAGATGCACCATCCAGCCTCCTTTGGAAAAACACCAGTGAAGGAGCTTCCACAACTTCCTGAGACAGTTTGTTCCGTTGTCCTACTGTTCTTACAGTTGGAAGTTTTCCCTGAGATTTAATTCACATCTCCTTTGCTGTGGTTTAAGCCATTGCCTCTTGTCCTGCCCGATGTGGCAAAAGAGAACAATTTTCACCCATCTTTTCTTTGGAAAGTCTTTCAAGTATCTGAAGACTGCTCTCATATCCCCCCTCTGAATCTCCTTTCCAAACTAAACATATCCAGTTCTTTCAGCCTTTGCTCATATGGCTTGCCTTCCATCCATCTGATCAACTTTGTTACTCACCACTAGAGTCTTTCCAGTTTCTCGATATCCTTTCTATACATTGGTGACCAAAACTAGACACAGTACTCCAGCCAAGGCCTAACCTCTGCTAAGCAGAGAGACACTATCACCTCCCATGACTTGCATGGCATGCCTCTGTTAATGCAAGCTAAAACTTCATTTGCTCTTTTAGCAAGATTATTGATTTGCTGATGCATGCTGAGGTTGTGATTCATCACAACTCCCAGAGGTTGTGATTCATCACAACTCAGCAAAGCTGCTGCCAAGCCAGTTTTCTTTCAGTCTGTATTTGTTGGATTTGGTTTTTCTTCCCTAAGTGTAGCATGTTACATTTGTCTTGCTTGAATTTCATTTTCTTGTCTCTAGCCCAGTTCTCCAGTTCATCAAGATCCTTCTGAATTTTAACTCTATCCTCTACAGCAGGGCTACTCAACTTTGGAAGCCCCACGGGCCACAGTGATACACACAGCACATGCCGAGGGCCGCAACTTAAATGTGGCTGCATATACATGCAAATATATGCAAGCAGTTTCTTTCACACTGATGGACATGAATACAAAGATTAAGGCAAGATTACACAACATGCAGGCCCCATTTAAGTCAGTTCTGCTGATATTAATAAAATGCAGTATTTACCCAATTTCCATCCATATGACAGCACTTTTAATGAGCAATGACAGTCCAAGAAATTAACTACTAAAACTCATATCAACAGAAGACCATTATATTGACTCGCCGTTGTGGAGCATGTTGTCAGTGGAGGCCATGTTTAAAGGATCCCACCTGCGGGTCGCGTGTTTGTAGCAAAAATGTATATTTTAGTATTGGTTAGTATTGGGTATAAGACTGTAAGTATGATGCATAATGATTTCATAGATAATGACTTGCTTATAAGTTCGGTATGCTTCTATTTCTCTCTCTGTGTCTCTCATGATTAGAGAATGTTTACTGTAAGCCCTTGCTCCCTGTTAGCATTACAAATTAAGTTATACCTCATGTCTGCATCACAAACTAAGTTGTCTTCTAGTAACTATTGATCTTGTCTGAAGCTCTGTACAGTTGTGTGGTGTTAGTGGAGGGTGTGTGTGAGTGTGAAAGCCATCAGATGCCCAGGTGATCAAGAAGAAGTGGAAACTTGGAAGACCCTGGAGATAGGCAGAGACCCTCCCAAGAGTGAGAGACAAGGATGGGCAGCCTGACAATCGCCATCAAAGGATAACTCCCAAAAACAGATTAACACCTCTTCAGAGTGGATAACAGCAGCAGGACACTGCAATATCCATAGACTCAAATGGGAATTTACATGTTTAAGAAGGGAAGCTCTTGCCATAGGACTCTGGGTTCAGTTCTGCAAGCCAAACCTCAGAGGAACCCCGACTTCTCATTCACTCAGTCAGTTTTGCCTGGCCAGTAAAATTGACTTGAGCCACCATGGACTGGTAACTATGCACCATCTGCAGGACCTATGTATGTGTGTGCAAGTGTGGGTTTGTCTTTATAAAGCATATGCTAACTGCTTCTCTACTGTATTCTCAATAAACACAGTCAGTGTGTTGCCTTTTCCCCTGAAAAAGATCCCGTGTGCTTCTTATAAGCATTACATGTTGAGCCCCATGTAAACCCAAACCGCACCCCAGGCTGCAAACAAATGGGCCACGGGCTGTACTCTACAGTGTTGGCAGCCCCCTTAGCTTTGTTTCTGAGGGGTAACCCTAGCTTTGTGTCATCTGAAAACTTGATCAGTATGTTCTCTATACCTAATAAACAACACCAGACCCAGAACAGATCCATGAGGAACCTCACTTGAGACCCCCCTCCAATCCAATATAATTCTATTAATAGTTACTCTTTGAAGTTATCTAACCAATTAAGTAACCATTTAGTGGTAATTCTGCTGAGCCCACATTTTTCCATATTACTTATCAGTATGTCATATGGGACTGTGTTAAAAGCCTTGATTGAGTCAAGGTATATTATGTTTACCACATTCCCCCTACCCAACAAATAGGTTACCCTGTCAAATCAGGAAATCATTTTATTCTTGGTAAATTCATGCTGGCTGCTAGTGATTATCCCTTAATTCTCCAGGTATTCGCAAGCTGAATGTTTTATACATTGTTCTAGTAGTTTCCCAAGGAAGACAACTGGTATATATTTCCCTGTCTCCTCTTTTTTCCCCTTTTTAATGATGGGCACTGTACTAGCCCTTCTCCACTCTTTTGGGACCTTGCCTGTCATCCATGAATTTGTAAATATTATTGCCAGTGGCTCTGAGGTTTCTTTAGCTAATTTCTTCAGTACATTGGGTGAATAGCATCCAGCCCCACAAATTTGATTTAATTCAAATTAGTCAGAAGATCTCTGACGTGTTCTCTACTTATCCCAGTCTTCCTCTTTTCCCCTTCATTGTCTATGGTAGCTGTTAGTCATCCAGTCAAATTTTTTTTTATGAGAAGACCAAAGCAAAGTATACATCCATCTACATGTATTATTAGTCTTTAAAGTGCTACTAGACTATTTGTTGTTTTTTAAGTTTTTCCTGATACAGACTAACTCAGCGACCCTTCTGAAGCTTTTGAAGCAAAGTAGGCACTGAGCAGCTCTGCCTTCCTATCATCTTCTGTTACCAGCTCAACTTCACTCAGCAGTGGACTTACCTTGTGCAGCCACATTGGCCTCCTGTGGCTCTTCTTACCTTTCTTCTACACTGGAATAGCTTGATGTTGACCCTCTAGTATTACATCTTTAAGAACTGCTAGTCCATTTCAATTCAATTTTTTCCTAATTTGTCTTTCCATGGGATTTTGCCTCCTATTTCTCTGAGTCAGTTGAAATCCACCTTTCTGAAGTCCACTGTCCTTGTTTAGCTATTCTCCTGTCCTCCTTTCCATAGGAACTTGAATTCTAAGATTATGATAATGATCATTTCCTCCCAAATAACAAACCACTTTCACATTTACAACTAATTCATCCCTGTTGGTAAAAATAGATCTAAAATGGATGACACCTCTTTTTCCTCAAGTTTCTGAATCAGAAAACTGCCCCCTATACCTGCTAAGAATTTGCAGCATGGTCTGTTATGTTTTGATGCAATAATCTTCCAACAGATAACAGGGAAGTTAAAATCCCCGATTCATACTAGCTTATGTGTGTTAGCTAATCTTATTACCTGCTCATAGAATGACTCATTCACTTCCTCTTCCTGATTTGGTGACCTGTAATAGACCCTTCCCCCACCAGAACACTGCTACTGTTCTTTTCCCTTGTTATTCTCATACAATGACGCTAACTATGTCTGTTGCTCACGTCTTCTTGGATCTTGTATACGTTCTTGACGTACAGCAAAACACCTCCTCTTTTTCCTCCATACATATCCTTTTGGAACAAGCTATATCCCTCAATGCTCGAACTCAATCATGGGAATTGCTACCATTCTACAGGTGGGGGACAGAGGCAAAGAGAAGCTAAGGATACATATACACAGCAAAAAAATCCCAAACCAAACCAAACCAAAACAAAACAAAACCGCAGTAGCAAGTCTCAGAGCAACAGTTAGCTGAGTTGGGCTCACAAGGCTAAAAATAGTTGTGTCGATATTTCCACTTATCTGGAATCTGGGTTCAGACCCTCTTCCCTCCCCCTTTTCAGAGCCCAGGCTCCAGCCTGAGCAGGAATGTCTACACTGCTATATTCCCCTCATAGTATGAACCCAAGTCTGTTGACCCGGGCTCTGAACTCATTGCTGTGCAGTTTCTTTTGCAGTGTAGACATACTCTAAGGCTATGTCTAGACTACATCCTTGTTTTGTTATTTCAAGAGGGATAAGGGATCTTTTGGAAAAAGCTTTATTTTCCGAAAGATCAGCGTCTAGACTGGCGCTTTACTCCGGCAAAGCTCCGTGCCAAAAAAAAGCGGCAGCCTTTTTTATGCTAATGAAGCGCGGGATATTTAAATCCCCACTTCATTAGCAATTGCGATACGTCTAATTTACATCCCTTTTCCGAAAAAGGGATGTAGTTTAGACATAGCCTAAGGCTATGTTTTCACTACAGGCTTCTTGCTTAAGAAGCTTTTTGCGATGCACTTTTGTGAAAGAGAGCGTCCAGACTGCATGGACACTCTCTTGAAAGGAATATCTATACTGGAAAAACCCTTATGTTCTTTACTTTACTTGCACAAAAACGTGCTTGAGGTGTGGATGCTCCGTGAGTTTTTGCGCAAAAATGGCCTTTTTTGTGCAAAAACTCTGTAATGTAGATCTAGCCTAAGTGCTTGCCCAGGGTCACGCAGAAAGTCTTTAACCCTAGATTGCTCAAGTCCCAGGTTAACCACTAACCCAACCTTTCCCTCTAGCACTGCCCAGCCCCTCCTGTACTAGCTGAAGAGTGTGAAATAATGACACTATAATGGTTTCTTCCTGGTGTGAACAAGAAGTCACAAGCACTGTAGTTGCACTGGTTCAGCCAGTTTCCCCCTGCCACCCTAGCAGAGCAGTTCAGCAAGTACCAAAAAACCCTTCTCTCAATAACAGTGATGGGTTGTAGGAACAGGTGTTTTCTAGGATGGTGTTTCTAACAATTATAATTTTTCTTTGGCCAGCACTCATAAATAACCCATTAGTAACAAACAAGTGGGCAGAGTCCTAGTGCTTATGAGCTAAACAAATGTGTGCAGTGCCAATGTTTATGGGCAATAATAAATCAATGTGACAAAGCTCCCTACCTCTTCTCCTCACATCTCCGGGCTGAAGTACATACACCAGTGTGCTATCCTTATTCTGTAGATAAGTAGAAGCCATTAGCCTTGAGGGCTGCCAATACAGCACTTTTTCTATCTGACAATGGTGTTTTAAGTGTGATTTATTAATAGGACTCTGAAAATCACAGTCCATTTTGGCCAATTTCATGGCAATAGGATTTAAAAAATCATAAATTTCATTCTTTCATCTATTTAAATCTGAAATTTCATGGTGGTGTAATTGTAGAGGTTCTGACCCAAAAAGGAGTGTGTGGAGGACCACACAGTTATTGTGAAGGTGGTTGCTGTACTGCTATCCTTACTGCTGCTGGCGGTGGTGCTGCCTTCAGAGCTGAGCAGCCAGAGAGCAGTGGCGGCTGGCGGGCACCCAGCTCTGAAGGTACAGCCACCTCCAGCAGCAGCGCAGAAATAAGGATGCTGTGGTATGGTGTTGATACCCTTACTTCTGTGCTGCTGCCTTCAGAGCTGTGCCTTTGGTAAACAGCCACCACTTTCTGACCACCCACCTCTGAAAGCAGAAACACAGAAATAAGGGCGACATGGTTTGGTATTGGCTTACTTCTGTGCTGCTGCTGGTGGAACACTTCCTTCAGGGTTGGATGCCTGGCCAACGGCCACTGCTGTGTGGTCGCCCAGCTCTGAAGGCAGCACAGACATGAGGGTGGTAAAACTGTGACCCTGTGACCCCCTCTGCAAGTCCTTTTTGGGTCACAATCCCCATTTTAAGAAATGTGGCTCTCCACCATTACATCTGTATAGTATAGGGTAAATGCATTCAAAAGACCAGATCAAACAGTCCATGATGCAATTTTCATGGCTGTGAATTTGGTAGGGCCTTCTTTATTACTGTCTGAGCTGCTCACATGGAAAACACTACAGAATTATGGAAGCTAGAGATTATCTATCTAGCTCCCTTTGATTTAAGTTTATAGTCAAGCAACCTCTGTTGTTTTCACTGAAAGCTCTGCCTTAATAGGGGATGAATACAAATTGAATAAGGACTGCCAGCTGTGGCCCTGTCTTTTTCAGTCCATGCTTCATTCTAAAGTAATCTGCTAGGAAAGAGAAAGTTCTGTTATGCTATGAAACATCTGTTGAGTCTGCCTGTCTGGATCCCCACATACATCACTGTGACCAGGGATGCCTTGGTACCAATTGGCAGATGGTGCATACAGTTTTGCAGGAACCCCTGGAGTCAGATAACTACATCCTTTGATGGCAGGGAGGTCTCTATCAAGAGTCACTAGCCCACTGATCTCATAATTGTTGTAAGATGGTTGAGTGGGACACAATTAGAGAGAGATGTAAAATAAAAATATTAGATTCCGAAGTTGTTGAATTGAAGCTTGTCACTGGAGTGGAGCAAACCTCAAGGCTCACTCAATCAGCATAAAGAACAATGAGCATCTGTGGAGGCAGGCTATATTTATGGCCTGGGCTATGCTGGGCCTGAGAATTTACAAAGATAAAAGAACCCCGAGATAAGATTCTGAAGAGGGAACCGCTTGGGATAAGACACAATGGTCTGTAAATGCATAAAAAAAGAGTAAAGTGGACAAGATGTTATCCTTTCCCAGGAAGCAAGTTGACCATATATTTGTCCCATGAGCAGGGGTTCACAGCTAACCTGGCTGTAAATCATAGTAAGGACTAAGGTTGTGCATTGTTCTATAAGACATACAAGTATCTAGTTAAATTAATCTAGGTTCTAGAATGTGTGCAAAATAAGAGGGATAAATTTTGTACAAAGTCTTCTGAGGTATCATTTGAAAATTCATAATTTGTTGATCATTATTTGACCTGGTAAAATGTATGTGGCAGCAGTGCATGTAAAACTATAGGATTCCTCTGTATGGTATTACCAGACATGTTCCATATCTGGAGGGAGCAGACAAAAACCATTTCCCCAGCAACAAAAGGCTAGCCAATGCTTCAACCAGGTGTCAGCAAAACTGAATGGACTGTCATCTGCTAAGGGGCTACTCCTTGGCAGGAAAGAGGATATGGGTCCTGGTCTACATGAGGGAGTTAACCCCCCCTTATTTCAAAATAATAAGTGGAGCGTCCATACTACCAAGACTGTAACTTAGAAATAACAGGTTGGTTATTTTGAAATCTGCATTCCTGCTTTCCTCGGGGAATGAGCTTATTTTTAAATAGTTATTTCAAGAGTTACTATTTTGAATTTAGTTATTGTGAAATGATTTCCTAGTGTAGACATGCCCTGGGTGAAAATCTACATCTTGATAGAGAAACAACTAGAGGTTCCTGTCTACACAGACTTTCTGTCTCCTGAACTTCATCTGGAGATGATTCTTGGAAAAAAGACTATGAGAGAAGAGGTCCCCCAAATTATTTCTTCCTCCCTTTCTTTCTACCTGTGGCAGCCACAACACCTCAAAAACAAAGGAAATTTGTACAGGACTAGGGATCCTGGCTGAAAGGAATTTAGCCAGCAAGATTGCTGTAACATGTTGTGAGAGAGACACTTGCTTTGAATTCACTTAGCTTGTTAGGTTAGGTATAACTTATTTTATTTTCTTCTAATTCTGACTTTTATGCCTCACTAGGTGTGATCACTTAAAATCTCTTTTTAAATAGTTAATAAACTTGTTTTGTTGTTTTATCTAAATCAGGGTATTTGGATTGCTGTGTTTGAGAAAGTCCATTTGGGATAATAGGATTTGTGCATATCATTTTCTATGAATAAAATGACAGCCTTTGTATGAGATTCTATTGTCCAGGAGAGAGCTGGGCAGTACAAGATGCACTTTTCTGGGGTAAAGTCTGGGATAGGAAATTTGCTTGTGTTGCTCTGAAGCGTAATTCACAATTGGTTGACAATAGCAATTATACAATGTAACTAGGACTAATTTAGATGTTGGAGGCTGTGGTGAGGAGACCAGGACTGGTAACACTCAAGGCAAAGCAGTGTCAAAGGCACCCCAGAACTAAGGGGACACAGCTGTTCATTGATCAGACTGTACCCTCAGTAATGTCCAAATTTCTACTTGCTATTGCTAGAATCTCTCCTTTGTTAAATAACCCTACACGTCTTTCACTATAAGCATATCTAGGTGCTATGAGTTAGATGGAGTAGCAATTTGAGTGTAACTGGTAAGATGGGCTGTACAGCTTCTCTGTTAGCAGTGACTTTGTGAAAACTATGTGTGTCCACTGGAGTAGGGACTGGACACCCCCGGGGGCTATTTGGAGGGCTCAGGGCTGGCGCGTGCCTATTGCTGACCAATAAAGAGACAGCAGGGCCTGTGCATGTCTAGAAGGGAGTGCCTATGCTGTGCGTGGCCAGTGGAGTTGAGCTGAGCCACGGTAGGCACAGACAAGGCTTCTTATCACTCAGTGTTTCTGAAATGTGTCCCCTGTGGCCAAATGTAGCCTCCAGGAGCTTTTCTTGTGTCTAGAGAGTCCTGGGCTGTGATTGGAGGGGGGCAAAGTACGTTCTTCTCCCTCCCACGTCGTGTTGCTTCAGGATGCACTGCCTGGGGGCTACCATCAGGAGCTGGGCCCTGTCTCCCTCTGGTATCACCTGGGGCACAACGTTGTAGGACCAAGCTGCTGGTGAGTTCCCCACCATGTGGTGGAGCTCAGGCTTTGGACTTAGTGGGCTGGCAGATTCTGGCCACAGGGTTTCAGGTTCCAGCCCCCAATTGCCTCTCCAATCCCTCACTGCCATCTCCCCTGGCATCCACTGCCTCCCTGACCTTTCATCCAGGGCTTAATTTGTTCCTGATACCGCCTGGGTACCTCTGGGAAACATCACAATCAGATCTTTTTTCTAATAAATCAGACCAACAGGAGCAAGCCAAGAAGCAAAGTACACTGTTATTTACTCCTGTCACCAGTGAACTGTGAACCCTGAACCTTTTGCAAATTGCATGTGCCAATGACAGAAATCAACATCACTATGCTGAAACAGGAAGCAGTAGAACAAACATGGTGCAACATATACCTTTCCCAAAGGCTGAGCAGCAGTTAAGTTCTTTGTTTATGTTTTATAAAGCACAGTCTCACTGGCTATAAGTACAGTTGACAGAACTACTTGTTGCAAGTTTTAGCTCTTTTTTTTAATTTGATTAATTAATTCTGCATTTCTGTGAGTGCTACTATTATCCATAAAATTATTTCTTAATAATTTGGACAAACAGCTTTTAGCCTATGAAATATTTGCACACTGCTCACTTACTTGTTTGTTATTTGAATTGTGTAGTCATGCTTGTATAGCTTCTGCTCCCTGTCTGAATGACTGAAATTTTAAAGTCAGAAAACTGAGAATGAAAGACAAACAGAAAATTTTAATTAAGATGTGTTCCAGAATAAATCTATGGACAAATAAACACATGTGCTAATATTTGTGTAACTCTCAGGATTCATGAGCATTTAAAAAAATACGGAGTGGTCATCCAAATGCTAACAATAACATGACAGCAAACAGTATTATACCAGTTACAATCATTGAACAAAGCACAGATTTGCAGACTTTGCTTTTTCATTATTCGGACAGGCTGAATTACCATCATTGGTAAGTGTTACTCTGAAACTGACTGGGAGCCTATTTTGCTCTTGAAATCCAAAAAGACAGGGCTGCTTTCTTATAGTCTTTTGACAAATGTACAGAGTTTAGCGCATTCTGGGTATGTCTACACAATAGAGGTTTTTTTGAAAAATAGCAGTTTTCCTAAAAAAAAACTTCACTTATGTCCACACTGCAATCACGTTTTCACAGAAAAATTGAAAGAACAGAGGGTTTTTTCTGACATTGGCAAACTTCTTTCTAAGAGGAAGAAGCCTTTTTCCAAAAGAGCTCTTTCAGAAAAAGGCATGTGTGGACGGAGAAGAAGGAGTTATTTCAAAAGAAGGGGAAAGAGGAAAAAGCACAGGTGCCCTGGTGGCTACTCCATCCATAGTAATCACAGTGTAAATGTGAGATAGCATCCATTCAGTGTGGATGCTCTCTTTTGAAAAAGCAGATCGCTTTTTCAATGGACGTTGGCAGTGTGGACGCTCTCTTTTGGAAGAAGTTTTTCTGGAAGATCTCTTCCGGAAAAGCTTCTTCCGAAAGAAGCCTGTAGTCTAGACATAGCCTCTTTTTGTGGTATTCTCTGATGTATCACTGTTCAAGTGAAACATTCAAATTTCCAGGGCACATATGCTTGACAGAAGAGAAAGTATTATTTCCACTCTGGGCATGCTCAGATATTACCAAGATATACTGCACAGTTCATTTAATGGAACAGAACCCAGCGCAAAGGAGATGCTTATTACAAGGGAACAATTGCAGAGGATTTCGTATTATGCTAAGCTCTGAAAGAAAACAGTAAGTAATTCAAAGAAAATTAGTGTATTTGCTCAAACTGAAAAGGTCATCCAGAAGCAACTCTTCAGTGCTGACATACATGCTACTCTTCAACTTTGTTTTCATCATAAGTTGTAACTTCCCAAGGTCTCCAGGAAGGGGACAGAAAGATTGCAAGGTCACTGGGTGTCTGTGGGAACCTAACTGACCAAGGCTTACATGCGCCAGACAGCAAGACATCCTCCTTTACGTTATTACATACAAAAGTACTGTGTCACAGTGTTGCAACTTTTGCATTTTCCCATACTGATGCAATTTCATCATGTAAAGGATCCGCCTTCCGTTGGTGTCAGGATAATTCAAGACCCTGTAGGTGAGCCTAGGCAATAAATGGGGATGTCTGCCTTGTCCAAAGTGTGGATTTCTGGCCTGTCTCAAGTCTGGTGCGCCAAAGCATGCAGGCAAAGCCCGAGAGTCAGGAATTGTTTTGCATAAAAATGCAGATTAAGCATGGTACGTGAGACCACGTCAAGAACAGAGGACAAGGAACCTTGTACTGGTACTTCTGTTTCTGATAAGCAAAAAATTACAGCTGCAGCCATGAAACTATGCACATAGCAGCAACATCCTGAGTAGGATGTACTTTAAATAGGGGCATTGGGCATTTTACATATCCTCTACAATACGTAATCAATTGGTAAATATTATTAGAACGACCAAGTCTTGCTTTGCTATAAAATGGGCTTAGTAATAACAATCGGTGGGAAGGAATGGGCAGAATTGACCCACGCATCCTGCTCAATGTAAATAGAGGTGAATATGCCCTTCACACCGATGACCCCGTTCATGGCGTTCTATTGCGTGGGAAGAAAAAGAACCACAACCTCCTGCCTGGACTGTAGGTAGCATACGGGTGAAGTGTAAGTGAACTAGGCTTTATTATTGTATTATAAATTATTATTGTATCTTCCAGTAATTGCTATTGCATTGCTTTGCACTGTATTAATTGCTTTAGAATTTATAGTATTTAAGATTTAAATTGTATAGTAATTGTTTTTAAGGCTTGTAAAACTTAAACAACTGTATTAACTGTGTAAAGCTTGTAGCCCTGGAGTGTCCTGGTTTCCCTTGGATCTAAAATAAATTGAACCACACAACAGATCCCCACAGGAACATTCTGCCAACCCAGTTTAATAGGACACAGCAGGAACCTGTGAAAACTGGGACTCTCCTGTGAAATACGGATCAGCTTATAAGTAGGTGCCCATTCACTTTGATGTATCACAGAGTTAAAATCAACCACTGTGAATACAGCAATATCTTTGATTCGGAATATTATAATGTAAGTGAGACAAGATAGATGACATAATATCTTTTATAGGACTAGCTTCTGTGGGTGAGAGAGACAAGGTTTCAAGTCACACAAAGCTCTTCTTCATGTCTGGGAATGATACTCCCAGCATCACATTAAAATGCAAGGTGGAACAGATTTTTTACAAGCATAAGACAGATACCTATCAGGGATGGTCTAGACGGTGCTTGGTCCTGCCGTGAGGGCAGGGGACTGGAGTCAATGACCTCTCGCGGTCCCTTCCAGTTCTAGTGTTCTATGATTCTATAAGCAGTTAGCAAATATTGTGAGCAGGGGTGACATGTGGGGGGGCATGTAGGGTCACATGCAGGGGCGGATGAGCGTGCCGCGGGGCCCAGGGCAGCGAAATTTCATGGGGCCCCTCCTTTGACATGGCGCATGCACTGTGGCGTCACGGCGCATGCACGGGGCCTCGGGAAGTGCGGGGCCCGGTGCAGCTGCCCTGCTCACCCTGCCCTAAATCCGCTGCTGGTCACATGACCTCCCAAATGCTGTGGGGGAAGAGGCAAGGGGGTCAGGGCCAGCACCTGGAAGGCAGAGATATCCTAGGCCCCATGCTAGAAGCAGAGTTGTTCCCCCACACTCAGCAGCAACAGGAAGTGGAGGGACCTGGCCCCAGCCCATTCTACTCCCCCAGTTCCCAGCCACATTGCTCCATGTCCCACCGTTGATGAGTACCAGGGGAGGTTACATCCTTTCTCTTGACCCCCCTCCCCGAAGTGATATGGCCTGTGGGAGTGATGGGCGACCTGGATGCCTCCCCCTGCACACTCACTGATGGTGGGAAGCAGAGTGATGTGTCTGGGAGCCAGTGGAGCAGACTGGGACTGGGTCGCTCCACTTCCTCCTGCTGCTGTCAATGAGTGCAGAGGGGGTCTGACCCTGCTTCCAGCACCAGATCCCTGCTAATCCCCCCAGCTGTGTTACTTGGGGAATGGGGCTTGAGAAAAGGGGAAGAGCAGGGGCAGGGAGGGAGGCAGAGCAGGAGTGGGGGCTTGGGGAAAGAGGTGGGGGTGGAGGTGAGATGGGGACAGAAAGAGGCAGGGTCTGGAATGGAGTGGGGCAGGTGCAGTAAGAGGCAGGGCCCGAGGTGGAAAGGAGTGGGAAGAGCCGA
Source organism: Pelodiscus sinensis (assembly GCF_052426305.1). Taxonomy (NCBI): domain Eukaryota; kingdom Metazoa; phylum Chordata; order Testudines; family Trionychidae; genus Pelodiscus; species Pelodiscus sinensis. The sequence goes on along the minus strand of NC_143067.1, from coordinate 24,406,386 downwards.
GCCGTGGTGTGGAGAGGAGTCATGTGGGGAGGAGTCACTTGATCTCGGTGCCCACTTTGTGTTCCTGCCCAGCAGTCGCCACTGATTGCAAGGCATCATTCACGGCAGAGTGGCCAGTAACACCTCTGCAGATATAGGACAAAAAGAGGAGATTAGCGGGTTATAGATTGTTGCAATACGCCATGATTTCCAGTGTCTAGAAGAGTAATGAAATGAAGCTTCCAGGCTTGTCTTTTGAAAGTGTCATGCAGGTTTCTGTTGAGGGTGAGAACTGATAAATCAGCTATAGAGTGATCACTGTGTGAAAAGTGTTCACTCACGGGGGATTTTGTTTTTGTCTGTTATCATTTTCCCGTGTGCGTTCATTTGAGAGCGTAGTGATTGTCTGGTTTCACCCCTCACCCAGTAGTTGTTATTGGGGTATTTAGTGCATTGGATGTGGTACACTACATGTTGTGATAAGTGTATGTAAGCCCCTGGGATCTTGAAAGGTGGATTATGGTGGGTGCTGATCATTGTAGCAGTCGAGCTATGGCTCCAGATTTTGCACCTGTTGCTCTGGTAGCATGTAGTGCGGTTCTGAGTTGGTTTGTCCTGGTCTATGGGGAGGTTGCTTCTGATGATGAGCAATTGCAGGATTGTTTGAAGACTAGGTGTGGAGGGGGGGGGTTGAGAAAGATTTCAGGGGGGATCCAGTGTTCCCTCTAAGATTATCCACCCATGAGCGGAGTGAGTTTTGTCTGCACCAGTATTGAATTCATGTGCACTTGTTTGGATGTGTGTCACTGTGGCACCTAAGTTATTAATAAATATCTTATAAACCTCTCTCTTTTCTTTCTGCTGCCATGTCTCCCACCCTCCCCTCGCCCCATCTGCTCCCCTGAAGCCTGATGCCCCCGCCATCCCTCACCCTCCTCTGCTGTCCTGACTCCTGCCCTTCTCACTCCCTTCAGCCCTTTGGGGACCTGCCCCCCTCTTCATTCTCCTTGACTCCTGCACCCGCCCTTCTGTTCTCCCTGCATTCCACTCATCCTCTAGCCCCACTGTAGCTACCCATCCCCACCCCCTCTCCTAACATCTCCCTCTAGCCACCTGCCCTGCCTCTCTCCTCTGGTGCCCTTCCCTCCCCATCACATGTCCGTCTTTCTGCTTCACCCCCACAGCCCCTGGCACTTGCACCTTCCCTTATCCCTGCACCTTCCTGGTGCCTCCCCCTTCCCTCACTGCCCCTGCTCTCCCTGCCCTCTTTCTCCCTGGTGCTCACCTCCTCACCATCCTCTGCTCCAGTTCTCCTCATGCCCCTCTGTGCCCTAACACATGACTTGCTCCATCCTCTATCTTCCTCATGGCCACCCCTCCTTTCAAACCCTCTTCTCCTGGCACCCACTCCTCCTCCCTCCTCTTCTTCCTTCTTGCTCCCATTGCCCTTCCTCCTCCTCTCCCAGCATCACCCTAACCCCTCCCTTCTTGCACCCCCACTGACACTTCCCTTTTTCCCTCCTGCCACTTTTCTTCATTGGCTCCTCTTGGCCCCTGGTATTTGTCTGTCCTCCACCCTGCCCCTTGGTGCCTGCCCTTTTATTCTCCTGTCCTGCCACCTCTTCTCCCCTCAGCACAAGCCCCTTCCTTTTCCTCACCCCATCTTCCCCTTAGTTCTCCCCCTGCCCCTTCCCTCGCCTCTGCCTTCAATGTGGAAAGCAGTTTGCGGGGCTGGAGCTGGGACTGTGGTGCTATTTTTAGTAGGGAGATCCAGACCTCAAGAGCTACCTGAACCCTGGCCCCAGCTGCTCCCGGGGTGGGACTGCATGCCGGGACTGGAGCAGAGGCTGCCCACAGTGCTATTTTTAGTACTGTAGTCCTGGTCTCCACGGGACCTCAGGACTAAAAATAGTACCACGAGCAATCCCGGCTCCAGCTGGAGTCAAGCAGCAGCTGCACAAGACCTGTTCCAGCTGGGGCAGCCTAACTAGAACAGTCTCACCTCACGTGCCCCAGCTCCAGGCAGATCAAAAGAGCAGCAGCAAGGGTGCCATTTCAGGAAGGGGGGGGAGCAGCAGCCATGTGCTCTGAGATGCGGCTTGCTTTTCATCCGGATGCCCTGGACACTAAAGGAGTGAGGGGAAAGTGCTCGCATTCGGTGCATGCCTCTCACACCTGGCTGGTAAAGGGAGCTCTCCAGCTAGGTGTGAGAGGTATGCAAGTACTTTCCCCTCAGTCCCTTAGCGTCCAGAGAATGGGATGAAAGGCAAGCCATGTCCCGGAGCGGACGGCTGCTCCCCGCCCCAACCCTCCCAAAATGGCGCCCTTGGGCAGTTGCCTGCCACCAGGAACCCACCAGGCCACCGGCTGCTGCCGCCACTCACCTTCCATTCCAGCAGGAAGGTGAGGGGTGAATGCTGCTGCACAGCTCTTAAAATGACCTGGGCAGACCTACAATTTTTAGTGCACAGCCACGCCGGCGCACAGCTTAGAGGGAACACTGCTGGGATCCCCACTGAGTAGGAGTTGTAGTTTTTTGATGATATCCCATATGGGTTCTAGTGTGGAGTGGTCGGTGACAACTAGGAATGCGCGGTCACAGTGCATTTTATTTCTGTATTGAAGCAGGCTCTCTCAGGGTATTTGGATGACCCATTCAATGATGTAATCTACTTCTCTGGTGGAGTGTCCTTGTTTGGTGAAAGTGGTTTTAAGTGTGTGAAGGTGAATATCTAGGACTCGCCCACCTTATCGCTCTAATATCCTGAGACCAACATGGCTACAACTATATCCCACACCTATAAGAAGTGAACTGAACTCCTGGGTCCCATCCCCAGTACTGCCATTGCCTCAGTGTGGGACATTGTTGTTTTCCAAATTTGTAAACTGAGAACAATAACATTTAACTATCTCTAAGAAAGTATTATGAGAATTAATGAACCTCTGTAAAGTGCTTTGAGATCCTCTGATGAAAGGTCCACAAGAAAGTAAAGTAATATTATTACACAGCTGCACCGTCATCATACAATATTATTTTACATCATAGGTAGCATCACAGTTTCTTGAAACTCAAAACCCCTTCTGAAAAGACCATGAACTATTCGTGTTAATAATCTTTTAGTTAGCTGAAAAGGTAGATGTAAGCAGGGTCTGAAAGGAATGCTTCCATTACAGCTTGCTGGAATGGGAGAGAAACCCTAGGTGTGTCTTTGTAAATACAGTTTGCTCCTGCTTTGTTTAATGTGTTAGATATTTAGCAGACGAAGTGGTATTTTGCTCATTGTAATCAACCTAATTAATGACCTCACACCTGCTATGTTTGTATTAAATGCAGGGGTAGCTAAAATACGGTTACCAATGTTTGTCATTTTGTGAGAATACCAAAAAATAGAACTGGGCTACATTGTTCCAAATGAAAGAACTCATAGGTAGCAGAAAGACAGAGGGGTCGACTTTCAGAGCTCTATGAAGAGAGTGTGAGAGAAGGTTATTCTGGTCTGGAGGCTATATGGCTGCTCCTGCCTGGACTAGTTTGACTTGCCCGCTCCCCCCCCCCCCCCCCCACACACACCGATGTTCAAAGAACAGAGCTAAATAGGCATCAATAGGTGCCTCCCTTCTTATGTTAAATGTTTTGGAGCTGGGTTTATTTTTCTACCCTGCTTGCTAAGAGCTGAAATCACTGGGAACTGAAATCATGTGAGGGTGAAGGGCAGAAGTCACAATCAAGAAGTGAACGGTGACTCAGAGCCAACTGGTCAGTGATGGAGAGATGTGATGAGTGGCCAGCAGAGCAGTGATGGCGTGGCAAGTGGGCAGTTGAACGCCTGGCAAGTGACCAGCAGAGTAAGATGCTTTTTTACATTCCCCTTGCCCCCACACTCAGGAAAGCGTGAACTCTGGAGATGAAGCTCTGAACTCTGGGTCTGCCCTGACCAAGTGAGTGGGTTGCAGAGAAGGATTGGGCACGTGAAGGGGATATTTACATTGCTGGACTTAAGAACCTGAGAGGAATGGACATTGCCCAACCTACTTGGGGTGGGACTTTTACTCTTGGATTTGCTTATCAACTCTGTTTATGGTGTTTTCCCAAATTAATGCCATGTTACTCCCCCCCCCTTTTATTAAAAACTAGCTGACCCTCGCCTCCTACATAAGAACATAAGAATGGCCGTACTGGGTCAGACTAAAGGTCCATCTAGCCCAGTAGCCTGTCTACCGACAGTGGCCAGCAACAGGTGCCCCAGAGAGGGTGGACCGAAGACAATGATCAAGCAATTTGTCTCCTGCCATCCCTCTCCAGCCTCTGACAGACAGAGGCCAAGGACACCATTTTATCCCCTGGCTAAATAGCCTTTTATGGACCTAACCTCCATGAAATTACATGATTGCATCCTGATTGCGATGCAGTGTGTTGAGGGGTGGCAGAGATGGTAGGATGTGGCGGCGAGGTGGGGCAGGCAAGCAGGTGGCACGGGGGGCAGGTGCAGGAGAGGGGAGGGCATGGGAAGACCTGGAGGGCACCAGCTTGGGGGGCCAAGGGTGGGACCGGTGGAGTGTGGCAGGCAGGGACTTACTGCCAGACCCTCTGCTCACATCATCTCTCACTTCTCTTTGTCCCCGAGCCTGATGTGCTGCTCAGGGAAGTCATCATGCCACAGCAGCAGCTGCTCGATGGACTGTGAGACACTGCCCACCACCACACTCTGCTGCCTCTTCCCCCGACCTCCTGGACAGGCCACCCCTATGGCACAGGAGCAACATGTGTCCCCAGCCCGTGGGCTGCCTGCCCCCGTTGGCACAGGTTTGCATGGTACCACCGCTGCCACCAGCTCCCCGCCGCAACTGCTGGCCACTTGCTGGGGAGGCGCCAAGCCCCATCCAGACTCCCTGCCAATGGCAGCCCAAGGGGAAGGGCCCCAGCCACACCCCACCCAACCTAGCCCACCGGGCCAACAGCCACTGTGCCCACTACTGCCAAAGAGCAGGTTTCTCCTCAATTCATCATTTCTCACTCATTCCAGCATTTTCTAGAAACTTCTCAAGACTTCCAGTGTATTCACAAATGTTCTCTGTGCCAGATGGCGTGATGGACACTTCCCCTTATATAATAGTTTAGATTTAGATTTAGATTAGATTTAGATTTCTTTTCTACACTCAGAGTCTGTGCTTGCAAGTGGGGAAGAATTGTCTCTCAGAGGCACTCAGGGGTGTTCTGTGACTTTCCCAGGGTACTGGGTAGGGGCTAGAACCACCTCTATGTTGGATGGATGGAAAGGAACCCCTAGCTATTGAACCTGGCCCTGGCTGTTGCTGGCTCTACCTGGCAGAAGGGTTACATAAATACTTAACATTGATAATTCATAGGCGATAAGTGCACTATTTTAGCAAGGCAAGCACACAGCATGGCTGTGTCTAGACTGGCAAGTTTTTCCGCAAAAGCAGGCACTTTTGCGGAAAAACTTGCCAGCTGTCTACACTGGCCGCTTTGAATTTGC